>NC_053041.3:509030184-509333214 GCF_002575655.3 Aegilops tauschii subsp. strangulata
TAGCATCCTTAGGATCGACAAAACCTTTCTGATTGTATCACATACAACCTTTCATTACGGAAACTGGTAAGGAAACTTGTTTTGACATCCATCTGCCAGATTTCATAAATGCAGCTAATGCTAACATGATTCCGACGGACTTAAGCATCACTACGGATGAGAAAATCTCATCATAGTCAACTCCTTGAACTTGTGAAAATACTCTTTGCCACAAGTCGAGCTTCATAGACGGTAACATTACCATCCACGTCCGTCTTCTTCTTAAAGATCCATTTATCTCGGATTTCATGGCTTCTAACCATTTGTCGGAATATGGGCCCACCATCGCTTCTCCATAGCTCATAGGTTCAGTATTGTCCAACAACATGATATCTCAGACAGGATCACGTACCACTCTGAAATAGCACGCATCCTCGTCGTCCTACGAGGTTTGGTAGTGACTTGATCCGAAGTTTCATGATCACTATCATAAGCTTCCACTTCAATTGGTGTAGGTGCCATAGGAACAACTTCCTGTGCCCTGCTACACACTAGTTGAAGTGACAGTTCAGAAACCTTATCAAGTCTCCACCATCCTCCCACTCAATTCTTTCGAGAGAAACTCTTCCTCGAGAAAGGACCTGTTTCTAGAAGCAATTACTTTTGCTTCCAGATCTGAAATAGGAGGTCTACCCAACTGTTTTGGGTATTCTATGAAGATGTATTTATCCGCTTTGGGTTCGAGCTTATCAGCCTGAAACTTTTTCACATAAGCATCGCAGCCCCAAACTTTTAAGAAACGACAACTTAGGTTTCTCTAAACGGTGTCGTCTTCAACGGAATTGCGTGGTGCCCCTTTTAAAGTGAATGCGGTTGTCTCTAATGCCTAACCCATAAACGATAGTGGTAATTCCATAAGAGACATCATGGTATGCACCATATCCAATAGGGTGCAGCTATGATGTCCGGACACACCATCACACTATGGTGTTCCAGGCGGTATTAATTGTGAAACACTTTCCACAATGTCTTAATTGTGTGCCAAACTCGTAACTCAAATACTCATCTCTATGATCATATCACAGACATTTTATCCTCTTGTCACGACGATCTTCAACTTCACTCTGAAATTACTTGAACCTTTCAATAATTCAGACTTGTGTTTCATCAAATAAATACACTCAGCATCTACTCAAATCATCTGTGAAGTAAGAACATAACGATATCCACTGCATGCCTCAGCACTCATTGGACTGCACACATCAAAATGTATTACTTCCAACAAGTTGCTCTCTTGTTCCATCTTACTGAAAACGAGGCCTTTCAGTCATCTTGCCCATGTGGTATGATTTGCATGTCTCAAGTGATTCAAAATCAAGTGAGTCCAAATGATCCATTTGCATGGAATTTCTTCATGCATATATACCAATAGACATGGTTCGCATGTCTCAATCTTTTCAAAAACGAGTGAGTCCAAAGATCCATCTACATGGAGCTTCTTCATGTGTTCTATACCAATATGACTCAAGTGGCAGTGCCACAAGTATGTGGTACTATCATTACTATCTTATATCTTTTGGCATGAACATGTGTATCACTACGATCGAGATTCATTTTAGGTGCAAGACCATTGAAGGTATTATTCAAATAAACAGAGTAACCATTATTCTCCTTAAATGAATAACCGTATTGCGATAAGCATAATCCAATCATGCTCAATGCAAACACCAAATCTCGATGGTAGAGGGAGCATGCGATGCTTGATCACATCAACCTTGGAAACACTTCCAACACATATCGTCATCTCACCTTTAGCCAGTCTCCGTTTATTCCGCAGCTTTTATTTCGAGTTACTAACACTTAGCAACTGAACTGGTATCTAATACCCTGGTGCTACTAGGAGTACTAGTAAAGTACACATTCATATAACATATATCCAATATACTTCTGTCAACCTTGCCGGCCTTCTCATCTACCAAGTATCTAGGGCAGTACTGCTTCAGTGACCGTTCCTCTCATCACAGAAGCACTTAGTCTCGGGTTTGGGTTCAACCTTGGGATTCTTCACTAGAGCAGCAAATGACTTGCTGTTTCATGAAGTATCCCTTTTGCCCTTGCCCTTCTTAAACTAGTGGTTTTTACTAACCATCAACAATTGATGCTCCTTCTTGATTTCTACTCTCGCCGTGTCAAACATCGCGAATAGCTCAAGGATCATCATAACTATCCCTGATATTTATAGTTCATCACGAAGCTCTAATAGCTTGGTGGCAGTGACTATGGAGAACCATCACTATCTCATCTGGAAGATTAACTCCCACTCGATTCAAGCGATTGTGGCACTCAGACAATCTGAGCACATACTCAATGATTGAGCTTTTCTCCCTTAGTTTGCAGGCTTAAGAAACTTGTCAGAGGTCTCATACCTCTTGACGTGGGCACTAGTCTGAAATCCCAATTTCAGTCTTTGGAACATCTCATATGTTCTGCGATGTTTCAAAAACATCTCTTGTGCCACAATTCTAAACCGTTAGCATTACGCACTGAACTATCACGTAGTCATCAAAACGTGTCAGATGTTTCGTAACATCTACAGACGACGCTGAGGTTCAGCACACCGAGCGGTGCATTAAGGACATAAGCCTTCTGTGCAGCAATGAGGACAATCCTCAGTTTACGGACCCAGTCCGCATAATTGCTACTACCAACTTTCAACTAAATTTTCTCTAGGAACATATCTTAAACAGTGGAACTAAAGCGCAAGCTATGACATAATTTGCAAAGACTTTTTGACTATGTTCATGATAATTAAGTTCATCTGATTAATGAACTCCCACTCAGATAGACATCCCTCTAGTCATCTAAGTGATACATGATCCGAGTCAAACTAGGCCGTGTCCGATCATCACGTGAGACGGACTAGTCATCATCGGTGAACATCTCCTTGTAGATCGTATCTGCTATACGACTCATGTTCGACCTTTCGGTCTCTTGTGTTCCGAGGCCATGTCTGTACATGCTAGGCTCGTCAAGTCAACCTAAGTGTTTCGATTGTGTTCCGAGGCCATGTCTGTACATGCTAGGCTCGTCAACACCCGTTGTATTCGAATGTTAGAATCGATCACACCCGATCATCACGTGGTGCTTCGAAACAACGAACCTTCGCAACGGTGCACAGTTAGGGGGAACACGTCTCTTGAAATTTTAGTGAGGGATCATCTTATTTATGCTACCGCCGTTCTAAGCAAATAAGATGCATAACATGATAAACATCACATGCAATCAAATAGTGACATGATATTGCCAATATCATTTTGCTCCTTTGATCTCCATCTTCGGGGCACCATGATCATCTTTGTCACCGGCATGACACCATGATCTCCATCATCATGATCTCCATCATTGTGTCTTCATGAAGTTGTCACGCCAGCGATTACTTCTACTTCTATGGCTAACGCGCTTAGCAATAAAGTAAAGTAATTTACATGCCGTTATTCAATGACACGCAGGTCATACAATAAATTAAGACAACTCCTATGGATCCTGCCGGTTGTCATACTCATCGACATGCAAGTCGTGATTCCTATTACAAGAATATGATCAATCTCATACATCACATATATCATTCATCACATCTTCTGGCCATATCACATCACATAGCACATGCTGCAAAAACAAGTTAGACGTCCTCTAATTGTTGTTGCAAGTTTTTACGTGGCTAGTATAGGTTTCTAGCAAGAACGTTTCTTACCTACGTAAAACCACAACGTCATATGCCAATTTCTATTTACCCTTCATAAGGACCCTTTTCATCGAATCCGTTCCGACTAAAGTGGGAGAGACAGACACCCGCTAGCCACCTTATGCAAGTAGTGCATGTCAGTCGGTGGAACCTGTCTCACGTAAGCGTACGTGTAAGGTCGGTCCGGGCCGCTTCATCCCACAATGCCGCCGAAACAAGATAAGACTAGTAGCGGCAAGAAGAATTGACAACATCGACGCGCACAACTACTTTGTGTTCTACTCGTGCATAGAAACTATGCATAGACCTAGCGCATGATGCCACTGTTGGGGAACGTAGCAGAAATTCAAAATTTTCTACGCATCACCAAGATCAATCTATGGAGTTTACTAGCAACCAGAGGGAAGAAGTGTATCTACATACCCTTGTAGATCGCGAGCGGAAGCGTTCAAGAGAACGGGGTTGATGGAGTCGTACTCGTCGTGATCCAAATCACCGATGATCCTAGCGCCGAACGGACGGCACCTCCGCTTTCAACACACGTACGGAGCAGCGACGTCTCCTCCTTCTTGATCCAGCAAGGGGGGAGGAGAGGTTGATGGAGATCCAGCAGCACGACTGTGTGGTGGTGGAAGTAGCGGGGATCCCGGTAGGGCTTCGCCAAGCACTAACGGGAGGGAGAGGTGTCACGGGAGGGAGAGGGAGGCGCCAGGGGCATAGGTATTGCTGCCCTCCCTCCCCCCACTATATATAGGGCCAAGGGAGAGGGGGGGCGCAGCCTTGGCCCTTCCTCCAAGGAAGGGTGCGGCCAGGGAGGAGTCCTTCCTCCCCAAGGCACCTCGGAGGTGCCTTCCCCCTTTAGGACTCTCCCTTTTTCTTATCTCTTGGCGCATGGGCCTCTTGGGGCTGGTGCCCTTGGCCCATATAGGCCAAGGTGCACCCCCTAAAGCCCATGTGGCCCCCCGGGGCTGGTGGACCCCCTTGGTGGACCCCCGGACCCCTTTCGGCACTCCCGGTACAATACCGATAAAGTGCGAAACTTTTCCGGCGACCAAAATAAGACTTCCCATATATAAATTTTTACCTCCGGACCATTCCGGAACTCCTCGTGACGTCCGGGATCTCATCCGGGACTCCGAACAACTTTCGGGTTACCGCATACTAATATCTCTATAACCCTAGCGTCACCGAACCTTAAGTGTGTAGACCCTACGGGTTCGGGAGACAGGCAGACATGACCGAGACGACTCTCCGGTCAATAACCAACAGCGGGATCTGGATACCCATGTTGGCTCCCACATGCTCCTCGATGATCTCATCGAATGAACCACGATGTCGAGGATTCAATCAATCCCGTATACAATTCCCTTTATCAATCGGTATGTTACTTGCCCGAGATTCGATCGTCGGTATCCCGATACCTTGTTCAATCTCGTTACCGGCAAGTCTCTTTACTCGTTCCGTAACACATCATCCCGTGATCAACTCCTTGGTCACATTGTGCACATTACGATGATGTCCTACTGAGTGGGCCCAGAGATACCTCTCCATTTACACGGAGTGACAAATCCCAGTCTCGATTCGTGCCAACCCAACAGACACTTTCGGAGATACCTGTAGTGCACCTTTATAGCCACCCAGTTACGTTGTGACGTTTGGTACACCCAAAGTATTCCTATGGTATCCGGGAGTTGCACAATCTCATGGTCTAAGGAAATGATACTTGACATTAGAAAAGCTCTTAGCAAACGAACTACACGATCTTGTGCTAGGCTTAGGATTGGGTCTTGTCCATCACATCATTCTCCTAATGATGTGATCCCGTTATCAACGACATCCGATGTCCATGGTTAGGAAACCGTAACCATCTATTGGTCAACGAGCTAGTCAACTAGAGGCTTGCTAGGGACATGGTGTTGTCTATGTATCCACACATGTATCTGAGTTTCTTATCAATACAATTTTAGCATGGATAATAAACGATTATCGTGAACAAGGAAATATATTAATAACCTATTTATTATTGCCTCTAGGGCATATTTCCAACAACAAGGCCATTGCCGGGGCGACCTATGCAGCCCCGGCAAGAGCCTTGCCGGGGCAACTTACCCAACACCAGCGAGGCCACCACCCTTGAGCCTGAGAGTTTCGACACCATCGACAACATTGGAACCAAGGCTCTGGAGGGGCATGCATAGTCACATGCAAATCTTTGTGAAGACAAAGTGCCTGCGAGGCCTAGATAAGAACCAGAAGACAAGACGACAGTGGGGCTCCTTGCCGAGGATGCCCACGAGGCCCCGGCAAGGCTCCTGGCGAAGATACCCACGAGGCCCTGGCAAGACTCTTGCCGAGGGCGCCCACAAGGCCCCGGCAAGACTCTTGCCGGGAATATCAGCAAGACTGCGGCAAGACCTTGCCGCCCCGTCGCCGCCCCAGCTTAGCGGCCGACCCACCAACTAAGCAAGTACCCACGTGGCAGTACATGGCTCCTAAGCCAACTAGTCAAGCACCTACGTGGTGGCATGTAGATCTTCATGAAGACCCTGCCACCACACCAGCTCAGCAGCCTACCAGCTTACATGGCGCTGCATGCCTCGTTGGCCTGGACGCGTGTCGGAGCAAGGCGAAGCGGCGACGGGCGGGAAGGGCCTCGTTGCCGTCCCCGATAAAGCAAGAGGGCACCTAAGTAGCGCATTTAATGCATTTTGTCATGTGATGTCAGGCGATAAGCTTGAACACTGTACATACTTTCCACCTCCTGTGTGCCACTGTGGCGACCCCTTTTACCTATAAAAGGAGGCTCGAGGTGTATTGAGGAAGGATTCGGACCTTTTGGACTACGCACGCACCATAGCTAGTTCAAGAGCTCAAGAACGGTCAAATACACACCAAAGCAGGACTGGGGTATTACGCATCTTCGCGGCCCGAACCTGGGTAAAATCTCCTCGTGCTAACTACTAGACCCTCTCTTTGCACAACCTCGTGCCCGCCAACTGTAGAAGGGAGCCTCGTGATCCCATAGGTGTCGTTTCCCCCGACATTCCTCCCTCCTCCCTCCTACCACCCCTGCCCTCTCCTCCCTCCCTCATCTCTCCTCCCTCCTCCCCCTCCCTCCTCCCACCCCCTGCTCCCTCCTCTCTCCCTCATCTCTCCTCACTTTGTTCTTGCATTATGTAGTTTTTTAATACAATATAATGTAGATTATTTACATTGAATAGAATGTAGATTATTTCAATGTAGGTCTTTTGAATAGAGTATTTTTTAGTAAATGTAGTTCATTTGGATAGATAAGAAAATTAGTAAATGTAGGTCTTTTTAAATGAATATTTTCAATGTATGTGTTTGAATAGAGTAGATTTTTTTAGTAAATGTAGGTGTTTGAATAGAGTAGATTTTTTTAGTAAGTGTGACTGAGCGCCAAGTTTGTATGTTCATGTGTATAGCTTATATTTAGTTGATATGTAACACTTTGATTGTGGATTGTAGGTTTTTTGAATAGTATCGATAGGTAGAATTTTGTTGTAGAAGGTAGATATAAATAGTTTTTTTATACTTTGTTTTTGCAGAAATCAAGGAGCCTTCATCGTCCCCATCACCGACCCCCTCCGACCTTGAGGTGAGAGCAGCCAAATCCCATGTTGATGATGATGTAGATGTTTTGATAGATGTAGTAGAGTAGTAGATGAGTAGTTGTGATAATTTCAAGGGAATATAAAATTTTCAATGTAGGTCTTTCAAATATGATGGAGATTTTGACATGTCATATGAAGTGTTGTGTACTACTAGTGCTTGCCCAAGTGGCCTATGTTTGCAGGGAACACCTCAGAGTGGCCTATGTTTTGCTGGAGTGTTGATTAATTTCCATTCCGGAAAATTTCAGGCGCTCGATATATGTCCTTTTTAGCAAAGGTCGTGCTGGATTTTTTCGGGAATTTTAGCATGGCTTGTGCTAGAATGTAGGAAATAGCGAGTGCTTTGGATTTGCCGGAAAGAGCATTGAACAACATTTTGGGTTGACTTTAAGTCTGTTGGGACTTCATACATGACAGTCAAAAAACAGTGAGGGAGTGTCCACCATATATGGGAGACGAAGAATGCCGTCTGTTATCGTGGGGGTCGCTCTTCCTCTTATTTCTCATGATAGACCTTTTGGTAATGCACGGGAAGGAAGAGAAGAGCGACCATCACCGATGGTCGAATATATCAGAGATGAAGAATCCCGAATATTGTTGTGGGGGTCGCTTCTCCTTCGTTCCGTGTTCTACACAATTTGGTGTAATGCACTCGGTGACAATGGGAGGAGCGACCGTCACCGACGGTCGAATATATCAGAGAGCGAGTGCCACCATATACACCACGTGAGATGAGAGTTTTCAAGGAAGACTCGACAGACCAAAAGTCAACCCGTGATGAATATTCAGAAGTTTAATCTTTCAATTATGAACACAACAGATGTCTGATCATGATGGGATCCCGGAGTGCCATTACTGCTACGATGACCGGGGTTTCTGCGACAGGTTTCCTCACCTGAAAAATGATAGGTTTTTCACCGTGACGCTGGACGAGACCTTTAATGTTTGTACGGTACGCAATGACAAGCATTTCATCGCAATTAATATCATCACTTAATATCATCGCAATATATTGTTAATTTAAAAATATTTGGTGTTCACCGGTACTAAACATCTTTATTTATAGTTTTTAGCTTATTTCTTATCTTCCAAAAATACTCGGAAGGCTGTAGACAGGACATACTATAGCTATGACTCCAAGCTTAATTGTGAGGAGAAAGGTTATCTTGTCTCATTCGTAGATGATGTTGAGGCCTTTAAAACCAATCACTCTATCCTCCCAAATTTTACTGGATACGTGCCACTAGTCCATAAATTGCATGATGCTAACTTCATTGCCAAAAACCTGGTAAGATTTTGTTAATGATGGTAACTTTATTGCATACATTCTCTTAAGTAAACTACATTGCTAACTCTATATATGTTACTATTACGTTTTTTAACAGAGTCTCCCAAAGGAGGTTGTGCCTTACATGCTATTTAACGAAGGTTATATGCATACGGTTAGCTTACGACCAACTCCTTCAAAGGCTTACCATACTGCATACTCGATTTTCTGATGGAGGGCTCAAAATCAAAGAATGGAGCAAAGTGATGAATGCACTAATTGGAGACAATATGAATGTTTGCAAGCCACAAGTTGTAGATAGGTTTATCTCCATTCTCCATTATGGAGATGGACCGGTTTATCTCTTTTATGGTATTTTACCTAGGAAAGAGGAGTAGGTCCTAGGTATTAAGAATAATTAGTTACTGTTGATTTATGACTATGATGATGATAAGAAGTTGTTATTATGTGCTACAATGTGTTAGAGTTGATGAGGAGGAGGAGGAGCAGGAGTGGTGGTTATGACTAGTGACCAAGTTGTTATATGATGTCTCATGGACGAAAATGATGATCATGAGTTGTTATATGACAATCATGTATTATGATGATAAGTTGTTAATGATATGATGATGATGATGATGACTTATTGTAGCATGGGGTGAAAGAACCGCGGATTAGTTTCAAGTGGATGGATCCTAAGTGACCAAGTCGTGGATTAGCACACGCTAATCCATGACATGGTCAATTAGGATCCATCCATGGTTCTTTCACCCAGTGATGTAATAACTCATTATGATGTAAAATCAATCTCTAAATTGCAACTATATGAAAACTTGTATAATGGTGTATGAATATGACATAAAATAAAAAAGAAATAGAATACGTAATAATAGTAGTAGCGCGGGTAGAGGGGCGCGCTGCTAGTAACTACCAGTAGCGCTTTTTGCAAGAAGTGCTACTGCTATGTAGGTATATCAGTAGCACGGGTGAACCAACGCTACTGGCACCCTTGAGCTGTAGTGCCGTAGCAGTAGCGCGGTCCCCTGTGCTACTGCTAGCCCAAAAATCAGTGCTATTGCTAGGATTTTCCCTAGTAGTGTCCGTTTGGTATTGATTTTCTTCAAAGTAAAAAACAAGCAAAAAACAACAACTAACACTGGGCACTATGTCAATAGGTTAGTCCCAAAAAATGATATAAAGTTGCTTTAAAATGATTGTAAAACATCCAAGAATGATAATATAACAGCATTGAACAATAAAAACTTATAGATACGTTGGAGACGTATCAGCATCCCCAAGCTTAATTCTTGCTCGTCTCGAGTAGGTAAATGATAAAAACATAATTTTTGATGTAGAATGCTGCCTGACATGTTCATCACATATTATTTTCTTTTATAGCATGGACATTTGGACTTTTATATGGTTCAAAGCAGTAGTCTAGTTTTGAAATGAAGATTTCAATACTCAAGCATATCAATAAGCAACAATGTCTTGCAAAATATCATCACTAAAGCAGGTTATCCCTAGCCCATCATGCTTAATCATTGATCCATTCATGAAACACACTCTCATATTAGTTGCATCCAATGCTCAACTATGATCATAGTGCTCCCTAGTTGGTGCTTTATAAGAGATAATGGAGACTCAAATAAAAATAAAAATTGCATAAAGTAAATAGATAGGCCCTTCACAGAGGGAAGTAGGGATTTGTACAGGTGCCAGAGCTCAAAGCTTAAATTGAGAGATAAATTTTTCTCAGAGGCATACTTTTCCCGTCAATGAAAACGACCGAGTAATTCCCAGCACTTTCCATGCTAGATATATCATAGGAGGTTCCCAAACAGAAAATAAAGTGTATTCCTTTTTCCACCATTCTTTCAGAATCCATGGCTACCTATATCCATGGGTGACTTCCATACCAACACTTTCCAAGGAATTTATTACTTGACAACATAAAGTAAATTTCTTTTTCATTTCGGGACTGGGCATCCCTCTTACCGCCGTACTCTCATGCAAGACAAGTGAATAAACACTCATCTTGAGAATAACACATCTCGCATGGAAAATATTGGCCACCCCCGGCCGCTTCATGAGCGGTATGAGCACGCAAAAAGGAAATTGATGTTCAAAAGAAAAGAGATGGAACATACAAGTCTGCTTAGAACGGCACGGAAATACCGCATATAGGTAGGTATGGTGGACCCATATGGCAAAACTGGGTTTAAAGATTTTGGATGTACAGGTAGTATTTCTACTTAGTACAAGTGGAGGCTAGAAAATAGATTGAGAAGCAACCAACCAAGAAACAAAAAATCGCATAAGTGAGCATTAAGCATAACTAACACCGAATAATGCACCACAAGTAGGATGTAATTTCATTGCATACACTACAAAAAAATACACTTCGGTGATGATACATGTTTGTCACAGTAGGTCACGTTTTCTGTCATGCATGTACATCCATGACGATTTTATGATAGAATCAAGATAGTCATACCTGTGATGTCGTAGAAGTGTTCCATGACAATACCAAAATTATCATCACGAAAGTGACCAGTTCCATGGCGATTAATGGCGTGTCATGGAAGTGCTTTCGTCAAGGCTAACCGACTTGTAGCATCCATCGTAACGGGTCACCGTTAAGCTATCGGGTTTCGATTTGGATCTGATAACCCGTTAACCCCCTGGAGCAATGGGGATTTTCCACGTGTAAAACTCCGATTTGCCTTAGTATCCACGTGTCAGCTCCACGTTCGGACAGGTGTCATCAAGCGAGTGGACGGGATGAGCCTATGGTACGCTGACATGTGGCTCAGCCCAACAGTGGCCCATTTAGGTTAAAAGGTCAGGCTTGTCAAAATAAGTGGGTCAGCCCATTAGCGACCTACTTTAGTTAGGCCCATTCACAAGCACAGCCCATTCAAGTTACACAGAATCGGCCCATCAAAGGCCCATTCTAGATTTGGCAATTTCCAGCCCATCGTCAGTTCCGGCCCGTTAACGGCCCGCTATGTCTTTGGGCCTAATTATGGCCCGACCTTCTTTCGGCCTGTTAGCAGCCCATCATCAGTTCCAGCCTGTTAACGACCCGGTACGTCTTTCGGCCTTTTCTTGGCCCATTCTGCAGTTGGGCTAACTTCCCGTTGTGACTTTCGGCCTTTCCTCGGCCCATTCGGTAAATGGGCCAATTCCCAGCCCATTTTGTCTTTCGGCGTATTAACGACCCGCACAACAGTTGGGCCCTTGATGGTGCAACCTAATTTTGGGTCCATTAGCGGCCCAAGTTCTGCAAGGCACAATTTTAGCCCGACGCGAATTTTGGCCTGTTAAAAGCCTAGTTTGCAAATTGAGCCCCTTCTGGCCCAGAACACTTTCGGCCTCTTACTGGCCCGTCAAGTAAAAGGGCCGAGACAAAATTGACATTTATTTTGGCCTGCTAGTGGCCCACGGCCATTTCCATTTATATGGCCCTATCGAGCTTTCGGCCTGTTAACGGCCTGCTAAGAGTCATTGTTACAGTGGGCCACATCGATTGGGATCCACTAAATATTAAGTTGACCAGCCCAATTAAGGCCCGCTTTGGCTACACATGTATGTTTGTTCGGATGGCGTCCAGGTAATGTTTGGGCATGTTGGCCCCAGTTTCAACGATATAGCATATACAAAGAATTATCCTACTCTATACTATTGCCTCTAAAATACCTACACCATACAATAAAGAGACTAAGGCAAGAAACAAAGAATAATCCTACACTATACAATAAAGAAATTACAGCAGATTATACCCACTGGGCATTATAGTTCGGCACCAGTGATAATAAAGCGTACACAAACAGCAAGTTACATACAATGGGAAAATAAAGTTCATATATCATGGACACGCATCAACAGAACTTACCATTTGAACTATAATCTCTTCAGAATATAGGATTGGCCGGATCCAGATACACTACAAAAAAATACACTTTCGTGATGATACGTGTTTGTCATAGTAGGTCGTGTTTTCTATCATGCATGTACATCCATGACAAATTTATGACAGAATCAAGATAGTCATACCTGTGCTGTCGTAGAAGTGTTCCATGACATTGCCAAAATTATCATCACGGAAGTGTCCACTTCCATGACGATAAATCGTGCGTCACAGAAGTGCTTTCGTCAAGGGTGACCGACACGTGGCATCCACCGTAATAGAACACCGTTAAGCTATCGGGTCGGGTTTTGGATCCGATAACCCGTTAACAGCCCCGACCAATGGGGATTTTCCACGTGTAAAATCATCATTGGCTGGAGGAAACACGTGTCGGCTCACCGTTCGGACAGATGTCATCCGCTCATTGGACCGAAGGCGCCTATGATACGGTGACACGTGGCACGGCCCAACAGAGGCCCATTCCTGTGAAAAGGCTGGCCCGTTTGACTTGGTCAAAAGGTGGCGGGCCGGCCCACAGAAAGCCTGTTAACGGCCTGTTCGCATATAGCCCATTTACATCCCGCTAACCCAGGGCCCGTTACGCCCTATCTGAATTAGGCCCAGTAGCATCATCTGGGCCGTCCAATATGATTCAACCCGTTTTAACTTCCGGCCCATGTGTGGCCCATGATTTCTTTTGGCCCATATGAGGACCTTTGTAACTCTTGGCCCATTAACGGCCCGTGGTGAAACTGGCCCGTAATGGACAGTGTATCACTTTATACCCATTAACGGCCCGTTATTCCATTGGGCCGTTTCTAGCCCAAGTTATCTTTCGGCCTTCTCAGGGCCCATTGATTCTTGGGCTCATTTGCAGCATTCGGTTACATACGGCCCGTTACTGTCATTTTCTGCTTGTGGGCCAAATTCAACCCGTCGTTACAGTCGGCCCGTTTGCGGACCATTAATACGTTGGTCCGTTTTCATGTAAAAAAAACCCGTTGGGCTGTTTTCATAGAGTTATCAAATACGGCCTATTAACGGCCCGTTATGCTCCACGAATAGTACGGCCCATGATTGGGGAAATGATGATACGCCACGTAGAAGGCCCATGGATCCTACGGCCCGTATGAGGCCCATGGATAGTACGGCCCGTAGAAGGCCCATGGATCGTACGGCCCGTAGAAGGCCCATGGACCCTAAGGCCCATATAGTAGGCCGATGGATCCTACGGCCAGACAAAGGCCCATGGATCATACGGCCTGCAGGAGGCCCATGGTTACAACAGTCCGTGTGTTGCCATGATTATTTTGGCCTAGTTACCAAAAATAGGCTATTGTGGCCACTAGAAAAAAAAGAAAAAGAAGTGCAGTGACTACAAGCAAACAACTAAACAAGACAATAAGGAAATAAATAAGCAAGCAATTAACGCTAGCCTATTACCGCTATTACACATATTACATCCACTGGGCATCAAAGTTCGCCACCACTGCAAATACAGGGAACAAAGGAGCACATTACATACACTGGCCGTCAAAATTGGTCACCAGTGCAAATAAACGCGGTAGCAAAACAAGAGCATAACTGAAACAACTTCAGAAGAGCTCAAGAAACATTATCCTGGGTATCCACCATGCTCGCAATAAGCTTAGCAAGCTGATTAGCTTTGTCCTGTTTGGCGCTAAAATCCTCCAACGCTTGCTGTTGCACCAGAAAGTATGCATCTGAATGCTCCAGGAACTTCCGCAGTCCTTCCGCTTCTTGTAGCAGCACAGCTGATCGATGTCTTTCAGCTTGTAGTTGAGACTCAAGAAACCGAACTGATTCAGACAGTGAATTTGAATAGCTTGTGCAAGCGGTAGTGGCCAGTAACTCGAACACTAAACCAAGACAGGACTTTGGGGTTGTCTCGCTGTCTTCAAGATAGTCTTCCTTAGCTATTTTATCAGCTTTGTTGGAGACCAACAAGGATGTGTCACTATCCCAAACCTTATCTGCATTACTTCCTTTACCATTGCTTAATAAGGCACTCTTCCCCAATATTCTGTCAGCATTCTAAAAGAAGAAAAAAGCAGACACATAACAAGTTTAGCATGTACTAGTATATGAAACTCATTTCGGTGAACCAGTTCATTAGTAAGGTGGACAGGATTAAACTACCAAGTCTTCTATTGCCAAGTACTAGTACATAATAAAAGCATCAAACAAACATATATCTATGTCCTATGGTCACTGCATTGTCTTGCCAAATCAAAATAGAGACACGGTTCAAATCATATCAGTTCAAGACAAAGCAACAGCGAAAGAATACAAAGCATGGGAAACTACACGGCAAAACAAGATTTCAGATGGGTACCACGGGTCTACATGTACAACAACACTATTGGCTCTGTTGTGATGCTAGTAATGTGCATGATATGAAAGTCAACTGTATACACAATTGAAATTGAAATCAACAGAGCTATTGATAAGAGAAAACTTGTTAAAGAAACATGTCTGAACATACCTGCTGTGCCATTGGAGTTTCGATTGGATCCTTCAATTTAAAAATAAGTTTGTATGAGTAAATACAGTGATACAAGAGCAAAGCAATCATAGTTAAAAAAGGCGCGCCTAAGCGAGCGCTTAAGCGCGCCTAGGCTCTAGGCATTGGCAAAACGCATTGCGCATAACTACGCATAATCTGTGCATAAGCATGCGCTTTGGTCAGTAAAGCGCAAGGCGGTGGCAAAATGCACAATTAACGCCTAGCGCTTTTTTGAACTATGATAGCAATGGAATCTTAAATTAGAACAGTCGTTCTTCAGGTTTAGGCACTTGTTCTACATGAACAGAGTACAGTAAGACGTAAGAATGTAATACTTACAAATAGAAAATGAGCTTATAGACCTTAGCACATTCTTGGTTCGGGACCAGTACAGAACAAGGCGTTCCCAGTCATCGTCCAGTAAATGTGTCTCAGGAGAACGTAAGGGAATTTGATGAGTTTCTTTGCCGGTGAAGTACGTTTCTTCAGGTAATTCCGATACTGCCACCAAGCATTCTTGAAGATAGCAGAGGTTACCTCATCCTGAGTTTCCAAATCGGTCCTTCTCTATAGAGAAAAATGTGAAAATTTGCTGTATTATAACCATCATGGAGGTAGGATGTATGGGACGAAGCAAAGTAATTGCCATGAATAACATTACTTACACATAACTCCTGGACAAACACCTGCAACTGGCATTTTCCTTCATCTTCAGTATAATATTTCCAAGATGGGAAGATACGCACATACGATTTAACAACATCAAATGCGATAGATGCTAAACTACAACTAGCTGGTTGTTCTGCCTCCACAGGAATAGGCATACTAACTGGTGGAGTTGGGGCTCGCCGTGACAGTACTGGCCCTTTGGGCACTGGAGCTGCCTTACTAACTACTCTTGTTTGGGAGCTCTGTGGTGGAGATGGTGCTGTGTCAACAGGAACTGGGTTACTATCGGCTGGGGTTGGGGTTAGATTGGGTGAAGCTGGTTCTCTGTCCATCGCAGTAGGGGTACAATCTGCGAGAGTTTGGGTTATGTGTGGTAGGGCTGGTTCTTGTGCATGTACAACCGGGGTGCTATCTCCACCAAGAGGTAGCACTGTTTTATTTTAAGACCGTGTTTTTAGTCCGCTAGATACTGGCATCACCCGCTCCAATTCAAATGGCTGATAAACGGGAAACATAGTTGAATGTACAGACATTGTATGAGAGACAGATGCAATAGATAGTGCGGAAAAAAGAGGGCATGAAATAGTTGACATGTATATTGTTTAACTAAAACGGATAGCATGACATAATTTCACATATATGATGTCTATCTAAACTGGATAGCATAGCATAACATAATTCAAAGACATGATGAATAACTAAAGAAGATCGCATGACATAATTCACCTACATGTTATCTAAGTAATCAGGATCGCATCATTTAATTCACATATGTGATTTATATGCTAAACAGAGGGCATTCAATATGATGTCTGAACTAAGAACATGGTGTTGAATATTGTGTATATGATGTCTAAACTATGCAATGCAAGACACCGTGTGTGTGATATGAGCAGTATAACCGTGCCAAGTTAGAGCATACACCTCAGTGGGGGAATAGGACTGGTCATCTGTCTCTGAATCCATCTCTGAGGAGCTATCGGGACCCAACAAGAGATCTGCTTCGACAGGTAGCACTGTCTGCTCTGAAGGCCTTGTTTTCACTCTAGATTTTTCCATCTCCCACCCAAATGGCTGATTCACAGGAATAGTAGTTTAATGTACAAACATTGTTGACAAATGGAAATGTAATGAAGAAAAGGATGGGCAAGATATCATTCAAATATATGATGCCTAGTTAAACAGGATGGCATTGCACATTTCACGTATATTATGGCTGGCTAAAAGACATGATACTGCATAATTCCCATATATGATATAGAAACTAAACAGGTGGCATTACAGAACATGTCTAAACTAAGCAGATGACATATATGATGTCAAAAGTAGGCACTGCAAGGCAATATATGCATGATATGACTAATATCATCATGCCAAGGTAGAGCAAACACCTTGGGGGGTAAATAGGAGTGGTCAGCGGCGTCTGAATCCGCCTCAGAACAGATATCTTACTCTAGATTACAATCTGGAGAGGGGTGGGGAGGGTTTGCCATTGAACCCACCATGGAGCGATGTCTGCATGACATTGTATTGCCGCGCAAAACTCTTCTCTTTTTCTCTACATGTTCAGCATCACTGTGTACAATATCTGACATGCATACGAAAAAAATATGGTGAGATTATGTAAGGAGAGCATGCAAAAATTTAGAGTGATGGTAACAACCAGTGGATCGATGTTTTTCTGTTGAACCAAAATAGCCCTAATGGATCGACGTGAATGTATAGTAATAAGTGATGCAACAAGTGTACAACCTCTTTGCCGTAGCTGTGTCGACCTCGGCATCATTGGGTTGGTCGCTGAAGCAGTTGAGGCAGAGGTGGCTGTCGGAGGTGTGGAGGAAGATCTAAGGAATCTGTAGACGGCGTCCAAGGCACTGCTCTGTTGTGATGGATCGTTCTGTCATTGAAGCAGCTCCGATGAGCCGTAAGACGTCAAGGCTGAAGCAGCACAAGACAGACATCATCAATCTCAAGTGGGATTCTAATAGCATCTCCAATAGATGATGTAAATGGATGTAAAATTAAGATCACCAAAAACCACCTGACTACAACTGATGAGGTAAAAACTGTTGACTCTGAACTTAACTGTCAAAACTGAAATTTACTGTGGAATCTGAATGCTACTGTCGAAACTGAACGCAATGGTAGCAGAGAGGCACTTGACATGTAGTTTAGGGAGGGCATGCAGTTCATCTTCAACCTGCACCCCCCTGAGCCGCCAACCACCGGCCCCAGTGCCGCCTCGCCGCCCCGAAACAACTCGCCACCGCCGCCCCGGCCAGCCCTCTAGGCCCCCCACCCTGAACCCAAAGATAGATAGTGGGGCACCTCTCCGGTGAGCCCCCGTCCCCACTGCGAGTGGTTCTTCCTTAACTCCGGCGAGCCCCCCCAACCCCTAAAAATCGACTGACCCAAAAGTCGATTCAGTCGACTGAAGTGTGGCTTAATCGGAGCAGAGCAGCAGCATGAGCGAGGGGGAGAGCAGCAGCAGCAGCTGGGCGAGCGAGCAATCGAGCGAGAGCCGGAGCAGCAGCAGCAGCAGCAGCAGCAGCAGCAGCGCGAGCGAGCGAGCGAGAGCCGGAGCAGCAGTAGCAGATCCGCCTGGTATGCCCGCCGCCGCCGAAGGGGCCTCGCACTGGGGGAGAGCCGCCATGGAGATGTCGCCCACGGCGCCGGCTTCAAGGTAGCCGCTCCATGGGGGTGCGGGATGGGGCACCGTCGGTGCCGGGAGGTCGAGTTAAGGAGAAGGTGCGATGCGATGAGTGTACAACCTCTTTGGTGGCGCCGAGTAGGCCTCGGCTTTGTCCGAGGAGTCGGCGAGGATGCTGCGGTTCCGGTGGAGTAGGTTAAGGAAGCGCTGTGGGGATGGAGCAGCCGCGAGAGACGAGGCGATCATCAGAGCAGCTCCTTGGAGGTGGAGGACGGGGCGGCTGAACCGGCGGGACGACGAGATGGACGACCGATCCTCATCCGGGGAGGTGGACGAGGGACGTTGAGCTGTTGCGGTGGACGACGTCGTCGGGGAAGAGGCTCCGGCTGGGCAGCGGTGACGTGGCGGACGGAGGAGGGTGGGGTTTCGCGGCTGGAGCGGAGAGGTTATGGCGGCCTGGGATTTTGAATGGCGAAAAGGGGGCGATGGGAAGGGGTGAAGCATGACTTAGGGACGCGCTTGTCCAAAATGTAGGGTGTGTTACAAAAGTACCCCCACCGATTTTAACCAGCGGCCCTTTCGGCTCAGGGTTAGAAGGGGGATTTCGCGTGTCGGGATTTGGCAGCTGGAGGGAGTTTTCACGCGCGTTGTAATTTCGGGATAGCAAGGCGCGGGTTGTGAAGGCGCCAGTTTTGGGAGCACGATATCTAAATTTTCGGGGTATAACAAGACGCGGGTTGAATTTTAGGGACAAGCCTAACGTGTAGTAATATTGTACTTGTACGTACCAAATCAATTCGCACTTCCCTCAACCAAAAAGATAACAAAAAAAATAAAACTATTCACACCACACAAAGAGAGAGTCTTGCCCCGTTTTACTATACAAATGCTATTCAAAGCTACTCCCTCCTTCCATCTATATAGGGCCTAATGCGTTTTTCGATGCTAACTTTGACCAAATATTAGAGCAATGATATATGACATGCAACTTACACAAAGCACACCGTTAAATTCATCTGTGAAAGGTTCTTTCAATGATATAATTTTCACATTGTGCATGTCATGTACTATTAATCTTGTCAATAGTCAAAGGCGGTCTTAAAAATCTCGTTACGCCCTATATAGATGGAAGGAGGGAGTATGAATCCATGTTATGTCCGATTAAATTTTTTCGCTTGCTGTATAATGCATGTAACCTACTCATACCAACATTTTAGTGCATTCCAAATGTCTATACTACCGCTGCAATTCGAACTAAATTTGAATTTGTTTCTCTTTCAATAAGAATCTACAATCATGATTGTTGCCACTTCAACCAACATAGTTTCCTTGCTATCCGCCAGATATAAATCGGACGGCCTATAATGCAGGATGGCAGGCACACCATCATCAACAACTCCGTTTTTTATAAGAGTAGAGATAAAATATATTAAATGTAGTATAACATGTTCATAACCACACCATGTGTATCACCGTTATATATATTCACACATGTGTCGGTTTGAAACACTATGATAAATTCTTCAAATATCTGAATTCGCTTTTTATAATGAAGTATATATGATCTCTATTCGTCTTTTATATCCACACAACCCTCTTATCTTTGTAGCTAGCGCTAACTTTCTCTTGTGCATGCACACGCCCGCATCCCTCTCACCCTCCCTCAGCATTCTCTAGCTGCATCGCGCAAATTCGTCTTTTCACTTTAGGTCGTTCACCCACGGTGTGAGTAGGCCCCCCAGCTCCTTTACGGCACACATCGATCGATATGCCTCTCTAGCCAGGTGTGCCCAGCACAAACACAAGCTTCCCCTCTTCTTTTGTCACCGTCCATGCCTCACTCCCAGCACTCTTTTCATCATTCTCGTACTCGCACACTCCTCCCCCCTCGATATAGTGTACCTCTCGTACCACCTCCTACATGCATCCCTCTCTCTCTATCCTTCTCCTCGTGCCTCATTTGCTTCTAACACACACATGCATGTATACTGATCGATCTCCCAACATATACCTAGATCGACTTTAACTACCCCCCATCGATCGACGCACCTCACAAGTTATGTCTCTACTTTCTCTAACAAAGGGCGATTGATCTTCCTATGTAGTTACGCCTGCTTACCGTAGCCACATCGTCCCCCCTCATCATTCGTGCATGCCTCCTGACCCATCTCTCACACGCACGTGCACAAACAACAAGCAGCCATCTCCTCTCTTATTGATATTGCGGGCGTGCCCTCCGTTTGTCTAGCAAGCCTATCCCACCATTTGTTAGAAGCAACTCCACTACCACCCCCTCCAACACTCTAGCTCTGTCTCTCTCCCAACCTTATTCCTCTCCTGCACATATGCATGGATGCCGATCGATCTCCCTTAATACATGAGGCAGATCGATCTCCTTAATACATGAGGTAGGCCTCTCTCCTCCTCCACACATATACCAGCCATTGTACCTCTATAGTTAATTGGGCCTCCCTCTTCCCCCACCACACACCGATAGTCGAGCGCTGCAGGTAGGTATCCATGCCACAGAGACAAACTGCACATGTCCCATCTCACGTTCCAGTAGGCCAGCCACACTATATCTTTGGCGTGGGCACACACCAATTCGATGGCACTCTTTATTGATCGCACGCGCACACACACACACACATCATCCTTCTCTTCGATTCTATGGACACCTCAAGCCGATGATACCTCCACTCTCTTCTCGTGGATCGCCCCCTCTATATATATGTTATATCCAGGACTCTATTTCACACACATTGCATATGTTACATTTTTTTATTGACCCCCCCCCCCAAAACACTCTGAAGAACCCACACACTATATCTCTCTAGGTTTGTATCTCTCTCACACAACCCCACGTAGGTGGTGTGCGTACACAAGAAGAGAATAGGTGCATCATGCACGTACTCACGCTTCGTGCCCAGCCACACCCGCGCGGGTACACGGTGGAGCTCATTTCTTTACGAAATGGCAGCCGATGGTGCTAATTTGAACGCCCATAGCGGTTGTTTACCTAGGGAGGTCGTGTACCACGCGTGCACGAAACAAAGTTTGACTTGACGCGTTGCCGCGTTATTTTTCTAAATAAAGTTATAGCGCTCAATGGCGTGTTACACAGAATATAAAATGATTTTTATGGAGAAAAAGGTAGTCCGCTCACTATATACAATGGAGCCTGCCTGCCTGGTTTGTCGCTCTTCAGATTATCTCACACAAGGCTGCGGTGGCCTCTCTCTCTCTCACCATTGGTCACTGATCCGGCCGCATCCCGTCCGCCGGGGGAAAGGGAGTGCGGTGGCCTCTCTCTCTCTCACCGTTGGTCACTGATCCGGCCGCATCCCGTCCGCCAGGGGAAAGGGAGGAAGTGCATCATTTCTCCGTTTGACGGCGCCGAGGCAGCACGTCCCGATCTGTGGTACACGCCGTTCTCTCTGACCAAGCTCCAGCGTGGCAGGGCCTACGCCACCTACTCGTAGATTCCGCCTGCCGCCGCTCACTTAGTTACATCCCGACGACCTCCAGGTATCCACTCCGGCCTTGCTCCACTGCCTGTCTTCCCACGTCGCTGCATGTGGATCTTCCATAGTTCTTTGCCCAAAACGTAGCTCGTCCGGCGTACTTTCCATATTGCATTCTCGTCCTCACACTGTTTTAGACAAACACAACCGTGTTGTTATCTTCCCTTAGGACAAGGAATATGCTTCTTTTTTGTCGTCGCATGTGTCATCAACCGTTATTGGCTAGTAATTGTTTCCTTTCTACTGGTTGCTATTGTGACCTTTTGGTGAACTACACAAATCACTTTTTTCTTAAGAGTGTTTTGTGTAGTTGTACTAAAATGTCACACGAGCAATGTCTCTACATTTCAGTGCGACTGCACAAAGGGAGATTGGTTTTGCTCTATCCTCCTCATCCAACTCCGAGCCTAATCTTCTCCAACTAGTTAGTCTTAAGAGAGACTGCAAAGGTGACCAGCTTCTATTTGTGTGTTTATTGTTTCATCAGCAGTCCTCTATTATCGTAATCACACTTAATATCTTTGGAACAGGGACGTTCAGCTCTATTTTAGTGGAATGATCGGAATGTTGCATGCTCAGACAGCTACTTTTTTTCCCAACATGCCTTGTTGATTTAGACAGAGCTGGGGGGACGTTGCTGCCAATGAAAGCATGGATCAATTTTAATTTAACACCTTCTCACAACTCTGTCTTCAGTTGTGATGTAATTATTAGCTCTAATCTGCTAATAATTGACATGCATTAGCAAGGAAGTTAGTTTTGTATTGTTTCCGAAAGAGCATCCATGGCAAGACACGCGAAACAAAAGCTGAAAGTTCACACCATTGTACAATTTCATGTCGCTAGAAAATTATTTGTATAGTACGTCAATTATGTAAACAAATGATGGATTCTTGATAGCATTGCCAGAAGCCTCTTCATCATCCGGGTCCATGTGCCATGCACAAAATTATACTCCTTCGTTCCTAAATATTTGTCTTTTTACAAATTTCAAACGGGCATATTTTAGAGTCTAGATTCACTCATTTTGCTTTGTATGTGTACTCCCTCCGTTCCTAAATATTCTATTAGTCTTTCTAGAGATTTCAACAAGTGACTACATACGGAGCAAAATGAGTGAATCTACACTCTAAAATATGTATATATACATCCGTATGTGCCAGTCCATTTGAAATCTCTAAAAAGACAAATATTTGAGTAGTCACTTGTTGAAATCTCTAGAAAGACAAATACTCCGGAGTATATTTAAGAACCGAGGGGGTAGTGCACAACCGCATGGGAGACTCAGCCCGGTCGTTGCGCCGCATTAATAGTGAGTAATGAGCAGTCGAACCATAAGCCCCGCCTTTCCCACTATAAGTTGCTCCGAAGAAGCAACCATCAATACGCTCTTCTTTGAGTCTGCTCATACTACTCCATCCGTCACTGTTTATACAACGCGCTTCATAAAAAAGAAAGAAAAATATGTGGGACCAAGGCGACTAGCGATCGGCCTGAAAAATAGCATTGGTAGTTATAGCACGGCCTCTATTACTAGAGGGAATAATGCGCACACACATGCATGTAGTGCTTCCACCCCGGGTACACACATGCATGCATTTACTCCACTCCGTAGTAGTATAGTACATGGAGAGAAAATTGTGGACTTGATTGCGGTTACCACGCCCTAATTAATTGAGCATTAAACCAAACGCGTCTAAAGTCTCTCTGGTGGTGGAAATGCATTGAGAGAAATGCATCATAATGAAGCGCGCCCTGTAAACTGTGACGGAGGGAGGAGTAGTATGAAGGTGCAAAACCAAGTACGCGTATGGCCAGTCGGTCAACACACCTCCTCAATTGACGGCAAAGAGCCAACCCACCATTCCTTGAGAGAAACGAGGAGCGAGAACACACAGACGGGCTCGCACGGAGGCCAAGATATATTCGAGCATGGTTGGTTGATTGATATCATTCATTACATGTTGGGCTACCGTTTTCCGCCCTTCTCCGGAATAAACGTGCACTTTATCAGAGATAAAAAAATAAGAGTACAGACGCTCCACCATGCGGTTCTAGTAGTAGTACTACTCGTACTACTGCGCTTGGCTCTTCGCCTCTTCGTGAAGTCGAACAATGATGGTACTCCGCATGTTGGATACTACAGTGTATGCCTCTGACAATCTGACACCGAATGGACTGATGCATGTCCACCGAGGGTAGGTTGCATTAGTCAAAAGGCGTAAGCGAGCTTCACCTTGTCCTGCAAGCTTCTCCTCGTTCTGCGAGTTGACAGGACACACCAAAAAGTAGTGCTAGTCCATACTCCCTCCTTTCCGGTTAATATGGCTTAATCTTTTTTGCGGGTAAATGAGAGAGCTTTATTCATATATAAGCATTCTTAGGACGATCAGCCAAGACACTGGTCACTAGGAAGCGAGGTACCCCGCAAAAAAGGAAGTAGGAAGCGAGGTGTTTCATCAAGCCAGCTCTCGACCACATTCAAAGTGCAGCAAGCACGGTTCGCACGAAGATGCGCCGCAAGGTTTGCTGACCTGTTTATATGCTGAATAACAAAAAAAGAGGAAATATTACCGAGCGCTACTATTTGTAACAAGATATGAGCCAGAATTAAGCGAGAATTGTGGCGAGTGTTCCATGCAATCAACTTCCATTATCACATTCGAGAACCCTCGAAGAGAACCAAATGTGTTGAAGATTGCTTTGTGACATTTTAAAATTATAATAAGAGTGCAGACGCTTCTCCATCCGGTTCCTAGTACTAGTATAATACATACCTTTATAGACTATAGTAGTAGTACTAGTAAACTTTGCGCTTGGTTGTTCGCCTATTCGGGAAGTCGAACAATAATAGCACTAGTAGTATAGTGTATGCTTCTGGCAATCTGACACCGAAATAACTGTTGCACGTCCACCGCCTGAGCGAGGGAGAGCTTGCATTAGTCAAAAGTTTCTCCTTGTCCTGCGAGCCATCGCGCGCAAGCTTCTCCCGTCCTGCAACCTTCTCCTCGTTCGGCAAGTTGACGGGACACAGCAAAGTAATGCTTGTCCATACTGCCTCCTCTCCGGTTAATATGGCTTAATTTCAAACGAGATAAATACACTGTCTGTCACTGTATATTTGTAAAAATACGGTCAGTGGACTTCATAATACACTCATTGCGCTCAATATATATATTTTTCGGTGTTTATACGGTCACTAGCTCACCCTGACTGAGTATGTGTGTGCATGCACGTGTAGGTTGAGCACTTGAGCGTGATCGTGTGTGTTCCATCGTGTGCTCGGACATGCATGCATTAGTGCGTCGCGCGCGTTTTTGCGTCCATGTGTACGTGTGACTGTTGCATACACGTAGGGGGAGTACGTGTAGGGGCCACTAAGGAGCAGTCAAATCACACAGTAAGTTAGTCGAAAGAATCAACCATCATTTCACTCTTGAATGACACGTACGCAATATAAAATGGTTGATATGGAGAGAAAAAGAAAACCACAATATATACACTAGCAGGAGCCTAAGCTACAAGCCTACTTGCTTAGGTTGCTCTCTTCACAAGCATAGAACGACGGACCTAATCCCGCAGCTGGGGGAAGGGAACAATGTTCTGCGTAGACGCGGTCGACATCGGCAAGGGAGAAAACCCACAGTCGCTGCGTCCCAATCATGGGTCACCGCGGTATGGGCCGATGCCGCGTCCCAACCGCCCTTCTAGCTATAGCCCGACGTCCTAGGTAGTCCATCTTCCTTTTGGAGCCGGCTTGCTCCACTGCCGTAGCTCCATCTCCATGTCGATCTTTCTCTACTTCTACCGGCTTCTACTTGTGATGAGTTTATGTCTCATGAACTAGTGCCAGTACTATTATTCTAATCACACTTCTTCAATATCTTTGCCATCAGGGATGCTCAGGTCGATTTTAGTGGAACTGCACAAAAGCATCGTATGATCCGAGGGTGCCAGCCGTCTTTCCTTCGACAGGTTGTACCTGGCCAGGAAATTAAATCATGTTTAGGGTTTAGGGTTTAAGTCGTAGTGACCCCATCAGTAGTTTTTCTTTCGTACACGCTCTCACAACTTTTTTCTTTAGTTGTGAAGTAAATATTGGCTATGAACTGTGAATCATTGAGATGCATCAGCATGCGTGTTAGTTTTCCTTTGTATTTGATGGAATGTTGTAACGGGGAAACCTTGGAATATGAATGAAAATGGAGTGGAAAGTTTCCGTTTTTCCGGAGAAAAAATGGAAACGGAGAGAAACCAACGTTTTGTTTCGTTGGATCGCGCCATCTAGCAAAACCAACGTTTAAATCACGTCTGTCATGTTCGTGTCTCACCCTCCTCCACGGCTCGACCCCACACGGTCGCTCGACATGCCACTCATCGCAAACCGAGTATACGATAACTTTCCCGCCTGCTTGTCGATGGATCGCGCCATGGAGTACTAGCACTACTGGAAGAGATTGACGAGTTGGGGGAGGACAGCCAGCTGTAGCACGGACTCCCAAGAACTTTTTACATGCATGTTGTAGCCGGCTATTGCGACCTTTGAACGCGGAGCAGCCGCGTGCACCCGGAAGCGGCGCGGGCGATGCTCTCTCGGCTGCCGCGCCGCTTCAATGCCGGTGCCAGTGAGAGATCGCGCCCGCTCTGGCCGGGCATGAATGCGGCACTGACCGTTTCGGGCGGGAAGCACGCGCGGGTGATGAAGAGGGTTCGGGTTGGTCAGGACCGGCCGTGGCAGCGGTCCGGACGTGCGCAAACAAGAGATGCTGTACGTTAATATTGCTGCGTATATAATTAACAACGTAAATAATGTGCCAGTTGGACAAATATGATTGGAGATGGAGATGGAAATGGAATTTTACGTAAACACGGATATGCATGTCTATGTCTATGTGTGTGTGCGCGACGACTCTCGCGACCTGGAAGCGGGGGCGTGTTTTTGATCGAGTTTTCTTTCTTGGTACGTTAGAAAATCAGTTTGTCTAATTCACATCTAGATGTTATTTAAGGATATCACATCTAAGCTCCCACAAGTATATAATGTAGCAACGAGAAACAAAAAAACTAGAAAAAAAAATAGACCACAAACAGAGTGGACATCAACTTAGATGTGACATAACTATGTCACATCTAGATGTGTCCTAGACAGACCTTTAAATATTGTCCGCCAGTTTTCGTTTCTTTTTTCCGGGAACGCGCGTATTCTATTTAAAATCACTGCTATGGAGAGATTTTTTTACTCCATTATAGCCTCTTGTTTGATAGAGTTTCTCGCGTCTCGCTCTCTCACCCTCTCCATATATGTTACACGTTGGAGGCTCAGCGTTCATTTGCTAGGGTTTGCTATTTTCACAGTCTCTCACCCTCTCTTCACCAGATCTAAACAAGACTGTGTGGGCCTCTTGTCTCTCTCTCTCCCCCCTCACAGCTGGTGAAGGAGGCGTCCGTACCCGTCGCACCGGGAAGGGAGGAGGTGCAGCGTTCACTCTATCGCCTTCGGCGAGGGAGGCAATCCACTATCGGCTGCGCTGTTCTCTTTCACCCAGCGCCTATGCGGGATGGCCACCGACCCCTTCTTCCTCGCTGATGTACGTAGTGTGGGCAGATCCGGCCTCCCGCCGCACGCCTTGCCACATCCCGACGACCCTAAGGTATAAGTTTCTTTGAAACCGTCGTTGCTCTAGCTGCATGTGGATCTTTTTCGATCTGTAGTCGAATCTAGGTCTTGGTTCAAAGAGGAAAGAAGGGTGCGGTGGGCTGGAGTAAGAATCTAGGACGTGGTTCAATGAGGAAAGGAGGGGCGGAAAGTAGTATAGACTGCCTATCCAGCCGCTTTGTAGGTCAAAAAGGGAAAAGGGGGCTAACCCAGTACACACATCTGTAAGGAACCGATCTCTTTGTTGAAAAGGGAAAGAAACTGGGGGGTCGGGTAGTTTGTGCAGGACTAGATTTGCTGCCCTCAGATAGGAAGAAGGTTCAAAGAGAACAAATATGGGACCAGTGCATATATGCTGCTTGGCTACATACTCTGCATCACCCATTTATACGTGTGGACGCACATGGTGCTGGCATGTCCCATACAACTATTTTGCTGTTGTTAATCTAAGAATGCCGCCGGAAAATTGAAGCAATGCCACTGTTAAAAGTAAATTACATTTTTTAATGAATGTTTTTCAAGAGAATGTCTCTGTTAATATGAATCAATGCAACCGTTTTAGAAATGCTACTGTCCTACTTTTTTTCCATCCAAGATAAGTTAGATGCTTCTTTCTGTCACCGTTTGTTTCATCCTCCTTTATCGGCAAGTAATTGTTTCCTTTTTTGCCTTTGTTAAAACACGGCTATCGATTCAACTTGTTGCTATTGCGACATTTTGCTTCGCTACTCGAAACACTTATGTTTTGAGAGTGTTTTGTGCAGTTCAACTTGAATGTCACACCGGTGACTTCGCTTAATTTTGGTGGAACTACACAAAAGCAGATCGAGATTTGTTTCCAGTCTTTGTGGCGAGTTGTTTCAAATCTTAGTCTCAACCACCTGATGTGCAGTGTGCTTTGAGATGTTGTGCTACTTGTTTTGGAACTGTTTTAAATAAATGTTGAATTGAAGCTATTGTATTGCTGTCTTTTCCCATTAAGTAGTGAACAAAAATGGGACCAACCCAGACATGATGCTTGTTGCTTTGTTACAACAAATTCAGCATCACCCCCTTTATAAGCCAGTAATTGATGCCACTCTCAGAATTAACTACTGAATCTTATTTCAAAACTGCAACACTTGTTAGGGATTGGTGGGATTACCATTTTTGTGGCCGCATGTTTCATCCTCCTTTATTAGCCAGTAATTGATTCCTTTTTTGCCTCTGTTTAAACAGGGATATCTATTCAACTTGTTGCTATTGCGACATTTTGCTTCGCTACGTGAAACACTTTGCTTGATTTCAGTGCAACTGCACAAAACGAGATTGGATTTCCTATTCGTGTTGGCAGATTCGTATTTTATCTTGTCCGTCTCACGAAAGGTCAGTACAAGCCTTCATCCACATGATTGTGCAGTGTGCTTTCAGATGTTGTGCTACTTGTATTGGTACTGTTCTAAATAAATGTTGAATTGAAGCTATTGTATTGCTGTTTTTTCCCATTAAGTAGTGAACAAAAATGGGACCAACCCAGACATGATGCTTGTTGCTTTGTTACAACAAACTCTGCATCACCCCCTTTATATGTAGATGGAAGCACATACTGTTGTTGCGCCCACTCTCCCCTGGAACTGTTTATGCTTTTCGTTAATCTAATGCCGCTGGTAAAATTAAGCAATGCCACTCTCAAAATTAATTAACTACTGAATCTTAGTTCAAAACTGCAACACTTGTTAGGGATGGTACTATCCTGCTTTGTAGCATTCTACATGTTTAACCAAGGTATTGTTAAGATAATGTCTCTGTTAAAATGAATCAGTTACATTGTTTTAGGAATGGTACTTTTCTGCTTTGTCGTTCTTTATACATGTTGAAACAAGGCATTGTTAAGATAATGTCTCAGTCAATATGAATGAATCACACTGATGGAGAATTGCTACTCTCCTGCTTTGTTTCCCATTAAGATAAAGTAGATCAGTAGATGCTTTTCTTCTGGGAGTACAAGTCATCAACCGTTATTCCTCAGTAATTGTTTCCCTTATACCTATTGTTGCTTACAGGGATATCAAAATTAAAGCTCGGTTTTATTCCGACTTTGATTTTAGTTGAACTGCACAAAAGGAGCCAATGTGTCCAAGGAAAACTGCTGCATTACTGGGTCCAGTTGGTCGTTCCACTTTATAGAAAGAAGCAGTCACTGTTTGCGCTACATTACAGAAGGAATAACCGAGAAGCTTTACAAAGTATTATTAGACACCGGTGACATGACTAGTCTATAGAGACCATTGGCAATTTAACAACACGTGGAGTGCCCTGGGCAAAAAGTGCCCAAACAAGTACAAGAAGCTACGATAGGACTCCACGATCATAGGCATTACATATTTTCCATGGGAAATGCTTGTCAAAGTTTAATCATTGATGTTAGCAAGAAGACGTTATTTTAATATATTGGAATTGGAAAACCTTGTCAAACTTTGCTCATTGATGTTAGCCAGAAGACATGCATTTGATATTTTTGAGTGGGACGCCCTTGCTGTGAGCAGCATCGAGTGTTTTTCCTATTCCTGTGTTCAGTTTAGAAGTAAATAGTTACTCTGCTGAGATATTCCTGTGTTAAGAGTTTGTTCTGAATATTTTCTATGTAGTGCCAGGCCATGTGTTTGATTGCAAAGTTGAGCTTGGAATGTTGTGGCATGCGGCATCATGAGCTGTTCACCGTGCCTCCTGAGAATAATGCTTCATACTGGTTTGCATGTCGATATAATGCCAGTGATTTGCTTGTTAAGAACATAATCCTCTTCTGTTGTTTCCGTGCTTAAGAAGTTCATCGTCTGATGTTTCATTCATAGCCTATACGACAAGTCAGGTAGGTTAGACGTGAAACCATATGATCTTCTGACCAACTCATGATATTAGGCCGTGATTGGATCGTCGTTTTCCAACCAAAACCGCTTGTAAAACTGACGCTTGAAAATTAAAGCAGATGGTCTCGGGCGAAGGCGCTTGGTTGGTCGATTTCAACTAGTAAAATATCGGAAGTACTTCACACACGATAAAAACGCTGAACAACACTCGGACGATTGCTAATCCAGCCGTTAGCTGTTGTTTCAGCCTTGCCCATGGATGGCATGATACGCACGTCGTGCATGTATCATCTGGTAATGTCGTCCATATAGCAGTGCTCGTAAAATATACACTGGTCTCTCAAATTACACGCGTAACCCGCCGGTTTTACTTACAGACCTCGGGCCCTTGGTTTCATTACGCCTGTATTTTACGCGTTGTTTCCGATGACGAGTAAATTACACTTGTATGTTAATACAGGTTTGAAATAAACCAGAGCTCCCAAGCGTGGCCTTACCGTTTCATGCTGTCTCAGTTTCTCGAAGGTGCTCATAGGTGTCCCATGATCCTGGCTTCCTGAATGAGCAGCGCGGGCGCTGTATCAGACCATACGTAGGGCCCGCGAGGCCCTCTCCGTTGTCCTTCGAGTTGTTGCGCTCGCCGTGGCGCCGAGCATTGTTAACATCGTCAACGAACATGAGGATTCAGCAGATGACTTTATTTTGACTGGATGACACTAGGGACCCAGTAGGGCCATAGCCGTACGTACGCAAGTGCCTCCTTATTATGTACAACTATTTTTTTGCTTTCTCCTGGTTTCCTGACATCACGGTCCCACACCATTGTCAACCTATGTAGTCAATATAAACGAGAGAATTGCACAAGGTGCGGCCGACAGCTGGGACCAAGCAGCTCGAGCAGTATTTGTGTTTTTGAGGCGTGAGCACTGCAGAGTTTTTCTTGGCGATGATTTCGTTGTTGTTCAGAGGAGAGCAGGGTATTAACTGGGTGGGCTGTGGCCCGTCTAGCCCAGGCCAGATATCCAGCCCAGATACTAATTTTTTCAAGATGAAAATGGCTAGCCCAGCTATACGTCTTTTTAAGGAATACCCAGGCAAGGTCAACTTGTTATTCTCCGCCCCGCTGGGCTGCAAATCTTTCCTAGGAGGGATGCATTAGGCTTAACAGGAAAATGGGCTTTAAAAATAATAAATGGGATGTAATTATAAATCTGGGAAGTAACTATAAAAAATGCACCAAACACGAAATTAGTTTATAAAATATTATTTATGGATTTTGAAAATCTTAAATTTTCATTGTTGAGCGCGCAATGTTTCGTTGGATTTTTACGTAATACAAATTTATATTTAATCTGACTAGAAATTTCGGGATAAAAATATTTTGGATCCCATCAAAATGTGGGAAATTTTATTGAATTCTGTCTTCAGCAGTTGGTTGGAATTATTAATCATTGTCCTAGCTAGAAAATGGGCTGTACTTTTAACAAACTGTAAATGGGCTGTTGTAAATTCCATTAGAATTCAAAAATGGGCTGTACATTCTTACAAAACGCAAATGGGCTATAAGTTCTCTGCCACACACTTGTGGGCCTACTAAGTGACGCGTCCCCTAAAAAAAATAAGTTGACGCGTATGCAAGGCTTTGTCAACTTATTATAGTCAACACACTGATCTAGCAGCAGTGGCCATTGGATGTCTATCCAATGGATGTCGTGCTTCTTCTTCAATCTCGGATATTCTTAGCTTCGGCCGCCCATAAAATGATTCCTCCCCCTGACATCTGGGGTGCATCGTTTCGGAGGCTGACCTGTGGGCCTACTAAGTTGGAGCGTACCAAGGGCTTTGTCAACTTAGTCAATTTTAACAATTCTAGCTTCAGTGACCGTACGATGTCCATCCAACGGCCGTAGTGCTTCTTCAACCTCTGGTCTTCTTGGTCCAGCCGCCCAAAGCGGCACCGGTCGTGCCGCCTGCTCCTGCCTCCCGTGGCCGGCTCTGATGCCGCGGAGGCCTCACCGCCCCCATACTACTCCCACCGCTTGCCAGGCCATCCCTTCACTCACCCACACCCCCTGTTATTCTGCGGCGACGGCAGCCTCACACCGCAGCCGAACCAGTGAACCCTCGTACTCCTCTCCGCGTGGCCTTCCACTGCTGCATCTTCCCCGGCTCCGCGTCGTCCCCTTCCTAGGCCTCGCCGTCATCCACCGCCCTGGTGCTCTCGGCACGGCGTGGTCAACGACCGACTTCCATCGAAAGAGTACTGTACGTGGAGAGGCCGACAGCTGGGTCTACGGCGGCCGCACGGAAGTGCCTCCTTATTACGCGCAAAATAATTATTCCTCCACCTGACAGCGGGGACCCACCGAACGGGCCACCTTATTTCGCGAAAAAAAACGTTTCCCCCTGACTGGTGGGACCCGCCGGACAGGCCACCGTATTTCGTGAAAAAACGTCCCCCCGGCTGTCAGCTCGGACCCACCGGAAGTGCCTCCTTATTACGCACAAAAAAATGAATACTCCCCCTGCTAGCTGGAACCCACCTTGGTGGGAGGCTGACTTGTGGGCCTATTAAGTTGACGAGGACAGAGAGCTTTGTCAACTTAGTCAATATGCACGATTCTAGCTCAAGTGACCGTACGATGTCCATCCAACGGCCGTAGTGCTTCTTCAACCTCTGGTCTTCTTGCTCCAGCCGCCCAAAGCAGCGCGGGTCGTGCCGCCTGCTCCTGCCTCCCGTGGCCGGCTGTGCTGCCGTGGAGGCCTCACCACCCCCCTACTATTCCCACCGCTGGCCAGGCCCTGCGGCGATGGCAGCCTCACACCGCAGCCGAACGAGTGAACCCTCATACTCCTCTCCGCGTGGGCATCCACTGCTGCGTCTTCACCGGCTCTGCGCCGTCCCCTTCCTAGGCCTCGCCGTCGTCCACCGCCCTAGTGCTCTCGGCGCGGCGTGGTCAACGTGGTCAAGGAATTACTTCCATCGGACGTGGACTGTACGTGGAGAGGCTGACAGCTGGGTCCACGGCGGCAGCAAGGAAGTGCCTCTTTATTACGCGGAAAATAATGATTCCTCCACCTGACAGCAGGGACCCACCGGATGGGCCACCGTATTTTGCGAAAAAAACGTTTCCCCCTGACTGCTGGGACCCACCAGCTACACCTTCGCACGCAAGGAAGTGCGTCTGGGCAAAAAAATGATTCGCCCCCTGACTGCTAGGACCCACCAGCTACATCTTCGCACGCAAGGAAGTGCGTCCGGGCAAAAAAAACCCAAAACGATTCGCCCCCCCTGACTGCAGGGACCCACCAGCTACATCTTCGCAGGCAAGGAAGTGCCTGACAATCGGGACCCACCTGGTCGAAGCATACGTAGCGTTGTCATTCTGGTCGAGAACGTGTACGTACATATATGCTGGTCAATGTAGAAGCGCGCACGTGTCGTAGTAGAGGCGCGTACGTGTCGTAGTAGAGGCGCGTACGTGTCGTAGTAGAGGCGCGCACGTAGCATGTACACGTACGTACAGCGGCCAGGGTGCAAGAAAGAAAATACGGCCACGTACGTACATACAGGCAGGGTCTCGAATGCCTACTCGCGCATACATACGGCGAGGGCTCGTGTACATGGCTGGGTCAGAACGGAGAAACAACGTCGTCGTCGTGTTCATGGGGAGGCAACGGAATGCGTCGTGTTCATGGGAAGGCAACGGAATGCGTCGTGTTCATGGGGATGGGTGTGGCGTACCGCAAAACGGAGGAAACAGACCTCCTACGGTCGAAACGGGGGTCCTGTTGATCGGGAGGAGTGTGGCGTACCGCAAAACGGAGGAAACGGACCTCCTACGGTCGAAACGGGCTTCCTGTTGATCGGGAGGAGTGTGGCGTACCGCAAAACGGAGGAAACGGACCTCCTACGGTCGAAACAGGGGTCCTGTTGATCGGGAGGGATGTAGCGTACCGCAAACAGATGAAACGGACCTCGTACAGTCGAAACGGGGGTCCTGTTGATCGGGAGGGGTGTGGCGTACCGCAAAACGGAGGAAACGGACCTCCTACAGTCGAAACGGGGGTCCTGTTGATCGGGAGGGATGTAGCGTACCGCAAACAGACGAAACGGACCTCGTACAGTCGAAACGGGGGTCCTGTTGATCGGGAGGGGTGTGGCGTACCGCAAAACGGACGAAACGGACCTCCTACGGTCGAAACGGGGTCCTGTTCATCGGGAGGGGTGTGGCGTACCGCAAAACGGGACTCCACGGGATAATGTTCATCTCCACCGTCGACCTCCTCCAACCTCCACGGGCTACCGTCGACCTCCTCCAGCCTCCACCGGCTCCTGTTCATCCAGCCTCCACCGCGCGCTACTCCACCGGCTGTTGTTCAACCACCCCTCCACGGGCACCCCTCCACCGTCTACTGTTCATCCAGCCCTCCACACCACGGGGTCCTGTTCAACCACCCCTCCACGGGCACCCCTCCACCGTCTACTGTTCATCCAGCCCTCCACACCACGGGGTCCTGTTCAACCACCCCTCCACGGGCACCCCTCCACCGTCTACTGTTCATCCAGCCCTCCACCACACCACGGGGTCCTGTTCATCCAGAGGCATCGCCACCACTCACTGTTCATCCAAACCCGCCCGCAACGCTCACTGTTCATCCCAGAGGCAGCATCGATCGGCTTCAGTTAGCAGCAGTAGTGAAGGAATCGCTCGATCGGGTTCAGTTAACAGCCATCGATCGATCGTTCGGGTTCAGTAACGTGTAGCCTGCAGTGCAATCTCTCGGGTTCAGTTAGATCCCAACGCCTCGCTCGGGTTCAGTTAGAGCCAACGCCTCGCACACACGCGCATACGTCTACGAGAGAAACACGCATCGCTCGGCCCCCGACCTCACACCGTAACCGGGAACTCCCCGAAATTTTCCTCCCCCTCGCTTCTACCACGGTTTTTTCCGTCATGGACGGCCCAAAGAATGTCATACAGCTGCGTCTCCGGCCCGCCCAGGACGAAAAGCCCATTTTCTCTCATGATTTTTTGTCATAGAAGTAGGAGCCCACCACATCTATGATGATACCGGGTTTTGTGACAATTATCGTCATAGAAGTGTCATATGTATGACAGAAAAAAATTGTTCGGCCCAAAATGTCACGGATGTGTCTTTTTTTACTAGTGATAATAGAAATTTTAGTCTGCAAAATCTCCAATTCCTTTGTGGTTACCTGCAAAATCTCCAATACCTGCAACTCCAGTCTCAACTTCTTGATTGCATGTTGAGAATCATGTACATGTTGTCTTGCCACCTCTAGTTGATGCTCGAGAAAATCAGCACATTCCAATTCCAATCCATAATCATTTGGTAACGACCATGCCACACTGCTCTCAGATCTTTGTGTTGATGTCACTTCATCCTAAAATGTTTCTGTAAGTACACATGAATAGGGCAAAAATATAGTTACAACGGTGAAGCGAGCAAGACAGACTATTTTGTACATGGCAAAACAGGACTAACAATAATGTTACATGTCATGAAACATAAGTAGGTGATATTATAAAAAATATAAAAAATGGTAGCAGTGCAGCCCGCATACAGAAATCTCTCTTAGCTCACCAGAGGAGCATGATGTTGGGGCAAAGTCCAAAACAGAGACAGGTTACAAATTTAGACCACACACAGCTACTGAACAATATATACATATATATATATATATATATATATATATATATATATATATATATATATATCTTGCGCATAAGTAAGCAAGCAGTTGGCCATTCAGTAGCTCAATTAAAGTCTTAGGGACCATAATGAACAACAGAGTGATTCATACAAACCTACTACAGCGAGCAAAACTATGCAATCATTAGCCTAGTATAAACTAAATTGTGAGCCTCATGCACTAATAGTTGCTTAATAGACTTCAAATCTTCGGACACACTTCGCTAGAGTAATTAAATGGTAAGGCCTTTAATTATGTCAACTAATAGTTATACAAGTACCCAACATCAGGCATCATTGTTTGGGCATCTCATTAACTGAGGACAAATAAAGCAATTGAAAAGAGAAATGTAACTATGCCTGAAACAAACAAGCAATTGAACTGTTGAGTTGGCAGCATGCATACATGCACGCCTCAATAACATCCATGGCCTAGCTACATTTACTATATAAAGGAACAAGTAATGTAATACTGTTTTCCCCCTATGAAGTACCTCGACTAGTATCTAATCAAGATCCTAGTAATGATAGGGAGGCTAACGATGTGAATATGTGTTTGGTTATGACATTTATGACATCCACAACTCTACCATAGCAGGAAGCAGTTTCACACTGTTCACTACTATAAGATGTTCCAGATATTTAAAAGTAGACTACATCCATAATGAGTGAACAGACACATTAAAATGTGTTTACATACATGTGATTTACAAAAAAGTTAGAACATCATATAGTAGCGAGCTGAGGGGGTAATATACAGGTGAAGAACCCTACGCAAGCACAATGTCAGACAAATAGGTTGTCCTGGTAATTGTAATACAGTGACTTACCATAACTGGTTGAACAGGCTCAACGCTGCTCCTCCTTCTCTCGCAAGGCTCCTTCCTAACATCTTGTACTTGGAAATCCTCAATCTTATCTTCATTGCACCCCCTCTGCAAGGTGACACAAACTAGTTACTGGTCTCCTTGGAAGATAAATATGCATACTTTCCAGTCTGTGAACAACACAAAAGGACAAGTTTATAACAAAACAACACCACATAATGAAACATGCCACATCTCTTGCATACAATGAAATGAGCATTTACTATGTGTGCACTGGGTAAAAACTAGGCATACTGTAACGCCCATGATGCGGCTATATCTCCCACGTGTCGAGGCATGACTCAGAGGCATAACCGCATAGTGGTTTTGTCGCAAGAAGGGTCATCTTCACACAATCCCATGTAATGAACAAGAATGGGATAAAGAGTTGGCTTACAATCGCCACTTCACACAATTCATAAATATAATTCATACATCATCCAAAATACACACATAGACCGACTACGGTCAAGATCCAAATGAAAATAAGATAACCCCAAATGCTATATCCCCGATCGTCCCAACTGGGCTCCACTACTGATCATCAGGAAAAGACACATAGTAACGACCACGTTCCTCATCGAACTCCCACTTGAGGTCGATCCCATCATCTACACTGGCATCGTCGGCACCTGCAATTGTTTTGGTAGAATCTGTGAGTCACGAGGGCTCAGCAATCTCACACCCGCGAGATCAAGACTATTTAAGCTTATGGGAAAGGATGGTGTAAAGAGGTGGAGCTGCAGCAGGCAATAAGCATGTATGGTGGCTAACATACGCAAAAAAAGAGAGCGAGAAGAGAAGCAACGAAACGGTCGTCATCTATCAATGACCAAGAAGTGATCCTGAACTCCTAGTTACGTCATTCATAACTCAAACCGTGTTCACTTCCCGGACTCCGCCGAGAAGAGACCATCACGGCTACACACACGGTTGAAGTATTTTAATTAAGTCAAGTGTCAAGTTCTCTACAACCGGATGTTAACAAATTCCCATCTGCCACATAACCGCGGGCACGGCTTTCGAAAGATAATACCCTGTAGGGGTGTCCCAACTTAGCCCATTATAAGCTCTCACGGTCAACGAAGGATAAACCTTCTCCCAGGAAGACCCGATCAGTCTCGAAATCCTGGTTTACAAGACATTTCAACAATGGTAAAACAAGACCAGCAAAGCCCCCGAATGTGCCGACAAATCCCGATAGGAGCTGCACATATCTCGTTCTCAGGGCACAACGGAGGAGCCAGATGTCGGGTTGGCATAGACCATGGTTGCCCAGGGGCGCCGGACATCGCTCGGTTTGGGCCAGCACTCGAAGGAGCACAGGTCTGGGGGTTTAAAATAAAGATGACCCTCGGGCTCGCGAAAACCCGGGGGAAAAGGCTTAGGTGGCAAATGGTAAAACCAAGGTTGGGCCTTGCTGGAGGAGTTTTATTCAAGGCGAACTGTCAAGGGGGTCCCATAAATCACCCGACCGCGTAAGGAACGCAAACTCAAGGAACATAATACCGGTATGACAGAAACTAGGGCGGCAAGAGTGGAACAAAACACCAGGCATAAGGCCGAGCCTTCCACCCTTTACCAAATATATAGATGCATTAATTAAATAAGAGATATTGTGATATCCCAACATATCCATGTTCCGACATGGAACAAACTTCAACTTCACCTGCAACTAGCAACGCTATAAGAAGGGCTGAGCAAAAGCGGTAACTTAGCCAAACAACGGTTTGCTAGGAAAGGATGGTTAGAGGCTGACATGGCAATATGGGAGGCATGATATAGGAAGTGATAGGTAGCGCAGCATGGCAATAGAGCGAACAACTAGCAAAGCAAAGATAGAAGTGATTTCGAGGGTTGGTCATCTTGCCTGAGATCCCGCAAGGAAGAAGAACGAGTCCATGAAGAAGACAAGCGGACGTAGTCGAACGAATCCTCACAACTCCGGAACGAAACCGAAGGTAACGAGAGAAGCAACACGGAAAGAAACAAACAACATAGTAAACAACCACCACATACACATGGCATGATGCAAAAACAAATATGATGCATGTCCGGTTTAATGAGGCATGGCATGGCAAAGTGCAACAAACAACACTACAAATTAAGTGGAGCTCAGTATGCAACGAGTTGCATATTGACGAAACACCACATTTAATTATTTAGTTCTCTCTCGTTTATGGACCCAACAATATTAAATGTTATTAACCATGGCAAGAGGTGAAGCATATGGAAACTACCTATTTTAGGCAATTTAAATGAGGCCGGAACAACAAACAACAATTCCAGAAAAACCCCATAAGCATATTTTTGATTTGGTAATGTTCTGCCCTAAACACAATTTTAATGTTGTTAAACAGCAAAATGAAGTGCACCATGTTAATCTATGCATTTTTCTACCCCATTTGCATATAAAGTTTATTTAAATCCGAGTTACGGTTAATTAGTTATGAAATAAATCATTTTAACATGGCATTTAAGCAAATTAAATAAACAACAAGTTTAAACATTTTAAACATGGATGAGAGCAGCATATTATGAAACTAGATGAAATTCTAGACATTTTTCATATATAAATTATTTTCATCCGATGCACGGCTGTGAAGTTATTATATGCATGATGTATGAGGGGTTTTCTGCAAAACTGCACTCTCTGGATAATATGAAATTCGCAGCACGCCAAAAAAAAATAGCAACGGGCCGAATGCAACGCATTGTGCAAGCCCAGCGGCAGATCTGGCCCGAAGCAAAAGTGGGAGTGCAAAATAACAGGAAAAACTAAGCATAAAAAGGGGCGGCTGGGACTCGAACCCCACACCCCTCGAATGGATAGAGGCCGCGCTAGCCACTGGGCTAGCTGATATGCTTGCGATGGAAACATAGTGGCAAACCTAAATAACCTCTACATGCCAAAATCGGATCTAGGAAAGGATCGAAGCTTCGTTCATGGAGGTAGTTGCTCATAGCGGGGAAAACAGAGGCCGTAAGCCATGGCGATGCAGGGAGGTTCAGGCGGCGAAACTTTGCGAGGCGGCGGAGGCAGGGCTTGCCGCCGGCGTGGCCGGATGTGGAGGAAGGAGGTCCGGCGGGGGCGCGGGTCTCCAGGGCGTCGGAGCTCCCTGTACGAGTAGACAGAGAGAGATCGAGATGTGAGGGAGAGATAGAAGGTGAAGGGGAAGGAAGAAACAGGGGCACGGGCGCGGCTTGGCTCACCGGAGCTTCGCCATAGGCGTGCCGGCACGGCGGCGTTGCCGGAGGAGATGCAGGCGACGGGGAGGGGCTGGACGAGGAGGAGGGCGCAGCCTCAGACGCTCGCGGGTACAGGGGCGCGCGAAGCAGTTCCTACTGGAGCTCGACGTCGAGGTTGCCGGGGCGGATGGCGCTGGTGTCGGAGACGAGCGGGACGTGGGGCTGGCGAAGAACCCGGCAAGGCGGACGAGGCGCATGGCGTCGGGGATGGCTGGAGGCGGAGGGAGGCACACACGGCAGCGGCGGCGCGGGCGTGCGCTCGATGCAGCGCTCCTGCATCCAACTGCAGAAGAACTACAGCGGCGCCATGGTGGTCTCCTGTGAGCGAAAACAGAGAGAGGGAGGGGAAGATCGTGAGACAGAGAGGTAGAGAAGCAGGAGGGGGAAACGAGCGGGGCTGTCGGGGCCCTCATCTGCTGGTGGTACTCTTCGGCGGAGGGAGCTCCGGAGGTCGGCCGGCGACGGGTGAGACGAGGTGAGGAGGAGGCGCTCGGGATAGGAGCGGGGGAGGAGGTGCTCCTCTGGTTGGCTGGGTGGATCGAGGGGAGGCCTCGGGTGCCAATTGGTTAGGAGAGAGGATCGGGAGGGATCCCGAGGAGGAAGATTGGACAGATTGGCGGCGGCGGGCACGAAATGGATGGATGGGAAAGGATCCCTAGTTTCTAGGGTTGCCCACTATTTATATAGGTAGGGGATAGCTTAGGGGTATCCGGTCCCTCCGTTCATCATCGGACGGTCCGGGAAAATTAGGTTAGGGAGCCCAATTAAGAAAACGGAGATGTTTTGTAGATGTTTGGGGATGATCTGTATGCAATGGTGATGACTGAACGGTTTGGGTTCGGGACAGTTTCAGAAGCGCACACGAGGGGCTCGGTGGTTGTGCAGAGAGGGTCAAACGGTCAGACAAGAGAGAATCGAAAATCCGGTTAGACTCAGAATGGTCAACGAACGCAAGGGGAAACGCGGCAACTACGAGCGGATGCAAGTTTTATGAAAACAAATGCGGATGATGCAATGATGAATGCAATAAATAAATAAATCACACAGCGACAACGAAAAACATGGAAGCCGTCTGGAGCGTCGGTCTCGGGGCGTTACAACACTCCACCACTACAAGAGGATCTCGTCCCGAGATCTAGGATGACACCGGAGAGAAACAGAAGAGGAAGAGAAAAGGTAAAGCTAAGTTGCTTCTTTGACAAACGAGTGAAACCAAAGAACCTTGAGAGGTCGCAATGCTTGAAGAAATGACACGATAGAGGTGAACAAAATTGAGAAGACTCCGGTAGAAAAGAGAGACAAGGAACACCATGAGAACCTTGAGGTTAGGTGACACAATAGATATTTAAACCACTCCGGTTAAAAACAAGATAGAGAAGGAATAAGAATGATATAATTTGGGCAGCACTCTGACTGTAAATGGAAGGAATTGAACATGATCTTGACAAGATGAGAGGATACTCGGTGAAATTACCAACACATTGCCTCCGGAACTAATGAAAGAATGACACAAGGGGTAAGAAAGATTTCAGACAGCACTCCGGTTGAGGAAGGAGACAAAACTTGATAAGATGAGAGAACTCGAATGAAAACACGACACTCCGGCTAAACGGATAAGAAAGGAAAAATTACATGATCTTGACAAAACAAGATGATTGGTCGAAGAGAGCAACATCACAATGCCTTTGGGACGAACGAATAGAAGATAGATCGTCGGAATAAGATAACGAAGAATAAAATCATAACTTCCACCAGAATTGAATTTGGGAAGCATCCTTCCAAGAAGGTTAGAACGGAGTTGGTGGAAAACACCAACAACAAAAGGATATGATCCTCGTGGGCTTATGGAGACATCTCAAAACATGAGGTGAAAATTTTGCCACTAACGAAAACAATTGCTTGCTTGAGATCAACGAAGAGATGAAATCTTCTCTCGCCGAGAGGATAGGAGAAAACTTGGATCATTGATAAGCACCATAATAGCAACATTCCTTAGGGAAGGATTTAGGTGAAACATGACACAAGATAGATCCAACGAAGAGATTGGGTGGATTTAAAATATCTCATTCTTGACAACATGTGAATCATGAAACGCGAACTCAAATTGTCAAGAATGACATAACACCACCTCAAAAGATAAGAGAAAGAATTGCACTTCGGAATGCAAGATGAAGAATACTTGAACTCCTCAAAACAAGACATGTGTTGAACACCATGTTAATTTTTTTTTTGAGTATAGCCTGGCGGATCATAACTTCAAGAGAAATCTTGAAGAACAATTGAAAAATGAAAGGAATCCTTGACGAACCACCATGTAGAGCCTCCATGAAGCACTCCGGTAATAAAATAATGATCAAACGAAATGGAAAGTTGAAAAGAACTCCGGGAGAAACCTTGCAATGATTAGATGAAGCTTTGAAATGATATAATTGAAATAACTTGGAGCTCCGGAAAGAAAAAGATGAACAACTTGGAACCGAGTATTTGATATCATGAACGAACTCCGGAAGAAGGAATTAATCACTTGGAGGAAACAAGAATAAGAATTACATTACGCTTATCCTTCACCAATTTAGATTGATGACAAGCAACGGATTTGGCATACTACTTATTCTCGTAGAAAGGATTAAGATAGATATAGCGCAAACTTGAGAAGGTCTTGATGGAACCACCGGTAGGATTGAAACAACGAATACATTAATATGAGGACATCGGAAAAGGAATCTTGAACGAACCACCGTAAGAATTGAAAATGAATGAAGAAAAGAGAACGAATCACCGTAAGAATTAAAGAGCGTGCGAAAATACTCGAGGGAATTTGATACATGAGAACGAATAGATCACGAGCTGACTAGAGGATACTTGAACGATGCACCGGGAGAATATGGAGATGAACGAAGAGACATCAATTTAGAATAATTGGAGAATGAGGCTGAAAACTTAGAACGAAGAAATCTTTTGAAAAGATGGCCTTTGGATGATCAAGAAATGAAAACAACTCTGAAATGCTCTGGATGGGTAAGAAAAGAATTCTCACAATCGAAAACAATTATGAGAGGATGGCATAAGCTAGAACTATGAATCTTCAAGAGAACGGACCAAGATTCAAGAGAAATTCTTCTTCGGGCTTCAAATGTTGAGAATGACGATGAGAAACACCACCATGAATTGTTGAGATACTTCGGGATGAAAATTAGAAAGGTTGAACCAACAATGAAAAGAATTTGAAAGATCTTGGAGAAAGAAATATGACTGATGATAAATCATTCTTACGTCAAACTTTGCAAAGAATTTGAGAATAACTCCGGAAAGAATTAGAAGAGTCACGTAAGATCCTGGAAAAAGACCTGTGGGTTAGGGCCCACTCAAAAGATACACCGTTAAAAAGGTCGCTTGGAAAAGAGATTACACCGGTTGAATTAAATGGTTCAAAAGAGATAACACCCTCGAGATATCTTCAGCACACCGGAACAAATGAAAGGCGAGAAATGGATGATTAAGAGGTACACCGGCATGAGAAAGCATTTGAAACAAGGAAAGGAATGTGACCAACATTGAAGGCTTGAATTTAGTCCACCGGAGAAGAAAAAGAATGAAGAATGATAAACTTGAAGAACATCTTCCTGAGAATCATCGGATAAGAACATTGACGGAAAAGGATGGAGAGGCTTCCATCAATAAAATGATACTTGATTAAGAAATCTGAATCCTTGAATAAAAGGGTGAGAGGGTGGCAAAACAAAGGCAACTTGGGTCGGATGAAACGAACACCGTTGAGAAAAAACTTAGAATTGATCTTGCGAATGTTCGAATGATTGGATCCACTTGAAGAGAAGCACGCCGATTGGAAAGAATTGAAAAGACAACCTTGAAGATGAAGAAGGATTAGTATTCACATAGCAATATGAGAACACCGTTTAGGAAAGGTATGGATTCAACATTTGACTTCGAAGCAAATCGAATACTACAAATAAAATAAAACAAAGGATTGGCTTGCAGAATAAGCCGGAACAAACATATGATAGAAATTTCGTCCGAAGTTTTTGTGGTGGGGCCCACACGGGCTCAATCGTACAGCACCATCATGTACCAGGCTGTGCACATGACATACGAAGCGTCCCCGAGTCGGCATAGCCAAGGACTCTTTAAGACACTACGAGACCACTATAAAACCAACCGTGGAAAGGCGGACCACTAGACGTCGAACCCCAATCTCATATCCTGCATCTGTCAGAAAGATATCCTAGGAGCTACTTGAATTCCCACTTATAAACTCCCGAAACTTTCTGGTTATGCAATCAGGTGTTGGGGATACAGGGGACACAATATATCTCACGCAAACTAACAATACCTAGATCCAGTTGTATCCATCCTTCAACACATAACCAAGAAACCTTCGGAAATCATTTACCTCAACCTTCGAAAAGCATCTGTTATACTAGTTATGGCAATACTCACGAACTCCCGCCCCAGTACTGGGTGGCGTCGAGGTGATCTCACCAACAACTGCATAAAAGAGATTTCGATGTCGGCGAAACTCAGGTATTCCAGAACTGCAACGATAAAATTGTGACGACAACACCTTGGAGCTCAGCTCCCCGGGACACTGCCACAACCCCTAAATGTCAGGAGGCACCAAGAACAATGTTCTCGTCACAAAACCATCGGAACGATTCCAAGATACCCGCGTGATCCCTAAAAAATTTTTTAGTGAAATTTGAGGAGAGAATAGTCAAAACTTCTACGTCAGGAGACCTCACCAGAGTGACGAAGGGACTGAGGAGTAAAAAGAATCCTACTCTCTGATATATATAATCCTAAGACTCAAAACATTTTTGTTCTAGACTCAACAACGCCAGCGATTCGATCAAGCAGGGGGCTCCTAAGTCAGGGATGGCTCTGATTACCAACTTGTAACGCCCACGATGCGGCTATATCTCCCATGTGTCGAGGCACGACTTAGAGGCATAACCGCATAGTGGTTTTGTCGCAAGAAGGGTCATCTTCACACAATCCCATGTAATGAACAAGAATGGGATAAAGAGTTGGCTTACAATCACCACTTCACACAATACATAAATATAATTCATACATCATCCAAAATACACACATAGACCGACTACGGTCAAGATCCAAATGAAAATAAGATAACCCCAAATGCTAGATCCCCGATCGTCCCAACTAGGCTCCACTACTGATCATCAGGAAAAGACACATAGTAACGACCACGTTCCTCATCGAGATCCCACTTGAGGTCGATCCCATCATCTGCACTGGCATCGTCGGCACCTGCAACTGTCTTGGTAGAATCTGTGAGTCACGAGGACTCAGCAATCTCACACCCGCGAGATCAATACTATTTAAGCTTATGGGAAAGGATGGTGTAAAGAGGTGGAGCTGCAGCAGGCAATAAGCATATATGGTGGCTAACATACGCAAAAAAAAAGAGCGAGAAGAGAAGCAACGGAACGGTCGTCATCTAGCAATGACCAAGATGTGATCCTGAACTCCTACTTACATAATTCATAACTCAAAACCGTGTTCACTTCCCGGACTCCGCCGAGAAGAGACCATCACGGCTACACACACAGTTGAAGTATTTTAATTAAGTCAAGTGTCAAGTTCTCTACAACCGGACGTTAACAAATTCCCATCTGCCACATAACCGCGGGCACGGCTTTGGAAAGATAATACCCTGCAGGGGTGTCCCAACTTAGCCCATTGTAAGCTCTCACGGTCAACGAAGGATAAACCTTCTCCCAGGAAGACCCGATCAGTCTCGGAATCCCGGTTTACAAGACATTTCGACAAAGGTAAAACAAGACCAGCAAAGCCCCCGAATGTGCCGACAAATCCCGATAGGAGCTGCACATATCTTGTTCTCAGGGCACAACGGATGAGCCAGACGTCGGGTTGGCATAGACCCTGGTTGCCCAGGGGGCGCCGGACATCGCTCGGTTTGGGCCAGCACTCGAAGGAGCACTAGTGCGGGGGTTTAAAATAAAGATGACCCTCGGGCTCGCGAAAACCCGGGGGAAAAGGCTTAGGTGGCAAATGGTAAAACCAAGGTTGGGCCTTGCTGGAGGAGTTTTATTCAAGGCGAACTGTCAAGGGGGTCCCATAAATCACCCGACCGCGTAAGGAACGCAAACTCAAGGAACATAATACCGGTATGACAGAAACTAGGGCGGCAAGAGTGGAACAAAACACCAGGCATAAGGCCGAGCCTTCCACCCTTTACCAAATATATAGATGCATTAATTAAATAAGAGATATTGTGATATCCCAACATATCCATGTTCCGACATGGAACAAACTTCAACTTCACCTGCAACTAGCAACGCTATAAGAAGGGCTGAGCAAAAGCGGTAACTTAGCCAAACAACGGTTTGCTAGGAAAGGATGGTTAGAGGCTGACATGGCAATATGGGAGGCATGATATAGCAAGTGATAGGTAGCGCAGCATGGCAATAGAGCGAACAACTAGCAAAGCAAAGATAGAAGTGATTTCGAGGGTTGGTCATCTTGCCTGAGATCCCGCAAGGAAGAAGAACGAGTCCATGAAGAAGACAAGCGGACGTAGTCGAACGAATCCTCACAACTCCAGAACGAAACCAAAGGTAACAAGAGAAGCAACACGGAAAGAAACAAACAACATAGTAAACAACCACCACATACACATGGCATGATGCAAAAACAAATATGATGCATGTCCGGTTTAATGAGGCATGGCATGGCAAAGTGCAACAAACAACACTACAAATTAAGTGGAGCTCAGTATGCAACGAGTTGCATATTGACGAAACACCACATTTAATTATTTAGTTCTCTCTCGTTTATGGACCCAACAATATTAAATGTTATTAACCATGGCAAGAGGTGAAGCATATGGAAACTACCTTTTTTAGGCAATTTAAATGAGGCCGGAACAACAAACAACAATACCGGAAAAACCCCATAAGCATATTTTTGATTTGGTACTGTTCTGCCCTAAACACAATTTTAATGTTGTTAAACAGCAAAATGAAGTGCACCATGTTAATCTATGCATTTTTCTACCCCATTTGCATATAAAGTTTATTTAAATCCGAGTTACGGTTAATTAGTTATGAAATAAATCATTTTAACATGGCATTTAAGCAAATTAAATAAACAACAAGTTTAAACATTTTAAACATGGATGAGAGGAGCATATTATGAAACTAGATGAAATTCTAGACATTTTTCATATATAAATTATTTTAATCCGATGCATGGTTGTGAAGTTATTATATGCATGATGTATGAGGGGTTTTCTGCAAAACTGCACTCTCTGGATAATATGAAATTCGCAGCACGCCAAAAAAAAAATAGCAACGGGCCGAATGCAACGCACTGTGCAAGCCCAGCAGCAGATCTGGCCCGAAGCAGAAGTGGGAGTGCAAAATAACAGGAAAAACTAAGCATAAAAAGGGGGCGGCTGGGACTCGAACCCCACACCCCTCGAATGGATAGAGGCCGCGCTAGCCACTGGGCTAGCTGATATGCTTCCAATGGAAACATAGTGGCAAACCTAAATAACCTCTACATGCCAGAATCGGATCTAGGAAAGGATCGAAGCTTCGTTCATGGAGGTAGTTGCTCACAGCGGGGAAAACAGAGGCCAGAAGCCATGGCGATGCAGGGAGGTTCAAGTGGCGAAACTTTGCGAGGCGGCGGAGGCAGGGCTTGCCGCCGGCGTGGCCGGATGCGGAGGAAGGAGGTCCGGCGGCGGCGCGGGTCTCCAGGGCGTCGGAGCTCCCTGTACGAGCAGACAGAGAGAGAGATGTGAGGAAGAGATAGAAGGTGAAGGGGAAGGAAGAAACAGGGGCACGGGCGTGGCTTGGCTCACCGGAGCTTCGACATAGGCGTGCGGGCACGGCGGCATTGCCGGAGGAGATGCAGGCGACGGGGAGGGGCTGGACGAGGAGGAGGGCGCAGCCTCAGACGCTCGCGGGTACAGGGGCGCACGAAGCAGTTCCTACTAGAGTTCGACGTCGAGGTTGCCGGGGCAGACGGCGCTGGTGTCGGAGAAGAGCGGGGCGAGGGGCTGGCGAAGAACCCGGCAAGGCGCACGAGGCGCATGGCGTCGGGGACGGCTGGAGGCGGAGGGAGGCAGACACGGCAGCGGCGGCGCGGGCGTGCGCTCGATGCAGCGCTGCTGCATCCAACTGCAGAAGAACTACAGCGGCGGCATGGCTGTCTCCTGTGAGCGAAAACAGAGAGAGGGAGGGGAAGATCGTGAGACAGAGAGGTAGAGAAGCAGGAGGGGAAAACGAGCGGGGCTGTCGGGGCCCTCATCTGCTGGTGGTACTCTTCGGCAGAGGGAGCTCCGGAGGTCGCCCGGCGACGGGTGAGACGAGGTGAGGAGGAGGCGCTCGGGACAGGAGCTGTCTGCGGGAGGAGCGGGGGAGGAGGAGCTCCTCTGGTTGGCCGGGTGGATCGAGGGGAGGCCTCGGGTGCCAGTTGGTTAGGAGAGAGGATCGGGAGGGATCCCGAGGAGGAAGATTGGACAGAGTGGCGGGGGCGGGCACGAAATGGATGGATGGGACAGGATCCCTAGTTTCTTGGGTTGCCCACTATTTATATAGGTAGGGGATAGCTTAGGGGTATCCGGTCCCTCCGTTCATCATCGGACGGTCCGGGAAAATTAGGTTAGGGAGCCCAATTAAGAAAACGGAGATGTTTTGTAGATGTTTGGGGATGATCTGTATGCAATGGTGATGACTGAACGGTTCGGGTTCGGGACAGTTTCGGAAGCGCACACGAGGGGCTCGGTGGTTGTGAGAGAATCGAAAATCCGGTTCGACTCAGAATGGTCAACGAACGCAAGGGGAAACGCGGCAACTACAAGCGGATGCAAGTTTTATGAAAACAAATGCGGATGATGCAATGATGAATGCAATAAATAAATAAATCACACGGCGACAACGAAAAACATGGAAGCCGTCTGGAGCGTCGGTCTTGGGGCGTTACACATACCTTCGAACTGGATCTCCAGGTACTCTTGGAGAGCCTACGTTAGTGTACAGTCAAACCTTTATGTCACCTATGAGTTATACAAGCCCCCACCTTAGTGCTTAAATCATTGACAAGCTCTGTTAGGTCAAGAACAACAAGTAATCAAAAGCAAACAAACCTAGTATGGTTGGCTGATACAAACAAGCAATTGAACAAATGTGTGAGCAAATCTTGCACAACATTGAATTACATATCAAGAAAAGAAGCATAGAAGGAGGCTTAAAGACCATCCCTTGACTGACTAGATTTAAGGGGCATTTAAACATCATGTGCAACATATGAACTAACATAAACATTGCATATTTCAGATTCTATAATGAAATGCACATGTATAAGGTTATGCCATGTATGATGCCTAAATGTACACTATAGCAGGCAAGAGATTCATCATTGCATGCACTACTGAATTGCAGGTTAAGGGCCAGTTCTATTCCGCCTTTTCAGAGCCTATTGCCAAAATAAGCCATAAAAGATGTAAAGAAGTCATTTTTGAGTTATGGGCTTGGGCTTAACTTATTTCGCTTTGGGGGGTGCTTCGGATAGAAGCTCACTAAAAATTGAAGGGAAAGGGAATAGTGAAATGTCTCTATTGTCTGCCTATATTACACTCAAAATGCAACTACTCATTCCCGCGTCACACCTTGCGCTCAAGTAAAAAGAGACACACAACTGTTCATTGCCCTGCCCGCTTGCATCTCCTCTCCCCTTTCCCTCTACCTCGATCCCCTGCCTGCAGCGCTAGGGTTCCTCCAGCAAGCCGTCGCCACTAGTCCCATCTGGGCAACCCAAAAGGGCGAGTTTATAACAAAACAACACCACATAAGGAAACATGCCACATCTCTTGCATACAATGAAATGAGCATTTACTATGTGTGCACTGTGTAAAAACTAGGCGTACCTTCGAACTAGATCTCCAGGTACTCTTGGAGAGCCTACGTTAGTGTACAGCCAAACCTTTATGTCACCTATGAGTTATACAAGCCCCCACCTTAGTGCTTAAATCATTGACAAGCTCTGTTAGGTCAAGAACAACAAGTAATCAAAAGCAAACAAACCTAGTATGGTTGGCTGATACCAACAAGCAATTGAACAGATGTGTGAGCAAATCTTGCACAACATTGAATTACATATCAACAAAAGAAGCATAGAAGGAGGCTTAAAGACCGTCCCTTGAATGACCAGATTTAAGGGGCATTTAAACATCATGTGCAACGTATGAACTAATATAAACATTGCATATTTCAGATTCTATAGTGAAGTGCACATGTATAAGGTTATGCCATGTATGATGCCTAAATGTACACTATAGCAGGCAAGAGTGATTCATCATTGCACGCACTATTGAATTGCAGGTTAAGGGCCAGTTCTATTCTGCCTTCTCAGAGCCTATTGCCAAAATAAGCCATAAAAGACGTAAAGAAGTCATTTTTGAGTTATGGGCTTGGGCTTAACTTATTTTGCTTTGAGGGGGTGCTTCGAATAGAAGCTCACTAAAAATTGAAGGGAAAGGGAATAGTGAAATGACTCTGTTGTCTGCCTATATTACACTCAAAATGCAACTGCTCACGCCCGCGTCACACCTTGCGCTCAAGTAAAAAGAAACACACAATTGTTCATTGCCCTGCCCGCTTGCATCTCCTCTCCCCTTTCCCTCTACCTCGATCCCCTGCCTGGAGCGCTAGGGTTCCTCCAGCGAGCCGTCGCCACTAGTCTCATCTGGCCTGCTCCTCGACGATGCTCTGTCCAGCTAGGATACATGGCCGACGGGTAGGGCCAAATCTCCCCGGTTGCTCCTCCCTCTGGCGCCACCCTCATTCTCATGGTCTCCAGCAGCTGCTCCACTATAGTCCGTCCAACACAATACTCCGGCGGTTGCCGCACAACTACGGCTGATGCCCCACTCTGGCAGAAGGCACCTTGTTCCCCCTCCCCTCCTCTTAGGGCGTGGCCTTGAAGTGCTGTTGAAGGATGAGCTCATGCAACAAGGTGAGGATCTCCTCTGATTTTTTGCCAAATTTTAATTTTGGTCCACTATACGATGAATTACTATGAGCTGCTGCTGCTATATGATACATTGCTATGAGATGCTCCTATTGCTGCTATGTGATGAATTGCTATGAGCTGTTGCTGCTATATGATGAATTGCTATGAGCTGCTGCTGCTATATGATGAGTTGCTATAAGCTGCTCCTGCTGCTGCTATATGATGAATTATTATGAGCTGACCCTGCTGCTTCTATATGATGAATTGCTAGCAGCTGCTGCTGGTATATGATGAATTGCTAGCTGCTGCTGTATGATGAGTTGCTATGAGTTGCTGCTGTTATGTGATGCTTTCAGGTGGTGCTGCTATATGATAATAACCAGCCACTTGGACCATCGAATTTCAATAAAAAATGGTTCTTCATTTAAATTTAGGTCATGCTTTCTTCATTTAAATTAGGCAATCACTACAGGAATTAGCTATTTTGCCGTCTGCCACGGCGGACGGCAAAGGCCTTTGCCGTCAGCGGCGGACGGCAAAAAGCTCCGGCAAAGTAGGCTACGGTAAACAGCTACTTTGCCGTCTGCTTCCTGGCGGCTGACGCCAAAGGCCCTTTGCCGTCTGCTGCGGACGGCAAAGAGAGCGGACGGCAATAATTGCGCTGTCAGTCCGTTAAGTGGCTAACGGCAGGCCTTTGCCGTCTGCGGCAGACGGCAAACTTTCTAGTGTCTTTGCCGTCCGCGGCAGACGGCAAACTTTCTAGTGTCTTTGCCGTCTGCCTTATGATGTCATCTACACGTCACTACATGGCAGGCCTTTGCCGTCCGCCGCTGACGGCAAAATTGTTTACTCTTTGCCGTCTGCCACTATAGGCAAACTGACCAAATGGGTCAGCTCCCAGGAAGCACAGCTGGATGCCACGTGGCTTCTTTGCCGTCCGCGGCAGACGGCAAAGAGCCCGTTGCCGTCGGTGGCAGACGGCAAAGAGCCTGCATATTGGCTCTTTTTCTGTTTTTTATTAAATCCAACAATTTTCACAGCAAATATATATGACATATATAGATATATTTCACAGGCATTCATATCACATATATCCAGCACATAAGTTCCATACATTGATACATAAGCAAGTTCAATCCATACATATGACATAAGCAACTTCCATCCATACATATTACATAAGCAAGTTCCATCCATCAATTCATACATAAACAAGTTCCATCCATACATAAACAAGAAGACTAGAAGAAGAAGAGTAGCTTCCATGAAGTGAATGAAATCTGCCAAATGGCAAAATAAGAAAGTTAGAAATAGGTGACTAGAACAAGAAGAGTAGAACAAGAAGAAGACTAGAACAAGAAGAGTAGAACAAGAAGAAGACTAGAATAAGAAGAGTATGTCATTTATGAGCTAACATACATGAAATGGATCATATATGAGCTAACTAAGTTGAAATGGGTCGTTTATGAGCTAGCTAAGGTGTGGATCATTTATGAGCTAACTTAGTTGAAATGGGTCGTTTATGAGCTAACTAAGGTCAAATGGATCGTTTTTGAGGTAACTAAGGTGAAATGGATCGTTTTTTAGCTAACTTAGGTGAAATGGATCATTTATGAGCTAACTTAGTTGAAATGGATCGTTTTTGAGCTAACTTAGGTGAAATGGATCATTTATGAGCTAATTTAGTTGAAATGGATCTTTTTGAGCTAACTTAGGTGAAATGGATCATTTAAGAGCTAATTTAGGTGAAATGGAACGTTTTTTAGCTAACTTGGTGAAATGGATCGTTTATGAGCTAAATTAGTTGAAATGGATCGTTTATGAGATAACCTAGGTAAGATGGGTCATTTTGGAGTTAACCTAGGTGAAATGGGTCATTTTAAAGCTAACGTAGGTAAAATGGATCATTTAGGAGCTAATCTAGGTAAAATGGGTCATTTTTTAGCTAACTTGGATGAACTGGATCATTTATAAGCTAACCTAGGTAAAATGGGTCATTTTAGAGCTAACTTAGGTAAAATGGATCGTTTATGAGCTAACTAAGCTAATTATGCAATTTTTGACATAAGTAAGCTAAGTACAGATCGTTTTAGAGCTAACTTAGGTAAAATGGATGGTTTTGGAAGTCAGTAAGCTTATTAAGTCATTTTGGAGGAGAAGAAGCTAAGTCTAGGTCATTATGGTAAGCATTGGAGGAAATAAAGCTAAGTCTAGGTCTTTATGCATGTGTTAAGCAAAACACTAGATAAACTTACCAAGATCCAGGAGGTGTAGGAGCGGGCTGGCTCGTGTCGGTAGCTGGAGAAGGATCGTGCGATGCTTGTCTGGAGTTACGCTGCACCAAAGATCATTTCCAATGTCTTGTTAGCGTGATGACACTCAAATGTTAAGACTAGCAAGTAATGTCCATTCAAATTAAACTCATCGTGGTCCCAGGAGCAATCACTGGCATCGGCGGAGCGGTCTGACCGGTCTTCTCGCACACAGACTGCACATTTGGTTTTGACGACTCAGTCATACTAGTTAGTAATGAGACAAACACTACATGAATGTTTTGGCTAATCTGCAGAAGAAACTTACCATGCCTTTGGCTTCGTCCAGTGCTGCTTTCCTTTCGGTTCTTTCATGTTTTGTAACGGCCTATCACATAGCGCCTCCAGATCGACTCTAGCCTTACTATTATCCTTTGACTTCCCATCTATGCCGAACAATGTACCAAAAAGTGCCTCGGCGATATTCTTCTCAGTGTGCATCACGTCGATGTTGTGTGGGCAAAGGAGGTCTTTGAAGTAAGGCAGATCCCATAAGCATGTTTTGTGAGTCCAGGCGTGCTTAGAATTATACCCCTTGAAGTACCCTGGACGCTCTGGATCTGGCTCGAGAGCGTTTAACTGATCCAGGGTCTGTTGGCCTGTCAATGCAGGTGGTGCAGAGTTTTTGACAACTCTACCTCTGATGAAGTTCTTCTTGTCTTTCCTGAACTTATGGCGAGGATTCAGGAACTGTCTATGCATGTCGAAGCAAGAAAACTTGCGACCGGCCTGAAGCCAACGAAACTCAAGAGCTCCCTTGCATGTGGGGCACGGGAACCTTCCATGCACACACCAGCCAACGAATAGCGCATACGCCGACAAGTCATGCGTCGAGTACATGTACCAGACACGCATTATGAAGTTCCGTTTGCTATAGGCGTCGTATGTCTTGAAGCCATTATCCCAGGCTTCTTGCAATTCGTCCTTAAGCGGCTGCATGTACACATTCATATTTTTCCCCGGATAGTTGGGCCCTGGAATTATCAACGTCAGGAAAATGTTCTTTCTTTGCATAATCTGTCCGGGGGGAGATTGAGTGGAAAGACAAATACGGGCCAACAACTATATTGGGCTGCCGTCATACCAAACACACTGAACCCATCCGTGCTGATGCCGACTCGAGGATGCCTCGGGTCTGCCGCTTTGTCACCATGTAATTCATCAAACTTTTTCCACGCAACACCATCTGATGTGTGTACAATCATCAGATTCCCATCTGCATCTAGTTCGGTTCTTTTGCCCGTTTTGTGCCTTGTCATCTGTCTGGCCGTCTCTTCAACCATGAAAAGACGTTGAAGTCTTGGTACGATTGGCATATACCGAAGAACACTAACGGGGATTTTGGTCTGTGTCTTCTCACCCATACAGTTGTCTCACAACATACCTGGAAGACTTGCAAATGGGACAATAGTTCAAGTCCGCATAGTCAAGCCTAAACAAGACACATCCTTTCTCACATGCATGTATCTTATCATATAGGGCATCTTCAGTGCACGGAGGATTTTGTCCGACTGGTACAGGTTTGCAGGCATTACATGGCCTTTGGGTAGAAAGCGTCCAAATACTGTCATCATTGCATCGTCGAATTCTCTGCCCAAGTTGAACTGAGCCTTCAGAGCCATTACTTGTGAGATGGCATCCAACTGACAAAGCTCAGTGTGCTCATGGAGCGAACGTTTTGAAGACTCCAACATTTCATTGAAGGCCTTTGCAGATTCCTCCATCTCCTCGTCCGAATCCCGAGCATCATCGAAGTCTTGCACCATGTTTTCCATCCCAGTACCATGCTCGTCAGTGCGACGACGATCCACCTCAGCTCGGTCACGTTGGGCAGACTCACCATGAAATGTCCACACCATATAATCGGGCGTAAAACCACTCTTCTGCAGGTGTTTGCCCATTTCAGCCTCTGTCCTCTTTTCCCAATTGCCGCACCATAAACAGGAGCACCAGGTTTTCCTCTGGCCATTTGCAAATGCGGCTCGCACAAACCCCTTGGTTTTTGTGAACCATTCAGTGCTCCATTTGTTCTGACTAGTGTGACCGGTGTACATCCACGCACGATCACTCATCTTAACTTTCAGAGCTACTAGACACACAACAAATATATATATATATATATATATAATTCACCATGTATATATTCATCAGTTGATCTACTTTGTCAATTTTATTACGTCCATGCAACCTACACTCTAATAGGTAATGATAGGTCCTAATCCCACCCGAGTATGTTTAGATTGGGTTCATTTTCCCATGCTATGCTCCGGATCCTACGCAAAATTTCGGTAGCACCTCCCCGCTGTTCTCCTGATACACGTCTCTGCAATAAACAGAGAGGATGTGTACCCGGAGAACAACAGGGGAGGCACTGACGAAATTAATGCGTCGGATCCGGAGCAAAGCATATGGGAAAACGAACCCAATCTAAACATACTCAGGCTGTCCATGGATAGCGTTGGACAATTCGAAAGAATCAAGGTTATAAATATGCAAATGCATGCATATTTATAACTATGACGCTTTCGAACGGGAGACACATATTGGTTACGCATACTGATGATTCAAGACACATATATAGCTAGCTATCAAGTTTCATCAGAATAGATCAAATAATTAATGGGGGAGGAGGACATGTCATTTGTGCTCACCCACGAACGAAGGGGCAGAGCTCGTCAAATGCACGGCGAGGTCGTCGAACACCAAACCTCGCAGCGATGAAACAACTGCACATTTAAAACTACCCGATCAACACAATTATATATGATGTTTTTATAACAAAATCGAAAAATATATGACCTAACTAATAATTCACAAATATATGACCCCGTCGGCCTCTGGAAGGCCAAAGAACACCTTTTCGGGAGGTGTCGGGGGTCGGGGTGTCGTGTCGGTGTCGGGGTGCCGTGTCGGGGTCGGGGTCGGGGTCTCGGGGTCGGGGCGTCGGGTCGGGGTGCCGGGTCGGGGTCGGGGTGCCGTGTCGGTGTCGGGGTCGGGGTGTCGGGTCAGGCTCGGGGTCGGGGTGTCGGGGTCGGGGTCGGGGTCGGGGTCTCGGGGTCGGGGTGTCGGGTCGGGGTGCCGGGTCGGGGTCGGGGTGCCGTGTCGGTGTCGGGGTCGGGCTGTCGGGTCAGGCTCGGGGTCGGGGTCTCGGGGTCGGGGTGTCGGGTCGGGGTGCCGGGTCGGGGTCGGGGTGCCGTGTCGGTGTCGGGGTAAGGGTGGGTGTGGTGTCAGGGTGTCGATGTCGGGGTGTCGTGTCGTGTCGGGGTCGGGGTGTCGTGTCGTGTCGGGGTGCCGTGTCGTGTCGTGTCGTGTCAGGGTGTCGTGCCGGGGTGTCGTGTCGGGGTCGGGGTGTCGTGTCGGGGTGTCGCGTCGGGGTGGGGGTGTCGGGCGTGGGGGTCGGGGTGTCAGGTGTCGGGGTGTCGGTGGTCGGGGTCGGGGTGTCGGTGGTCTTCTTCTTCTCCTCCTCTCCTCTAGCTTTCTCCTCCTCCTCCTCCTCCTCTCCTCTTTCTTCTTCTTCTTCTTCTTCTTCTTTCTTCTCCTCCTCCTCCTCTTCTTCTTCTTCTTCTCCTTTTTCCTCTTCTTAAACCTAGCACTAAGTAACCTAAAACAAAACAGGAAAAAACTACACCTAAACCTAGCTATTCTTCTTCTCCTCCTCTTCTTCTAATTATTCTTAGTTGTTTTCATTACTAAACATAAACCTAAAACTAAACTAAACCTAAGACCAAACTAAAAGTAATCTAAACTAAACTAAATATAAAACCAAACTAAAAGTAATCTAAACTAAACTAAATCTAAAACTAAACTAAAAGTAATCTAAACTAAAGACAGAAAAAACAGAAAAAAAAGAAGAGGGGTGGGGCTCACCTGCGGCATGGGTGGGAGGCCTGTGCCACGCTGGCAGGGCCCAGGGGCGGCGGGCGGTGGGGTTGCTGGCCGACGGAGGGGCGCTGGCCGACGGAGGGGCGCTCGCCGACGTAGGGGCGGCGGGGTGGCGCTGGCCGGGCGGAGGGGTGGGGGCGACGGGGCGGAGGGGGCGACGGGGCGGAGGGGTGGGGGGGCGACGGGGCGGAGGGGGCGACGGGGCGGAGGGGGCGACGGGGCGGCGCCGGGCGACGGGGCGGCGCCGGGCGGCGGGTGGCGGGGCGACGGCGGGCGGCGGGGGCGGCGGTGGGCGGCGGCGGTGGCGGTGGGGTGAGATGTGGTGGCGGGGTGCGTCGGGGAGGAGGGAGAGGGAGAGAACAGAGAGTAACGGGCGGGGGGGGTACGGGCCGTTAGGTACTCTCCTCTTTGCCGTCCGCCAATCTTTGCCGTCCGCCAATCTTTGCCGTCCGCCTTTTTGTCTCTTTGCCGTCTGCTAGCAGACGGCAAAGAGGTGGGGCGTTAAGTTTTTTCCAGACGGGCGGGGGTGGGGGCCACCTCTCTCTTTGCCGTCTGCCAGCGGACGACAAAGAGCTCGCAGATGGCAAAGACCTGTTTTGTCGTCTGCCATTTCTTTGCCGTCTGCTTTTGGGTAGCTGATGGCAAAGAGCTTCTTTGCCGTCAGCTAGCAGATGGCAAAGAGCTGGCAGATGGCAAATTAGCTGATTCCAGTAGTGAATGGGATTTCTATGGAAGACATTGACCAAAGTAGATTGTGCCAAGTAGATGGTATCTTTGTATTTTCATTATGAACAAATAGCGATGGTCTATTTTCCTATCATATTAATTACTGCACTAAGTTCAATTTGTGATGTTTGCAAGTCAAATTAATTTTCATATGGGCAGCAAAATGACAAAATATAATGCAATCTAGACTTTTCAATGGTCATACCACAGATAAGCTAAATAGTCAGGAAATGAAAAGAATTGGTTGGCTTATTATCTAGAGCTTATATTCAAAGGTGCTTATTTTGTCGGAATAACTCGAAATAACTGTCCCTAAGAAACTTGGCCAACAGCACTAACATACAAATAACATGTCACGATGATTGCAATGGAGGCCCAGTTCTTTTGTCAGATTCTCCTAGAATCTGACCCCTTCGCAGATTCTACCAGAAACTTTGAGCCCCATTTGTTTTACAATCCTATCTAGTTAGGGTCTAATTAGTTAGGATTGTAAAACAAATGGGGGTCAAAGATTCTAGGAGAAGCTGGAGAGGGGCAGATTCTGGGATAATCCTGCAAAAGAACTGGGCTGGGGTGACCTACCATAGCACACTGTATAGGCTCACAGCTGCCTCTCCTTTTTTTGCGATGTTCCATGAAATTGCCACATACATCTTGTACTAAGAAATCTTGTACTTTTTCATTCCGTAACCCTATCTGCAAGTTGACACGAGTAATTTCAGATATCTCTACATGATAATACATTGCATATGCCTTGCGCATATTTAAACCACCAATTAACGATTGTGTGCGTAGCATAAACTACCCATGACTATGTGTACTGTACTAGCAGACACTCTAAGGGAGCCTAATGTACTGCACTAGAATTCCAACATGCCACCTACGATTTTGTGTGATGTACTACCTCTGTTCCTAAATATATGTCTTTGTAGAGATTCCAGTATGGACCACATACATATGTATATAGATGCATTTTGCTCTGTATGTAGTCTATAGTGGAATCTCTAGAAAGACTTATATTCAGGAACGGAGGGAGTATCATGTATGACATCAACATCTCTAATTTAGCAGCCAGTAGTGGAAATCATTGTCTGCACGAAGGAATTACTAGTCGAAAATCCTAGCAAAGCACACTAGCACGCACACAACAATACAAGAGAGAGAGAGATGCACTAAAAAGATCATAGCAATGCCTCAGTCCAGGATCTTGGTTAGCCAAGCTGTTAGATCCAGAACAAACATTGTCCTTGTAGTTTTTGCCAGTTGCATAACATGTAACAGCGACCTGTTAGTATATTTGAAGTACATCGGGCAGGTGATGTTGGACGGGTTTAAATGTGACATGTACCTAGGCCGCGGCGGGTGCTTGGCATCTTGCCAGACGGTGGGAATTCAGGTTAGAAACGTCAAGGGTGATGACACTGCGCTGGTTGTTGTCACGACCGGTTTTTCAATAAAATAATTATTGAGAGACCAATCCCTTTTACGGACCAGTAAGGAAGAATTCCTTCTCACTGGTAGACAATATCTTGGTCACAGAAGAAAAATACCAGGAGTACTGAATATAATACAAGATTGAGCGGAGACTGCCCAACAATTTATTACATGCACGCCGATAAAACGAGACGGCGGATAGGGTGGCATAACTACTAACTCACGATAATAATGGTGGTGGAAATATCACCGCGAAGCGGGTGATATGACTCCTGAAGACTACAGCTCATCGAGCGTCGGAGTGGGGCTCGAGGAGACTTACTGCGGGTGGCGGAAGCGTATATAATACAAGTGACCAATATCCGGGATCGCGCAGGACTGACTGGGACTCCTCTAAGCGTCGGACGCGCTATGAAACTCTTCATCCAAGAGATCGCCTTCGTCAACATCTGGCCAAATCAACAAGCCAGGTGAGTACTATGAAAGTACTCGCAAGACAGTTCGGACATAAGATATAGCAAATGTAAACATGAAGCATATGAACAAGTTAACCAGTGCGTTCAGACATAGAGATAATAAATACTGGGTGCCAAACGAGGGTCTGAATGACTCCTCGAGAGGAAACTGCAAGAATAGTAATACTGGTGCCAAACGAGGTCTGAATGACTCCTCGAGAGGAAACTGCAAGAATAATAATGCTGGTGCCAAACGAGGGTCTGAATGACTCCTCGAGAGGAAACTGCAAGAATAATAATGCTGGTGCCAAACGAGGGTCTGAATGACTCCTCGAGAGGAAACTGCAAGAATAATAATGCCACAGTCGGGCATCGGGGCGACACCTCATAAAGGGCTTATAACAGAAAATAAAGGCAGTGCATGCCACAGTCGGACGTCTGAGCGACATCACATAAAGGGCTTATATTGCAAGTAAGAGACGAAACATGCCACAGTCGGACGTCTGAGCGACATCACATAAAGGGCTTATATTGCAGCTCAATAATACAGTAGCTCGAGAACATAAATTATTACAAGTACGAGACAGATATCAGGATAGTCGATCCACCGGAATAACAATTAAACTAGGTTTACCACTTAAGCTTGCTCTCCGGGAATAAATTTCTACGAGGATAGATATGGGTATACTGATCACCCTACTTGATCATGGATACGATGACTTGGGAGGATTTGACTCTGCAGAGTTTGTACTTAACCACAGCCAACGGATTTCAGTAGTCACGGGGACTAGTTCCGTTTACGGTGTTTTGGAAGAAACACGTCTAACCAGTACACACCCATTCAACATTCCGAAGCCAGGGATCACCCTCGGCAATGGTCAAGAAAAACCTTGAGACGGGGAGGCTACAACCTCGCGTAGCATGGGATCAAATTTCTATACGCGCGCTCTAAGGGGGTGCCCCCCTCTCGGTCCCAACCGGAAACACCCATGCCCCCTGACCGGATGACTGGCTTTAATCCTGGGCCAAGGAACCATCATCCCGGCCCCTCTATTTGGTGTGTACACGGAAAGAGGTTACCAACTTACTAAACCGCATCTTGGCAAAGAAACATGTGGTAGCACGGAAGGGAAAAGAACGATAACGTGACTCCGTCCACGTTAACGTCGGAAATTGTCGGATGACGCAAGGCTGGTATGCTACAACAGTACCACCCTGCTGCCCTTCATGTCACCACATGATTAGGCCATCTCTCACCAGAGATCATCGCAACTTTGGAACATGCGGGTAGTTGCCTTACAAGCAACGAGGTATTCACCGACACTCATATGCCACGCACAAACTTTCACGCAAACATGCAAAACACCTGTCATATCAAATGTTCAAACATGCTTGCCTGGTTCAGAGAAGTCGGAGTCTAGCTCGGCGAAGTTCGCGGCTCCGTCACCTCTTCCGGAACCTACGGCATAACGAAAACGGGCACTAACGTGAAAACCAACGCGTGCATAAAAACTTCTCCAAAAATTTTCCAAATAAATCCCATAAAAAACTAGACAAAATTTTAAGACTGTCAGAAAAAGAATCACTCAAAAATCACTTTTTATTAAAAAGTTATAAAGGTTTCTGTCGAGGGACTCATCTGTAATGAAACAGAAAAGTTCCAGGGTTTAAACTGAGAAAACAGAAAACGTTTCGGAAAGAAATGCGCCAGCTCAAAAGGGAAAACGTATTTTGCCCGAAGGCGCCAACAGAAATCGGTTCGAGGGAGAATAGAACAGAGGCTGACATGGGGGGTCCACATGTCAGGTTTAAAAAGCTCGCCGGCGCCCGAAGACTGCGGTGGACGCCGGCGTCGAACCACGGTGAGTCAGGGGGATCGGAGGGTACCAAGAGCTTCAGCGTGTCCTTCCGCGTCGGTGGGTGGTGGACTCGACTGTTGGAGAGCACCATGTCGACGGCGACACTTTCTTCGACGGACGGCGGCTCGGGTGATGGTGGGGAACTCCGGTGGTGGGCTGCAAACCTCGAATTGAAACGCGGGTCAGAAGAGTGGATGCATAGGGAGGCTACTGGCAAGAGATGGGAGGCAGAGGTGCATGCACGGGAGCAAATCGAGCTGGATCCCGTGGCGGGTCGCGGCGGCCGGAGTTGAGGAAGGAGACCTCCTCGGGGCTCTTCCAATGGCTAGGCGTGCTCTAGGTGGAGTGCAGGGATGGTGTGCGTTCGAGTCGAGGCTCGGGGCCTCTATTTATAGGCGGATCGAGGGGGTGGCCGTGAACGGAGAATCTCCGGCGAGCAATTACGGCGATGTCGTGGATGAGCAGGTGGTTTGGGTGGCCAGGCAGCATCAGTGAGGTGCACTGGTGCCGTTCCACTGCTAAGCTGGATTGGTCTTGGCGTAATGGCGCCAGTCCACGGTGGGGTGGCCGCACGGGCACGACGGCGGCAGAGAGCACACTCCGCGCCCTGCGGTTCAGGACGAGAGTGGCAGCGTGTTCTGGGGAGTGGAAAGCCACGCGGCGAGCTCCGGTGGCTTGGGCGGCGCTGGGTGGCGCCGTCTGCGCCGCGCCTCTCTCTGGCGGCCGCAAAGCCGCCGCTGGCGTCGGTCACGGGGCGGCGCACCTCCTCCTGCTCGTCGCCGACGTCCGCAAGGTGCCAGGGGATCGTGCGGCGCAGGAACAAGGGGGAGGGGACGGGGAGCAAGGCGACATCGGGGCACTGTCGAGATCGACAACAAGCTCTGAAGAAAACGACAGTGCACTGAAACTGTTTCTGAACTTTACTGAACTTGACATTGACAATGCACTGCATGTGTTCGACAGAATGATTTGGCAATGAGCAAAAATTTCCTGGGGCTGGGACTTGGTGAGGTGACCACTCAATGCACCCAGGGACTGCCTGATTTTACTCAGAATTTTTGGAGAAAGATTTGAATGAATTTCACCAAATTTGACAAATCTGGTCCAAACTTGCAGCAAGTATAGTTTGAAAAATTTGAACTGAAGACGAGTGGATCTTCCTGGATCTTGGTTGAGGGTTCAAAGGACTAGGAAGGGGAATTGGTTTGGGGGCAAAAATCAAAGCAGAGATGGTAGCTCCTTTGTAAATCTCCAAGGGCTAGAATAGGAGGCAGAAATTTATTTGATAAGTTTTAAATGGAAAATAATCATAGGGGGAGGTTCAACTTGCTGGATTAGATGCAAAACATGATCCAAAGATGAGGGGAGGGTTAGGAGAGGGGATTTGCACTAAGGCCATGGCAAGAGAGAATTGTTGAAAGTGGTAAAGGATTTTTCCACAAGCCATAGTGTATTTTCAAGGAGATTTTCAAAATTCACTTACCCCCAATTGAAAAGCATTTTGTCTTGAGTCCAAATAAAAGGCAAGAACCTCCAAGACCAAAAACAAGTCTTGGGTGAATCCAAATAAAACTCTTGCCATAAAAAAAAATTTGAAAGGGAGGGTTCTTTTGAAGCGAAAAAAATTAAATCACCTCCCTCAAGTGAAACAAAAATCTTTTAAAAAATCCAAATAAAAACTTGGGTGTCACAACACCTACCCCCTTAGGAAAAATCTCGTCCTCGAGATCTCTACTGATCCTCAAATAGATATGGATACTCTGCCTGGAGGAAATCTTCCCTTTCCCATGTAGCTTCATCCTCAGTGTGGTTGCTCCACTGAACCCTGAAATTTTTTGTCGTTTTCTGACGGGTCCTCCTTTTAGACTCTTCCAATATCTTTACTGGCCTCTCTCTGTAGGTGAGGTCTGGTTGCATATCAATGCTCTCATGAGGTACATGCTTCTCCGGGTTACTCACACATTTTCTCAATTGCGAGACGTGGAATACGTCATGGATGTCAGACAGCTCCTTGGGCAGGTCTAGTTGGTAGGCTACCGTGCCTCTTCGTGCCTTTACACAAAATGGTCCAATAAATCTCGGTGCTAGCTTCCCCTTAATTTTGAACCGTTGTAGACCCCTCATAGGAGACACTCGTAGGTATACGGAATCGCCGGGTTCAAAGCTGACCTCACGATGCTTCTGATCATAGTAGCTCTTTTGTCGGCTCTGCGCTGTCTTGAGTCTGTCCCTGATCTGCTTAACTTTCTCCTCGGCCTCTTTAAGCATGTCTGGGCCGAAGATATGGCTGTCACCTGTTTCTGACAAGTTCAGTGGGGTACGACACCTTTGTCCGTACAATGCCTCAAAGGGTGCCATTTGCAAGCTGGCTTGGTAACTGTTGTTGTAAGCAAATTCGGCATACGGTAAACTCTCTTCCCAACTGGATCCATAGGTGAGCACACAGGCTCTCAGCATATCCTCTAGGATTTGGTTTACACGTTCCGTTTGTCCATCAGTCTGAGGGTGGTACGCTGTACTGAAAGCTAGTTGCGTGCCCCGAGCTTGTTGTAGGTGATCCCAAAATTTGGAGACAAATTGTGTGCCTCGGTCGAATATTATAGTCTTTGGGACTCCATGCAAGCAAACTATCCGGGAGAGATAAAGTTTGGCCAGTCTTTGTGTGGAGTAGGTAGTCTTCACGGGAATGAAATGAGCAACCTTGGTGAGTCGGTCTGTGATGACCCATATGGCGTCATTTCCGCGTTGTGATCGGGGTAATCCGACAATGATGTCCATTCCTATTTCATCCCATTTCCACTCCGGTATCCTATTTGGCTGGAGTAGCCCTGCTGGCTTTTGATGCTCGGCCTTGATGCGCTGACATGAATCGCAACAAGCAATAAATGTTGCTATATCTCTTTTCATACCGTGCCACCAAAATCTTTCCTGAATGTCCTTGTACATTTTGGTTCCGCCAGGATGGATCGAGTATGGAGCGGTGTGGCTTTCGGTTAAGATTTGTTGCTTGAGTTCCTCCATGTTAGGTACGCAAAGTCTGTCTCCGTACCATAGTGTTCCTTCACTGTCTGTGACGAACTCTGAAGCCTTACCAAGGTTCATTTTCTTCTTTATGCCTTCGATGCTGGGATGTCCCTGTTGAGCCTTCTTAATTTGTTCCACTAGGGTGGGTTGTATCTCCAGATTAGATACGGTGCCCTCCGAGACTAACACCATGTTAAGCCTAGCGAACTCTTGCTGAAACTCAGGCCTCACGTTTTGCGGACCATCGTTGTCCGGGCTGGGGTTTGACTAAGGGCATCTGCCACTACATTTGCTTTCCCTGGATGGTAGTGAATGCCGACATCATAGTCCTTGACCAATTCCAACCAGCGTCGTTGGCGTAAATTTAGCTCTGGCTGTGTGAAAATATATTTGAGGCTCTTATGGTCCGTGTATATTTCACAGCGATTTCCCAACAGAAAGTGCCTCCACTCCTTGAGTGCATGTATGACGGCTGCTAGCTCTAAGTCATGTGTTGGGTAATTTTCCTCATGTTTTCGCAGCTGCCTGGAGGCATACGAGACAACTTTGCCATCCTGCATTAGCACACACCCGAGACCTTTTCGGGATGCGTCACAATAAACTTCAAAACTCTTGTGTATGTCTGGCACAGTTAAAACTGGTGCGGTTGTTAGCTTCTTCTTGAGTTCTTGGAAGCTTTTCTCGCATGCTTCCGTCCATACAAATTTCTTGTCCTTCTTGAGCAACTGTGTTATTGGTTTTGCCACAGTGGAGAATCCTTCAATAAATCTTCTGTAATATCCGGCCATTCCCAGGAAACTCCGCACATCTGTAACGTTGGCGGGTGGCTTCCAGTCAAGTATGGCTTTGACTTTTTCTGGGTCTACGGCCACGCCTTCTTGGTTTAATATGTGGCCTAGGAAACCAACTTGCCTTAGCCAAAATTCGCACTTGCTAAATTTGGCGTACAACTGGTGTTTTCTTAATTCTCCCAAAACAATTCTGAGGTGCTCAGCATGCTCTTCTGGTGTCCTTGAGTAAACCAGAATATCGTCAATGAATACCACAACAAATTTGTCCATGAATTTCATAAACACTTTGTTCATGAGGTGGACGAAATATGCGGGGGCGTTCGTTAGTCCAAAAGGCATCACTGTAAACTCGTATAACCCATATCTGGAAGTGAATGCTGTCTTGGGGATATCTTCTGTCCGTACTTTCAATTGGTGATATCCCGATCTCAAATCAATTTTTGAGAACACCTTGGCTTGTGCGAGCTGGTCAAACAAATCATTTATCCGTGGCATCGGATATTTGTTTTTGATGGTGACCATATTGAGGGCTCGATAGTCTATACACAGTCTCAGCGTCCCATCCTTTTTCTTGGCGAACAACACAGGCGAACCCCAAGGTGAGGAGCTGGCTCGAATAAATCCTTTGTCCAATAATTCCTTTATCTGCTTCATCAACTCCACCAATTCTGAGGGTGCCATTCTATAAGGTTTCTTATAATGGGCGCGGTGCCAGGTGCTAGTTCAATGCTGAATTATATCTCTCGGTCTGGTGGCATGCCTGGTAGTTCTTCAGGGAACACATCAGGAAACTCGCATACCACTGGAACTTTTCTCAGTTCTGCAATGTCCATTTTGTTCAGTTTTGGTTGCTGTGAACATGGCCTTTCTTGAGCGGAAACCCTTATTGTCTTGCCATGATGGTGAGTGAGAATCACTGTCCGATTGAAACAGTCGATGAATCCTTTGTTGGTGGTCAACCAGTCCATCCCTAAAATGACATCCAGTCCTTTACTCTCCAACACGATGAGATTCGCTTGGAATTGTAGTCCTTCGAACTCAATGACCACTCCTTGGCAGTAACCCTGAGTGATTTTCTTATTCCCGGGGGACTTGATGATCATAGATTTTTCCAAGGGAAGTATCAGAAAACCATGTTGCAAAACAAAACTCTTCGAAACGAACGAATGAGAAGCTCCAGAATCAAACAAAACCGTGGCAGGTACTGTGTTGACAGGGAACGTACCGAGCACGATGTCTGGGGCATTCTGCGCTTCTTCCCTAGTCACATGGTTCAGGTGACCCTTCCTGTGGTTGTTGTTGGGGTTGAAATTGTTGCGCTTGGGGGCTGGATTGTTTCCACCATTGTTTGGCTTGGGTGCCGAGTTCCTTGGCTTTGGGCACTGTTTAGCATAGTGCCCTTCTTCACCACAAGCATAGCAGGTGACCCCTGGACGGTACGTGTACTCCTTGTCCCTGGCATGAAACTGTCCGACGGGCCTTGGATCAGTAGTCGTGGATCTCCTTGCTTCTGTCCATGGAACCTCAGTCTTGCTTCGGTTGTTGCGAGCAAGAGTCGTCTTGTCCCTCTTTCGCTTACGGAGATCTTCCAGACTACGGCGCTCATTCTCCAAGGTAATGGCCGTGTCAACCAGAGTTTTAAAATCCGGAAAGGTGTGTACAATCAGTTGGCATCTTAGTGCTGGTGCCAGGCCGTCCAGGAATTTTTCCATCTTCTTGTTTTCTGTCATGTGTTCGTCGTAGGCGTAACGAGATAGCTGGGTAAACTGACCATTGTATTCTGTCACTGACATGCCTCTCTGCTTCAGGTCATCAAACTCTCTCTTCTTGATTTTTATGATGCTCCTGGGGATGTGTTCCCCACGGAAGCCTTCCTTGAACTCTTCCCAGGTGATGTTGTGTTCACTGGGATGCATGTGTAGGAAGTTTTCCCACCATGCTGCAGCTGCTCCAGTAAGGTAGTGTGGTGCATAAAGCACCTTCTCATGATCTGAACACTGAGCAATAATCAGTTTCCTTTCAATGTCACGAAGCCAATCATCGGCTTCCAGCGGCCTATCGGTGTGAGCAAAAGTTGACGGGCGAGTCTTCTGTAACTCAGATAACTTGGAATGTGGTTGATAGGGCTCACGGTGGTTTCCCATATTGATGACATGATTCATCATCTCTTGGTGCTGTTGCTGGCTTTGCTCGAAGAGACGGCATACTTGAGACAGGGCTGCTTCGCTGTCTTGTTGACTGGACTGTCCCTGAGTGAAGTTGTTGCTAGTCTGTGTCCCATAAACCTCTTCTGGCTGATTGGGCATGGAGCGAGTCCACGGACGAGACATTTTTCCAGTCTGGGGTATTATTTTGCAAAACCCATGAGAAAAAAAAACTGTGTAGCACAAGGAAAATCTTGCAAAGGCAACAATTTAAAAGACCTCAAGGTTTTCAAGGAAACATAAGCGATTTTGCACGGAGAAGAACTGCTTAGCATAAATCTTACACGCGAAAAGCAAACACACGATACAGCACTCAGGATGCGCGTACACATTCCTGACAGGTTATTTAGGCTAGCGTACTCCTCCGGAAAGCAGTAAACACACCAATACCAACTAGCGTACAGATAAAACAACACATCATACAAGCAGACATAACGCGCGGCTACTCGGCGCTCTCAGTCGGAGATGGTGAAGATTTCCTTCCCCTTGCCGATGGCAAGACTCAGCGGTCCAGGAGAATCAACCTCCACCTCCTCTCTAGCTGGCTCCTGGCGCGTAATGCTGCGCTGCGGTGATGGCGCGGGAGCGACAGGTTGTAGAGCGGGTGCGGCAGGCGGTGCAGCTCTGACTGGAGTAGGAGCGATGACTCGGTCGAACTCCTCAATGGTAGGCAGCGGCGAGCAGTGGCTAAAACGGCCGGTGCATAAGAGGCTGAAGACGAGACGAATGTCAGAGGCGGTGCTGTGTGAAGAAGCTCCTTCCTGCAGGCAGGACCACCCCAGACTAAGTCCATGCAGGCAGCCACAAGATCGTCCACGAGGTTGTCGAAAGACTCCTCCAGAGCCTTGAGATACTCCACAACCACCTCGATGGCTTCATCTCGCTCTCCCCGATGGCAGGCGCATGCATAGTGACTAGTGTATGGCACATGGCATGGGAGGTAGCGGTAGCGACGAGTCTGCATCGTAGGAAGGATGTCCCGAAGACGAGCTATCGCCTCACGGGCAGCCATCTGCATGGCATGCCTCTCCGTAGGCATGGCCCTTCCCACAAAACGGAAGTGGCGAGCTGCTGAACGTCCTCCTTTGAATTGCACCACAGCCTGGTGCATAGACACGTCGTCACTGAGCTTGTGCTGGTAGAGCGTGAACTCCGGGCGAGCCGCTGGCCCGATTGCGAGTTTGGTGATGGAGACGAGGAGCTTGACAAACCCCTCGGGCACGTTCGTGAACACTCGATTCTCACAGCTGCTGCCAGCCATCTACAAAAGTAGGCAAAAATTCTGAGTAGTCATGTCATAAATTTATGATGACCAACAGAAAATAGCTACAATTGCAAAATGCTGAAAAAGCACAAAAGACGCTAATAACCGATTAGCGATCGCACCTAGTGGCCTCCTACAGTCAGCCTGGCTCTGATACCAAGCTTGTCACGACCGGTTTTTCAATAAATAAATTATTGAGAGACCAATCCCTTTTACGGACCAGTAAGGAAGAATTCCTTCTCACTGGTAGACAATATCTTGGTCACAGAAGAAAAATACCAGGAGTACTGAATATAATACAAGATTGAGCGGAGACTGCCCAACAATTTATTACATGCATGCCGATAAAACGAGACGGCGGATAGGGTGGCATAACTACTAACTCACGATAATAATGGTGGTGGAAATATCACCGCGAAGCGGGTGATATGACTCCTGAAGACTACAGCTCATCGAGCGTCGGAGTGGGGCTCGAGGAGACTTATTGCGGGTGGCGGAAGCATATATAATACAAGTGACCAATATCCGGGATCGCGCAGGACTGACTGGGACTCCTCTAGGCGTCGGACGCGCTATCAAACTCTTCATCCAAGAGATCGCCTTCGTCAACATCAGGCCAAATCAACAAGCCAGGTGAGTACTATGAAAGTACTCGCAAGACAGTTCGGACATAAGATATAGCAAATGTAAACATGAAGCATATGAACAAGTTAACCAGTGCGTTCAGACATAGAGATAATAAATACTGGATGCCAAACGAGGGTCTGAATGACTCCTCGAGAGGAAACTGCAAGAATAGTAATACTGGTGCCAAACGAGGGTCTGAATGACTCCTCGAGAGGAAACTGCAAGAATAATAATGCTGGTGCCAAACGAGGGTCTGAATGACTCCTCGAGAGGAAACTGCAAGAATAATAATGCTGGTGCCAAACAAGGGTCTGAATGACTCCTCGAGAGGAAACTGCAAGAATAATAATGCCACAGTCGGGCGTCGGGGCGACACCTCATAAAGGGCTTATAACAGAAAATAAAGGCAGTGCATGCCACAGTCGGACGTCTGAGCGACATCACATAAAGGGCTTATATTGCAAGTAAGAGACGAAACATGCCACAGTCGGACGTCTGAGCGACATCACATAAAGGGCTTATATTGCAGCTCAATAATACAGTAGCTCGAGAACATAAATTATTACAAGTACGAGACAGATATCAGGTTAGTCCATCCACCGGAATAACAATTAAACTAGGTTTACCACTTAAGCTTGCTCTCTGGGAATAAATTTCTACGAGGATAGATATGGGTATACTAATCACCCTACTTGATCATGGATACGATGACTTGGGAGGATTTGACTCGGCAGAGTTTGTACTTAACCACAGCCAACGGATTTCAGTAGTCACGGGGACTAGTTCCGTTTACGGTGTTTTGGAAGAAACGCGTCTAACCAGTACACACCCATTCAACATTCCAAAGCCAGGGATCACCCTCGGCAACGTTCAAGAAAAACCTTGAGACGGGGAGGCTACAACCTCGCGTAGCATGGGATCAAATTTCTATACGCGCGCTCTAAGGGGGTGCCCCCCCTCTCGGTCCCAACCGAAAACACCCATGCCCCCTGACCGGATGACTGGCTTTAATCCTGGGCCAAGGAACCATCATCCCGGCCCCTCTGTTTGGTGTGTACACGGAAAGAGGTTACCAACTTACTAAACCGCATCTTGGCAAAGAAACATGTGGTAGCACGGAAGGGAAAAGAACGATAACGTGACTCCGTCCACGTTAACGTCGGAAATTGTCGGATGACGCAAGGCTGGTATGCTACAACAGTACCACCCTGCTGCCCTTCATGTCACCACATGATTAGGCCATCTCTCACCAGAGATCATCGCAACTTTGGAACATGCGGGTAGTTGCCTTACAAGCAACGAGGTATTCACCGACACTCATATGCCACGCACAAACTTTCACGCAAACATGCAAAACACCTGTCATATCAAATGTTCAAACATGCTTGCCTGGTTCGGAGAAGTCGGAGTCTAGCTCGGCGAAGTTCGCGGCTCCGTCACCTCTTCCGGAACCTACGGCATAACGAAAACGAGCACTAACGTGAAAACCAACGCGTGCATAAAAACTTCTCCAAAAAATTTCCGAATAAATCCCATAAAAAACTAGACAAAATTTTAAGACTGGCAGAAAAAGAATCACTCAAAAATCACTTTTTATTAAAAAGTTATAAAGGTTTCTGTCGAGGGACTCATCTGTAATGAAACAGAAAAGTTCCAGGGTTTAAACTGAGAAAACAGAAAACGTTTCGGAAAGAAATGCGCCAGCTCAAAAGGGAAAACGTATTTTGCTCGAAGGCGCCAACAGAAATCGGTTCGAGGGAGAATAAAACAGAGGCTGACATGGGGGGTCCACATGTCAGGTTTAAAAAGCTTGCCGGCGCCTGAAGACTGCGGTGGACGCCGGCGTCGAACCACGGCGAGTCAGGGGGATCGGAGGGTACCAAGAGCTTCAGCGTGTCCTTCCGCGTCGGTGGGTGGTGGACTCGACCGTCGGAGAGCACCACGTCGACGGCGACACTTTCTCCGGCGGACGGCGGCTCGGGTGATGGTGGGGAACTCCGGTGGTGGGCTGCAAACCTCGAATTGAAACGCGGGTCAGAAGAGTGGATGCATAGGGAGGCTACTGGCAAGAGATGGGAGGCAGAGGTGCACGCACGGGAGCGAAACGAGCTGGATCCCGTGGCGGGTCGCGGCATCCGGAGTTGAGGAAGGAGGCCTCCTCGGGGCTCTTCTAGTGGCTAGGCGTGCTCTAGGTGGAGTGCAGGGATGGTGTGCGTTCGAGTCGAAGCTCGGGGCCTCTATTTATAGGCGGATCGAGGGGGTGGCCGTGAACGGAGAATCTCCGGCGAGCAATTACGGCGATGTCGTGGATGAGCAGGTGGTTTGGGTGGCCAGGCAGCATCAGTGAGGTGCACTGGTGCCGTTCCACTGCTAAGCTGGATTGGTCTTGGCGTAATGGCGCCGGTCCACGGTGGGGTGGCCGCACGGGCACGACGGCGGCAGAGAGCGCGCTCCGCGCCCTGCAGTTCACGACGAGAGTGGCAGCGTGTTCTGGGGAGTGGAAGGCCACGCGGCGAGCTCCGGTGGCTTGGGTGGCGCTGGGTGGCGCCGTCTGCGCCGCGCCTCTCTCTGGCGGCCGCAAAGCCGCCGCTGGCGTCGGTCACGGGGCGGCGCACCTCCTCCTGCTCGTCGCCGACGTCCGCAAGGTGCCAGGGGATCGTGCGGCGCAGGAACAAGGGGGAGGGGACGGGGAGCAAGGCGACATCGGGGCACTGTCGAGATCAATAACAAGCTCTGAAGAAAACGACAGTGCACTGAAACTGTTTCTGAACTTTACTGAACTTGACATTGACAATGCACTGCAGGTGTTCGACAGAATGATTTGGCAATGAGAAAAAATTTCCTGGGGCTGGGACTTGGTGAGGTGACCACTCAATGCACCCAGGGACTGCTTGATTTTACTCAGAATTTTTGGAGAAAGATTTGAATGAATTTCACCAAATTTGACAAATCTGGTCCAAACTTGCAGCAAGTATAGTTTGAAAAATTTGAACTGAAGACGAGTGGATCTTCCTGGATCTTGGTTGAGGGTTCAAAGTACTAGGAAGGGGAATTGGTTTGGGGGCAAAAATCAAAGCAGAGATGGTAGCTCCTTTGTAAATCTCCAAGGGCTAGAATAGGAGGCAGAAATTTATTTGATAAGTTTTAAATGGAAAATAATCATAGGGGGAGGTTCAACTTGCTGGATTAGATGCAAAACATGATCCAAAGATGAGGGGAGGGTTAGGAGAGGGGATTTGCACTAAGGCCATGGCAAGAGAGAATTGTTGAAAGTGGTAAAGGATTTTTCCAAAAGCCATAGTGCATTTTCAAGGAGATTTTCAAAAGTCACTTACCCCCAATTGAAAAGCATTTTGTCTTGAGTCCAAATAAAAGGCAAGAACCTCCAAGACCAAAAACAAGTCTTGGATGAATCCAAATAAAACTCTTGCCATAAAATTTTTTTTAAAGGGAGGGTTCTTTTGAAGCGAAAAAAATTAAATCACCTCCCTCAAGTGAAACAAAAATCTTTTAAAAAATCCAAATAAAAACTTGGGTGTCACAGTTGTTGGGTTCCGGTAACGAGATATTGAACCGTGGAGTAGGGTGTTTGTGGAGCGGCTCCGGTAGGGTGGACTACGGTGTGGGCGAAGCGGAACTGAGGTCGTGGACGAGGGCGTCGGTGAAGCTGCTCCGGTGGTTGGGTTCAGGATGGTGTCGATGATGCGGATCTACGGCCGTGGATGGGGCGTCAGAAGCTGCTCAACAAAGTGGATCTGAGGCCGTGGACTTGGTCATTGGAAAAGCGGCCCTGGTAGGGTTGCGAATCGTATAGGCGAAGCTACTCCGGTAGGGTTGAGGATGGTGTCGGCGAAGCGGCTCTGGTAGGGTTAAGGAAGTTGTCGGCGAAGAGGACCAGAGGCCGTCGACGGGGGTGTCGGTATGGCGGCTTCGGGGGTGTGGACGAAGTGTCTCCGGTGGGGAGTACGAAGGAGACGCTGCAGATGCGCTGCGTTTGACAAGAGTACCGGTGAAGCAGATCCGGCGCCATGGACAAGGCCGACACTGAATGGGCTGTGGTACAGTGGTAGACGAGCAGTCTACTTGTTTCTAGGGGAGGTGGGAGGGGTAGATACGACCGTAGAAGCAGATCCGGTGAGGTGGATGCCGCTGGCAGTGAATGGGCTCTGGTACATCAGTGGATGAGCAGTCTAGGGTTTCGAGAGGGGAGGGGTAGAAAGGCTGATGAAGTACGGACGGCGTGATGTAAGATGCTCTGGTGTTGTGGAGTAGTCGTTTTTGCGGGAGGGGAGAGGAAATGGGGGTGTCGTGTGGTGGGGGGAACTGGAAGTTACCAAAGCAGCCCGACCTATTATGTAAATGAGGGCCATATTGTAACTATTGTTATCCGTGCACCAAGGAAAAAAGGGGAATTTCGCATGCTAAAGACTAGGTGGCGGAAATTTTAGAAGGAGGCGGGAGATTTTGCCGCCCGCGAGATCGTTTCTATCTAGTTTCAACTAATTTTGGACAGTGTTAGCGGGAAGGTCATGCGAGGCTGTGTACACGGGGCACACGTCAGCAGTTAATAACTGGTATGAAGTCCACCCTAGAAAAAAAGACAATAAGTCGGTATGATGCACCGATAACTTGGACGTTCACACGGGTGCGGCCAATCGTATGGGTGTAGAGGCTCGTTCACAAAAAAGGATCAAACGCTCAGCCTATGTATTTCTCATGTAAATATATAATTTAGTTCCATTGGTTATTTACTTTAAACATAATGCATTGATGTGTTATTGTAGAGGCGCACAAAAAGAAATGGATATTGTAGTCCCACAAAAGAAATGAATATTGTAGTCCGCTTCTCAAAAGTGTTACCCCATATGATTACATGGCCTCCATTTCATAAATTGCGTACATGTTGGATTCATATATGAATATTACATATATTAATTCATAATAGAACCTTAAGTCATCCAATACTAATCAATTTGAATGTAAAACTAACAATGGTGCATGTACATGATAGCTACAATGGTTGTTTGAATAAACATCACTGTAACTTTGGCATGCACAATTAAAAAGGATTATTTGGGGAAAATGTGATATGTGAGTGTCCAATCTTTATAGCGTTGAATCGATATTGTATCTTTGGCCACGATACGAAGTAGATATTGATTTATGTTCAAGCGATCCACGTCCACGATCGCTAGATAGTGATACGTGAATGAATTGTGCAATCTCTCTCACACGCATACATATCTCATTTCTCCGTGGGCATCAGAATTACACACGTGCACTTCGTGTATTTGTCTCCCTCCGCCAAGGTTAGAATTCGTCTTTCTACCCCATCCTACAAGTCTCTCACACAGAAACACACACACTCTTTCTGTCAAACACACCCACCCCTTTAATTCCGCCCACCCACCGCCACTAATGTCTCAAAGTATAACTATGTCTCACGCACATATGACTATGCTTAACTCGAGTCCCATAACCATATGAATACATACAATGGGATTCCAGCAGAGCACCTTTTTTTTTAGATTTCGCTCACACACGCGCGCGCGCGTGCACAGACATTGTTTCTCTCTTATTTTTTTTCGGCACTTGCATGCACACTGCTTGTTTATCTCTGTGATGCTTTAAGTATGCCTCGCACACATGCTATCTGCCTATCCCTACTCTTATAAAAAACGAGTTGGTGATGATGGTGTGCCTACCATCCTGCAATATTGACCATCTGATCTATTTCTAAGGGATAGAAAGCAAACTATGGCAATTTTGCAAAAAGATACCAGCACCCCTCTCCACATTTGCAAATAAGGCCTTCTCTCGTTCATCTTTTCCTCCCACAAGATAAACAACTCGTATAAATGCATCTTGATGTTCCTTGCAATGCACGGGCCTCTTGCTAGTATAGATATGTATCACATAAATACCTTCTCCCTATATCTAAGTGTCACTGCCCCCCCCCCCACCCACACACACACACTTCCCGACACCGAAGGAGTAGGCTGACACCTCGATCTTGATACTAATCTACCTACTGGCTTCTCTCTCAAACACACACACACTACCCGACACCGAAGAAGTAGGGTGACACCTCCATCTTGATAGTAATCTATCTACTGGCTTCTCTCTCAAACACACACACACACACTCGCTAGTTGTGCCTCTGTGCCTATCGCGCGCACACTCTCGATACGTCTTTCTCTCCCTCCCCCCTCCCCACCCCCCAACAATGACATCAGAAGGGTGACAACTCGATCTTAATCTTAATCTATCAATTGGCTTCTCTCTCAAACACACACACACACACGCGGGCGCGCGCTAGTTGTGTCTCTAGGCCTCTCTCACACACACTCGATACGACTTTCTCTCCGTAGCCCCCTCGACATGTAGACTTCTCGTGCGCGCAGTTGTAGTGACGATGACGCTGAACCCAGTGTGCCTTGTTTTTACCGGCCCCATGTGATAGTTTTCACGTTGTTTTCTGTTAATTAACGAGGCAACCTTTTCTTTGTTACTACTAGTGAATTTTAGATCATTCGGGGCAGACATAAAATATATTGCTTCAACCCAATTATCGCAGTAACTATTTAAAAAGAAACTAGCAAGATGCCCGTGCGTTGCACGGAACATCAAGATGCATTTGTATGAGTAGTTTATCTTATGAGAGAAAAGGATGAATGAGGGAAGGCCTTATTTGCAAATGTGGAGAGGGATGTGGGTATCTTCTTGCAAAATTGCCATAGTTTAATTCCTATCCGTCAGATATAAATCGAACGGCCTGTATTGCAGGATGGCAGACACACCATCATCACCAACTCCGTTTTCTATAAGAGTAAACATAGAGATATATCTCTTGCATCGTCCACAATGAACATCTGCTGGACTGGTTAGCGCTGGATGCTCGCAACGTGATGACATGAGTTCGAATTCTGCCCTAAACTTTAGATATATATATATATATATATATATACTTCTTTCGCTACTAACCCACAGAGTACTTAGAATACAAGATTAAGGATGGATTTGTTTCTTTTTAACTTTCTGTACGAATCTATAGCCACCCTGCAAGTCATGTACACTGTACATGCAATTCACTTTTTATAGAGGGATAATCATACACATAATTAACTCAAATGGATTGGAAGTGACTATTATTTCCAGCATAAGAGACTGTCGAACGACAACTAGCAAATTTCCTCCTGCTTCCTTCCACGGAGGACGACATCCAACACCAGCGGCATAAATTTACACAAATCTAACCAACCAGAGGAAATTCATGCAAACACGGACTAATTTCATATAAGCATGAAGGATTTCTTATAAAAAAGTCGGATCTTCATATAAACATGATGGATTTCATTAAATTTACATTAACTAAGTGGTGCTAATCCGGCTCTCATGGTATAATTAATACCTAATCTAAATGGCCGCCCGCGGATCCCTTTGTCTTCCTCACGTTCAGCAGACACTTGGGCGGTCGACGAAGGTCCTCGCAAGAAACGAAGCAGCCAAGAAACCACCTTTATACGCAGTCGTCACCTCGGTGGTGGCCTTCATGGGACCCAAGCGGCGGCGTCCTCCCATGTTCTACTTCTCCTTGATGATGATGGCAGACATGGATAAGCTGGCCATCGACTCGTCGCTCTCCATGCAGCCGGCTTCTGTCTCTGCTTGCATGGCATTGCTGCAGGCACGGGACGCGCGCCCACCGACACGGGATGCGCGCCCACCGCAGACACGGGAGGCGCGACCGAAGACACTGGTGGGGCGGTACGACGCGGTAGCGATGATGCCCATGCCGCCGAGCTCGCCGTCGTGCCGGCGTGGAGCAAATCGCCACTTCTCATCGAGCTGAACTGGAGCGGCGAGTTGCTGAACCACGCGCCGGCTTGGGGCAGCAACTGGCTTCGTCGGGCCAGGCGAGGTAGGTGATGCACCGAGCAGCCTCGCTCGTATCCGGAGGGCTCGGTGAGCCACCCAGTCGGTAGTATGCCGGAGAACGGCTCCTCGGAAGGCATCACAAGAGTGGAGAAAATGGTGAAGGAGGAGATAGGGGAGCGGCGAAGGGGTGCGATTCTTGCCTTCTGTTTGGCCTCGCTTAAATAGAGGGTGGACAGTAGGAGCTTGGCCGGCGTCTGGCCTCGTTTAAACTGAGGGCGGACGGGAGGAGATCTTCCGGCATTGCGCTTAATTTCGGCCCGCTCATGAACGGACGTGTGGACGGAGTAGGTTTCTCGGTTTGCATGCGGGTTTAATGGAGGCGTTTGAGGGAGGCGTGTTCAGCCGGGCGTGCGGCGAGCGGCGTAGTACTATTCAATTTGACAGCTACTAGTAAACCAGGACAGTTCCCGATACGGCTTTAATGTAGACGAGGGAGAGGGTAGCGGTTCCCGAAATGTTAAACGGCCAATGATGCATCCTCTTTGAATTAGCATCCTGAATGCATGAGGGAAGTAATGGAAGGATGATGGGGAAAAGAGGCAGCATGATGTGAATGCAACGGAGTTTGCACTCATATAAAGGAGCCCCTCCATTGCAATGCATCTACCACAACGTACACACCTAAGCTCCTACACTAAGCGCAAAAGTGCTCACTCCAGACCCATGGCGTCGATGCGCGTGAGCGGCCAGCAACTGTGCCAGATGGTCCACGATGCTAGCCTGTGGCATGGCACCAAGGATCGTCTCCAAAGGGTATTGGCGACCGGTTGGTTCATGGCCATCGTCGACGCAAGCTGCGACTCTCAGTTGGACAAGATGATCATTACCACCATCAACAAGTTCACCATCGTCAAGAAGCTCGCGGACGACATCGCCGTACTCCTCCAGCCCGCGCGCCCAAGCTCCTCATTGCCGGCCACCCTAATCGGCCTCCATGGCGAGAACCTCTTTCAAGCAATTGTGGCCCTACGACTGCCCGCCGACACAACAAAGAATGTCCACCTGGAGGCCGCGCTCGCCGCGAGGCGCCTCACCCTCCAAGAATTCGTTGACCTACACATCCACGTGTATGAGGAAGTCATGTACATAGGTATCTACAAGTCCTGTGAGGACGCTATGACGTTGGCCTTCGTCAATAGGCTGGAAGCCTTGGACACCTTTGTTGAGAAGCACCTTGACCTCGCGACAAAAGTCGCCGCTCCTAAGCCGCCAGTCGGTGGCCCGACGCACTGAGTCGAGGAGGAGGAGGTCGTACGTTGATGGATGCATCTTTCTTCTTGCCTCCTGTAACCACCACTATGGTCGCATCATCATGGCCTTAATTCTTATTGTGCTATTGCATTCTCGTTGCAGTCAATACAGACATGTGCGATCCCTTTGCTCAGATTTGGAGGCAATTATATGCATCACTGTAACTAGTACTCCATCCGTCAATTTATAAGTTGTGCTTACCTTTTCCATCAACTTCGTAGTTTTACGTTCGATGCTTGACCCGACCTATGAACTACTCATAAATTCAAAAGCTGAGACCGAACCTATAAATTCAAAACTACTCGTTCAGCATGCCTGTCACGTTCGCAAGTTCAAAAGGAGAAACTGGAACACGTACATGAAGCATGTCCCTTCCCCGTCGCATACCACACCGTCGTTCGCCCCCTGGTCAACGCGCATTGGCTAGGCTTTATATCACTACAACATGTGGGACCGCATGTGACAAAACCGACGATGTGCCAACCTAGCTACTACCCTGCTTATCTGGCGGGAAAAGCCCCGCCCTAGCGTTTCCAATCGTTATTTTTATCTATCGATCGTGCCAAGGAGCAGAACCAAATGTTACAATTTATACATGTTTCTCTACTCCCATAAAAGACTCAATTGGTGATGGTGGTGTGTCTGCCATCCGTCATTTCTAACCATTAGATATTCATCTATCGGCTATGAGGTAAGTTGTGGCATTTTTGCAACAATAGCCCACTTCTCTGCTCCAATTTGCAGAAAACCCCTTATTATCTTGAAAGCAACCACATCCCTCCCTCACCTCATTAGAACATCCTGAGAAATATATTTTGAGTGAAAAGTAATATATTTTTAGTGGTATATATGTATATCAAAACAAGAGTGTTTTCTTTCAAGTTTGTGAACCAGAATTGTTCTACTTTGGATCCGTTGCAATGCACGGGCACATTGCTAGTAAGAGGAAAAGGCCTGCCGCATTCGCGTCGCACCCCCACACGCCCGGGAATCGGGAGTACTCTACGGCCCGTCCAGCACGCCACATAGCTAGGGAAGGCGTGTTGCCTAGCATTTTAACTTTGATGTGGGACCGCAGTTGAGGAAATCGACTATCGGCAAACCGCTCCCCGCTCACCGCATTGGAAAATAGAAACGAGGAAGGGACAATCTAGCTGTAGCACGGAAGCCAACGAATTTAGTGTCAGATGGGACTCGTTGATAGAGTAGGAGCACTCCGTACTAGTCCTACTACGAAGTTTGTACTACTACTACTACCACTATACAACTAGGTACGTGCATGGCACAACATCGTGTCGGGGGAAACGACACCTATGGAATCACTGGGATCCCTTCTACGGTTGGCGGGCGCGGGGTTATGCAAAGAGCGGGTCTGGTAGTCAGCACAATGATCGTTTTACCCAGGTTCGGGCCGCGAGGATGCGTAATACCCTAGTCCTGCTTTGGTGTATATATTTGAGTGTTCTTGAGCTCTCGAACTAGCTACGGTGCGTGTCTAGTCCAAAAGATCCGAATCCTTTCCCTGTACGCCTTGGGCCTCCTTTATAGACAAAAAGGGACTGCTACAGTGGCACACAGGAGGTGGAAAGGTATACAGTGGCTAAGTTTATCGCCTGTTATTATGGGACAAGGCGCGTTAAATGCGCCCCTTAGGTGCCCCATTGCTTTATTGGAGATGGCGACGAGGCCCGTCCCGTCCGTCGCCGCTCCGCCTCACTCCGACACGCGCCCAGGCCTACGAGGCATGTAGTGCCACGTAGGCTGGCTGGCTGCTGAGATGGTGCGGTGGTAGGATCTTCACGAAGATCTTCATGCCACCACGCAGATGCTTGCTGAGTTGGCCTGAAGGCCGCACGTTGCCACGCATGTGCTTGCCTAGCTGGTTGGGATGGCAGCTGCATGGAAACGGCGGTGGAGTTTCGGCAGACATGGGCCTAGCTGTAGCCCCGCAATTGTCCTCGGCAAGGGTCTTGCCGGGGCCCCGACAAGGGTCTTGCCGTGGCATCGCGATTATCCCCGGCAAGGGTCTTGCCGGGGGTCTCGTGGATTTCCTGGGCTAGGATCTTGCTAAGGATCGTCGTCTTCTGTTCCTCATCTGATCTTGTATGTTTATGATCTTCACAAAGATATGCATGCCACCACGGAAGTGCCTCCCGAGCCTTGGTTCCAATGTGGTGGATGGTGTTGGAACCTTTGGGCTCAAGGGTGGCGCGCTCTAAGGGCGTTGGGCAAGTTGCCCCAGCAAGGGTCTGGCCGGGGGAGTCCACCTCGCACTCTTGTTCTTTGTGTCTCTCTCTCGGCGGTGGTTTGGCCCTCTTATGCCTTTGCTTCCATCCTCTGCCCTGCTTAGTGTGGCCGCGGGCGTGGCTCTGACTGCCCGTGCACAAGTAAAGGGGTAAAAAAGGAGAGCCCCTACTTTTGTGCACCACAGGAGCCCCCAGGCCTGGGCCACACATAAGCGCAACGCGTTGTTGGGCCGGGCCCAGAACGGTGCGCGGGCAGGCGGGGCGAGATTTTACCAAAGTAATTCCTTCGCTCGCTTGCGCTTCCCCATGATCTGCGTTGAATGCGCGTCATGGAGGGTCGTGCGTGACATGGGGGGCATGCGTGCGGTGGCAGCTGCCCTCATGCGTCACATCGTGGTAAATGGTAACGAAGCGGCCCGCGCCTTCCCCATAAAAAAGGAGAAACTGCGGGTGCGACGCCCATTTACCCTCTACACCTTCTCCAATCTTGGAAACGCCGTCCCTCCCTTCTTCCTTCTCAAGCTCTTACTTTCGCTTGCCGCCGCCGCCCCCATTGCTCTTGATTCTTTGTCCCTCCTCCATTCGCCATGGCGCTAAAGACCAGCAGGGGCAAGGGAGTGGCCAAGGATGCTTGGGAGAGGGAGGCGCCAGAGAGTGAGTTGGCGGCGTGGCGGACTCAGCTCGCCTACTTTCGGTCGACGGTCGACGCGATCCACCTCCGAGACTACTTCAAGCCCCTGTGGGGGTGTAAGACGAAGGGGCACCCTGCCACGCGCATCATCCCCGCCGGCTTCGCCGAGGCCGGCCCGAATCAGTACCCATTCTTTGTTGACTACTTTTCCTGTGGGCTTTGCCCCCCTTTCTTTGATTTCTTCAATGATGTCATGCACACCTATGGCTTCCACCTTCTGGATTTTACTCCAAATGCCGTGGCGTGCATGGCTCTTTATGCCCATCTCTGTGAGGGCTTCGCCGGGGTGCATCCCAACACGGCACTCTTCTGCCACTACTTCCTTCCTCGCATCCAAAAGGGAGTCGCCATCTCCGGCTGTGTCGCCTGGATCCCAGGAACCAGGGGAAGGGGACATATCCGGAGGGTGCTCAGAAGGAGAGGTGGGAGGAGTGGCAGGGCCAGTGGTGCTGGATTGAGGAGGAGGATCCACAGGAATTTTGCCGGGTTCGCCAGGCGCCGACGGTTCGCAGAGATGATTGGAGCAATGTCGACGCCGACGATGAGAAGCTCACGATCGCCACCACCAGGATTCATCGCCTCACTGTGGCCGGGCTCACCCTTGAGATGATTGGGGCGGATTTCATTCGCGCTGAATTGCTCCACTGCACAACAGGGGGAGGCCGGCCTGGCTCTTCACGAACGCGGCCGACATCATGAGGTTTCGCCCTGGCTTGGATCACAACCTCACGGTGATCAGGCATGCCCAGTTGTGCCAGAGGCTTTTTCAGCTTGATGTGCGCTGCGACGGTAGGGCCGAGAGGTCTGGCAAGGCCGCGAAGGCCGGAAAGCTCGTCAAGGGGCCCCTGTTTGTGTTGCCGGCGGGGGTGGTCCCTCTGAGCAACAACTCCCGCCGGACCGACATCATCGCCATGATGCCGGACTTCAATGCGCACGGCCTTGACCCGAATGGGCTGAGCCGAGGGCAGATTAGGTGCAGGAGTTCTTCGACAACCTGTCGGAGAGGTACATCGATGCCGAGCGGCTGCTCATCCAGGACACCTCCCAAGTGGCACTGGATTACATCGCCGCCAGGGAGGCAGAGGCGGAGCTCGCCAAGGAGGCTGGCAGCGCCGGCCACATGGAGGACAAGGCCAAGGTTGCGGCAGAGGAGAAAGAGCATGCCGGATGGACGGGGCCTCCCGGGGAGGACAAAAGCTCTGACACCGGGGGCCCTCTCATCGAAGATGTGGCCGACGAGTCGACCGAGGAAGAGGCCGAGGCTGACGACCCCTCGGCCTTGGAAAAAAGGCGTGTCCTACGGCGGGCCAGCTCCGGCGAGCCGGTCTGGCCCAGCAAGATCGAGCAGTGGCATGAAGTCCAGGGGGAGTCCGTGCGCCTGACGAGGGCCGCGGCAGCAAAGAAGGTGGTGAAGGCCGCGGTTGCGAAGAGGAAAGCGACCGCCTCTTCTTCGTCCAAGCATCCTCGGACTCCACCTGCTTCCCCTCCTCCCGCGGACAACGGCACGGAGGTCGTCTTCAACTTCGGGTATCATAGCTAGAGGAGGAAGAGGAAAGAAACGGAAGAGGAAGCGGAGGATGAGTAAGTATCTTGTCTTTTGTCATCTCCATCCCCTTAGTCCGTGCTGCTTTTCTAGACTTGTTTTCATCTTTGAAGGGACGTGGAGACGCTGGCCTAGAGGGTGGCGAAGAGAGCCAGGGCCTCGTCGGGCAGCCAGCCCTCGGCGGGCACCTCGAGCATGCCGCTGGTGGTTGAGAGCAGCCCGGAGAGCAGCCCCCGGCGCAGCCCCCGCTTCAGCCCCCAGCGTAAGTCCATCACTTACTCCTTCATTGATGAACTTTTGGGGGGTGTACCTTTGATGTCGATCTTGCCGGGTTCGCAGGAGAAGAACGACAGTAGGAGGAGCCGCCAAGGGCTACCCCCAACATGCCGCCCCTCTCGACCACGCCACCCCGGGGGGCGTCCCTGGCAAGGGCATCCACCATCGAGCCCAGGCCCATGGAGGAAGAGGAGACGAACTTGGTTGCTGGCGGCCCCACCCCGGCAACGAACGTTGGCGGGGAGGGCGCCACTTCTTCCCAGCCCAGTGCGGGTAAGTTTGTTCGCATTCTGCCCTTCTTCTTCTTCCTTTCTTCTTCTCGGGGCCTGACCTCGGCTCCGCCTCATTGCCTTTCTTGGTGCCCAGGCTCTTCCTCGACGGACCAGTAGAACATCGACACCGTCATCGGGGATGTCGCCAGGGACGCTGAGGCCGAGACCAGCAAGATCGCCGCCGAGGAGGCTGCCAAGACCACTGCTGAGGATGCCGCCAAGGGGCCCGACGAGGAGGCCGGCAAGGCCGCTGCCGAGGAGGGGATGGTCCATGATCAGCCCTCCTCCTCTGTTGCCTTCGGCTCGGGCAAGTACCTGAAGGTGGGCGACGATCTATTCGTCCACCTCTCAGGGACAGCGAGCACCAGGGTGCCCATCGAGGGGGAGGTGTTCGACGACGAGGTGCTCGCCGCCGCCGGGCTCGAGGTTGTCGACGAACCGGGCGCTGGTGGTGGCGGTTCCCAGGAGGAGCAGCTCCTTCGGGGCATGAGCGCCAACTTCCAAAAGCTCCAGGCGCTCCATCGTGCCCGCCTGGACAAGGCGAAGTACAGGATGGCGGCGGTGGACAAGGCGGAGGCGGACCTTGTGGGGCGCGTCACTGAGACGCAGGCTTGGTTTCACCAAGCCCATGAGGAGCTAAAGGTTGCCCAGGACCTGCTGGCCAAGCGCAAGCTGGAGCTCGTCATGAAGCAGGCCGACATCGAGAAGGCCTAAGAGCTGGCGAAGGAGCAGGCCGCCAAAGACGAGGCCGCTCAGCACCAGCACCAGGCCGAGCTAAACTCCCAGGAGGAGGACCTTGCCGCTCGCGAGGAGAAGCTTGCTGCAACACTCCGTGGCAAGGACGAGGAGGTGGAGAAGCTGGTCGTGGAGCGAACCCAGGAGCTGGAGTAGAAGCAGAAGGAGGCACTCGACGCTCAAGCTCTGGCCCATGCCGGCAAGGTGAAAGCGCTGGAGGTGGGACAAGACGGGCTGAAGGAGCAGGCCCTAAAGCTTGCGAAGGAGAAGGACACGCTCAACGGTGCACTAGTGGAGGCGCAGGGTGCAGTCCTCGGTAAGGCTGAGGAGCTCTCCAAAGCCAATGACTCCATCAAAGACCTCAAGCTAAAGCTGGAGGGTCTCGAGGGGACGCTCTCGGAGATCAGGGCTCGGGAGGAGACCCTGGCCAGGAATCTGGAGAAGGAGAGGCAGCTGCGGAAGAACGACGCCGCCAACCACAAGGATCTTGTGAAGGGCGAAAACCTCTGGATCAGTCGCCTCACCGACGTCGCCGGCAGGATCACCATGCAGCTGGCCACCATGGGGATGCCGCACGTAAGGTACGCCCCAGAGCCAAATGCGAGTCCCAAATGCCAAACTGAACATGTTCTTCGAGGGTGTTCTTGGAGCCCTGGAGCTGTTCCGCTCCAACAGGGCGGCCTCTCTGGCCAATGAGGCCCGGAGGCTTTGCCGGGGTGCCATGAACAAGGTCCTCACAAAGGTGGCGTACTGGAACCTCAACCCCGACTTCGACGCCGCGCTGGAGAGCTTGCCAGAGGGCGTGGACCTTGCGGCGCTAGAGGAGCATATTGAGCCCATCATCAGCCGCGTCGACGGAGTTCGGAGGATCCAGGCCAGCGCCGGGACTAGGCACCCCGTTTCTTATCGCTGCTGCGAGTTCAAAACCAAGACAGTTTTATCTTAAGTTAGAACCGTAGCGATTATTTGGTGTAATATAACTCTGCAGTATCCTGAAACGATGCATGTTATTTTCCCGTTTGATCTCCCCTTGTATGTCCACCCTACGTAAATCGGGTAGGCTTGCCGGCGTGTAAACTCAGGGCGCGGCGCCTTGAGGACGAATCCCCAATGGCCTGCTGGGCATGCTTGCCGCCAGGCAAACCACCTTACTATTCTTGATGCGGCCGCTCGTGCTGTCGAGCGTACTCGAGGCAGAACGAGAGCGTTGCCAATTGCAGAAGGCCACCCTGTCGCCCTCGACGCAGCCGCTCGAACTATTGAGCGGACTCGAAACAGAACAAGGGTGTTGCCAATAGTGGAAGGGCCCCATTGCGTGCAGGTTTTCCATACGCAGGGCAAGATCTTCGGGGATGATAACCATATGTAAATAAAAAGAAATGATTGCTCAAAGTTTTGCATGACTTAGCTTTTCTGTCGTTGAATGAGCGTCCACCGCATCTATCGATGACGCCGCTCCTTTGGTTGTCTTCTTTCTTGGAGCGACGACCATGATGAAGCCGCTGCTCCAACCAAACCAGATTTTCACAACTGCGCCCCCCTACCTAGCGCGCCAAAGATCTCGGGGGAAACGACACCTATGGAATCACGGGGATCCCTTCTATGGTTAGCGGGCGCGGAGTTGTGCAAAGAGCGGGTCTGGTAGTTAGCACAAAGATCGTTTTACCCAGGTTCGGGCCGCGAGGATGCGTAATACCCTAGTCCTGCTTTGGTGTATATATTTGAGTGTTCTTGAGCTCTCGAACTAGCTATGGTGCGTGCCTAGTCCAAAAGATCCGAATCCTTTCCCTGTACGCCTTGGGCCTCGTTTTATGGACAAAAGGGGCTGCTACAGTGGCACACAGGAGGTGGAAAGGTATACAATTCCTAAGTTTATCGCCTGTTATTATGGGACAAGGCGCATTAAATGTGCCCCTTAGGTGCCCCGTTGCTTTATTGGGGATGGCGACGAGGCCCGTCCCGTCCGCTGTCGCTCCGCCTCGCTCCGACACGCGCCCTGGCCTACGAGGCATGCAGCGCCATGTAGGCTGGCTGGCTGCTAAGATGGCGTGGTGGTAGGGTCTTCACGAAGATCTGCATGCCACCACGCAGATGCTTGCTGAGTTGGCCTGGAGGTCGCACGTTGCCACGCAGGTGCCTGCCCTGCTGGTTGGGCTCACAGCTGCATGGGAACGGCGGTGGAGTTTCAGCAGACGTGGGCCTGGCTGTGGCCCCGCGAATGTCCTCGGCAAGGGTCTTGCCGGGGCCCCGGCAAGGGTCTTGCCGTGGCATCGCGATCGTCCCCGGCAAGGGTCTTGCCGGGGTTCTCGTGGATTTCCTCGGCTAGGATCTCGCCGAGGATCGTCGTCTTCTGGTCCTCATCTGATCTTGCATGTTTATGATCTTCACAAAGATCTGCATGCCACCACGGAAGTGCCTCCCGAGCCTTGGTTCCAATGTGGTGGATGGTGTTGGAACCTTTGGGCTCAAGGGTGGAGCGCTTTGCGGGCATTGGGCAAGTTGCCCCGGCAAGGGTCTTGCCGGGGCCGCGGAGGCCGCCCCAGCAAGGGTCTTGCGGGGGGAGTCCACCTCACCCTCTTGTTCTTTGTGTTTCTGTCTCGACGTTGCTTTGGTCGTCTTATGCCTTTGCTTCCATCCTCTGCCCTGCTTAGTGTGGCCGCGGGCGTGGCTCTGACTGCCCGTGCACAAGTAAAGGGGTAAAAAAGGAGAGGCCCTACTTTTGTGCACTGACACATCGAGTCCCATCTGACACCAAATTTATCTTTATTTTGGGTGATTTATCTTTATTTTAGTCAACGTAGTATGAATAATATGATGTGGGGGGCACCCATGAAGCGACGTCGCACGTCTGGAGGTCTTACTTTGAGCTTCTTGTGTGGATCGATCACACTGTCGTGCTGGTCGTTCGTAAGAACGTGTACGGGCACTTATAGTAGATCCGAATCGCAGCCACCTGGACCATTGGATGAACATCAATCAATGGTTTATATGGTGTTTGTGCGAATACACGCATTGACTCCAGAAAAATAATGAATATAGTATGTATAATACATATACTACATATTGGGTTTCTCTAAAGTCAAACTTTGTATACTTCCAACAATTTGTAGGAAAAAGTATATACACCACCAAATATATATCATTTGATTCATCATTACTTTTATTTCCACATCGTGTAAATTTTTTAGTGTAAATGTTCATATTGTTTTCACCAAATTCGTTCCAGCTTTATAATATTTGGCTAAGTCAAAGCTATATATGTGCGTAGTAAATTACAAACGGAGGGAGTGGAATAGATATAGATATAACTATACAAATAAAAAATATAGTAATATAGTCTATAGATATAAATAAGGCTACTACCCTTTTTCTAGGTTAGAACTCGCATTGTTGTGTACACATTGTTTTGTTTTCGCTATAATTTGCATTTGTGGGGTGTGTGTAGGACTACCGCCTTTTGTTCAGTACCAGCAACCCCACCATTATCCTTAATTAATTCATATTGGCAATTACAATTGCGTTATCTTAGTTCTAGCCGATTCTTTGCTTGCTTGGAGGAACTCCATCTCGTTATTCAGGTTGATTTTGTGAATACGACAAGATCATCGTCCATCAAAGATTTGTTTAGTAACGATTGTCGATATGTATCACTGGGTACGATATAGCTGGATCGTCAATGTCAAAATCCACCAAGTCGATACTTATCCCCACTCTCATTGAAAGATTGGGTTGCCATCATAAGACTACAACCTAGAAAATTCCTTCCCTATAACATACACATGAGCACCCATCTCATTATTCAGGTCCACGCATCCCTCTCTCTCTCGAAACACACACACCTCTCCACACGATGTGTGTGTCTTGGTCTCTCTTCCATCCCATGACAAAAAGGCACACCGCCATTCGTTTCTTCTTGCTACCCTCATTTATGTAGTTATCTGTCCTTGCAAGAAAAAAACATTTATCTGTCTCTCTACTATCTCTTTCTACCACACATAACCTTCCACCCCTTGCTAGCCATGCTGTCGAGGTCTATCCAGCTCTCTCACACGCAAAGAGACGCTATCTGTGTGTCCCTTCATCGCACAAACACTATCACTCTCCCATATCCGCAACCTCGTAACCTTGGCGATCCCGACATTACATGCACCCCTCTCTCTCTCTCTCTCTCTCTCTCTCTAAAACAAACACACACACACACGCACGCACACCCTCTCTCAACCTTTCGGACACTCCTCTCTCTACGACACACAAAGTCTTTCGAACACGCATATGCCCCTCTCTCGTTAGGTATCTCTGCCCATGCCCCCCCTCTTTTCACACAAATATTCTGTCTATATCTATCTCTTGCAATAATACCTGCATAGCCTAAATTGAAACCAACTAAAAAATGAGCTCCAATTACAAAAATCAAATCCACTCCCAAACAGAATATGAAAATAGGGTGAAATCGTGCATGAATGTCAATGATACGGATGTACTACTCATACATCACACAGACCCATTTCACACAAATTGCATTAAACCCTTCTCAAAATATGGTGCGCATGTGATGTTTGTTGTACTGCTCCTGTCGGCCTTCCTCCGACATGTTCCAACATATTTTGCTACTTCCGATTCTATTTTTCTCCTCACACCATGTGAAACCATGAAAAGGTCACCCCCACCCCCGCCCCCACTGGCACTGTAGCTTGAAGCTCCCATACGGACACAACACCCACCGGAGCACGCAACCGTTGCCGAAGTGGACGGCGCCACGGCCTGGGAAGAGGACGGAGTCTCTGACATCACCAAGGTGGAGCATGCCCTCGACGACCGCGAGTAGCGCACGCTGACTATCCATGTGGAGGACAGTGTGATCTAGCGGCTCCCCCTTGTCGGCCACGAGGGGTAGCTGTGCTCCAGCAGCACGCCCTGGTCGGTCACGAGGAGGTGCATCGCGTCCTCACCGCTCACAATGTGGACGAGCGGGTTCTCCAGCAGCATGCCCGCGAGCATCACATCATCGAGAGCACGCCCGCTAACATTGCATCATCGTCACTCTCGACGTGGACAAGCGCATGCTCCAGTAGCATGCCCATGAACATTGCATCCTCACTGTTCACAATGTGGACGAGCACGTTCTCCAGCAGCATGCCCGCGAGCATCGCATCATCGCCGCTCTCGACGTGGACGGGTGCATGCTTCGGCAGCATGCCCGCGAACATCGCATCCTCGCCGCTCATGCGCACGAGCATGTGCTCCAACAGCACGGCCGCGAGCATGGCATCCTCGCGGCTCACGAGGTGTGGTTGAGCGCGTGCTCCAGACATTGCCCCAGGATTTGGGACGCGAGCACCGCGCCCCCAGCTACAAGGAGCACAACGTGGTGCCCATCATGGTTTAGGAAAATACCGTGAATCCCCCGCTGCCTGGAGGAGCGCGAGCTCCAGTGGGCGCCAGAGGAGTCCCGCGCCGATATCCAGGTGGCGGCGGACATGCAAGATTATCTTCGAGCTCTCCTCCTCTTATGAAGATGCCTCCACCACCCCCGTCATACATCCTCTACCTCGGCTCCAGCAGACATTTGGAGTTTAGTTTTATGGAACATTAATATTTGGACTAATGCAAAAAACAACCTATGACTAACAGGCATAAATAGATGATGTGGCGGCATTGCATGCTGGAGTATATTGCATTTTATGGATTGCATGCATGACTAGCTTATGTGGCTTGGTTCCATGGTTAGGAAAGGCTAGAGAAAAATAAATAGATAATGTGTTTAGAGTGCACTCCACTAAATGGGAGCATGTAAATATCTTTAGAGTGCACTCCACTTTTTTTAGACGCTTAGGTGCACCGGATGTCGTGCCACGCTACAAAATGTTAGAAAAAAATGCTCCAATGTTTTAAAAAATCTATTATTATCTTGAAACCAGCCACACCCGCCCCTCACCTCATCAACAAGCCCGAGGAATATGTCTTCAGTAAAGCATAATTTATTTTTACTGATATATGTATATCAAAACTAGAGTGTTTATATTTCATGTTTGTGAACAAGTATTATTCTACTACTTTGGATCCATTGCAACGCACGGGCCGGCACATTGGTAGTAGTAAGAATGAAATTCTGGGTTTGGTATGAGTTCGTACTACGGGAGCACCACAAGGCCTAGCGCGGGAATTAATTTTCCCTCTTGGGGCCCACGAGACCGAGCTTCAGCGGCTAGTGCACCTGCCTTTGAGTCAATGATATGTGGACCCTAAATGTGGCTAACCCGCATGTCATTCTCATAAAAGCAGAGGGGCGGTGGGACAGAGAGGGGTGAGGCGCAGGTCGGCGGACGTGTGGTGCCATGCGTTCGAGCAGCGTCGTAGGAATTGCGTGGGACGAGGCTAGCCTTCTACCCTCCCATGCTCGGATCCATACTCCCGCACCACTAATTTTCATCTAGATTTCCTCGTGTGGGTCATCTATAGCCTCAAAAAAGGTAAACAAAGGCCGTATTTTCAGGAAATAATTCCCTGCATGAATCTGTACACACATGCAAGACCCTTTCCTTTCATGTTCGTCCTCCAAGCGTGGCAACAGGTGCGTGCAACCTATCCCATGTAGCACGTTGCGCCCCAGGCGAGTAGCACCTCCTCCACGCCAACATCGGCATCTGGGCCATGCACATGCAGCTGCTCCCGTAGTATTTTACCCGCATGTTCGACTGCAGTACCACACCGATCTTGGACGAGACCATGGAGCTTGTGGCTAAGAAAAGTCTGTGCCCGGCCGACGCATGCCGAGGTGCTTGCCTGTTATGACGTGTCGCATGACGTTTACTAGCTCGTGCTCTGGATGAGCTCGGGCGGGGGCCAGTGATCTACCCGGGGCACATAGCTCGACTTGGGCTCAAGATTCCGACCGCTTGCACTGTCCCGAGGATGTACCACTGAGTGGCGAGGCTGGAATGCTGGATACATATAGGCGTGTGCTCGTGGGCGGGAGCAACCTACTCGACGGATACCGGTTTGCGAACGTGATGTACGCGACGTAGTTGAGCCAGTGAGCCTGGAGGCGTTCCTGCCATCGTACATTGACGCACGGCTCAACGGTATGCGGCCACGGGCCATCATAGGGCGGCTACGGGGAAGCGGCATCGGTGTGGTTCGAGATGCCCAGCTGGCCGTTGTTGCGGCAGCGTTCGTGATTCACTCATTCAAGATGAACCGGCCGGTGGTGGCCTGGCCGTGGTGAGGGTGCCACAGCTGGACGTCGAGGTGTTACGAGGCGTAGATGGCCACACCGGCGGGTACTACCTGTATTACAGAAGTAGAAGGCAAAGATGGGCCTTTATTTTATTTATTATATTTGTGGCTGAGGAGTGATGCACGGGACGAAATGTGTCACAGCTACTGGATGAAAATTGGATGGTGCGGGAGTACGTATTGGAGCCAGGAGCGGAGCATGCAAGCCGCGTCCAATCGCGTGTAGCTGTGGTAGAAAATTGATGGTCGCCGCAGTTCAGCTGGCCCGCATATCATGCACACAAAGGCAGAGGAGTGGTGGGGCCGAGAGGGGTGAGGCGCACATCGGGGGACGTGCTGCCGTGGGTTGGAACATCGTCATGGGAATCGCGTGTGGTAGTGGTAGAAACGTGATGGTCGCCATGGTCCAACTTCCATGGACAAGGTGTCATGTCTACTGACACATGCATTGCATACCGCTCATTATAAGGAGTAGTAGTGGAGAAAACTAGGCGGATAGATAGTTCAATATAGTCAAGCGAACCTATATCAATGTACACAGAGTACACTTGTTCCAAACACATGCACACCAGCGAAATACTAGTTCATCTATATCAATGTACACAAAGAGGAAATATAATTTTTCAACAGAGGAAATAGTTCATCCATCTATAATGCCCTGCTACTGGTGCAACTTCTTCTTCTTTTTTCTTCTTCTTCTTCTTTTTCTTCTTCGTCTTCTTCTTCCTCTCATTTTTGTGGGAGACGGCTTTGCAACACACTGCTACAAAAACAGCTATAGCCAATATGGACACTAATGGCGCACTATGCATGTGGTGCGCCATTACTAAATAGTAATGGCGCGCCCTTAGTTTGCAAATACTAATGGCGAACCACATCCACGATGCGCCATTAGTAAAAAAATTATTTTTTCAAAACTAGTAATGGCGCACCAGGGGATAGTGCGCCATTACTAGTTAAACTAGTAATGGCACACCACTTCCCTGGTGCGCCATTACTAATTTTTTTTCATTTTTTTTCAAATTCTTTTTTATTTTATTTTTCAAAACTACTAATGACGCACCGTGAACTAGTAATGGCGCACCACTCCCACGGTGCGCCATTAGTAACTTGGCCACCGCTTCAACCGACTGCAACCCCCCCCCCCCCGGTACACGTTCTCTCCCCTCCCATTCCTATCCTCTCCTCTGTCTGCCCGGTCGGGCCGAGACCCTAGCCCGATGCCATGGCGACCATGGCAGCAGGAGGAGCCCGGTCATGGTGGCCTCCTCTCCTTGCAGCGCCGCCGCACCTCACCTTCTCTTCTCTTCTCTTCTCTCCTCTTCTCTCCTCTTCTCTCCCAGTAGAGGAGAGGAGGGGAGGGAAGGCCTTCTCCGGCGAGCTTCCAGGGAGGTGAGGAGCGCCCAGATCCAGATCCACGGCGCATCGTCCCGTTGTCGACCTGAGCCGCGACCATCCATGCAGGGCCGGCAGAAGCCAGAACGGAGATGCCAGAAACCCTAGCCTAGCCTAGCCATGGAGGTACGACGCCTCAACCTCCGGAGACGGACGACGGCTGCAGGCCATCTCCGGCGACGGATCTCCGACCTCGACCATGGTGCGTGCGGCTGCAGGCCATCTTCTTCATCTCCCCTCCCCTCCCCTCATTGGTTTGTTTTATGTGCAGGGCAGGCTGCTCTGGACGAGCTGCTACTGCTGCTGCAGGTGCACGACGCATGGCTGCTCCCTCCTCCTCTGCCTACCGCAGGTGGACATGGTGAGCACATCTTATCTAGCTTGCCAATTTGATTGATTGCAATTCTTCTTTCTGGTGGTGTTGATTGCCATTGTGCAGTTCAGTTCAGTTTCAATCTGAATGCACCTCTCGGTCTCTTCCTCCTCTCTTGTGCTTTTGCATCTCCATGCCCAGATTCGGGCTTAATTAATTCCATTGCCTGCTGTTTATGGACGGATTGTTAGGTTAGATTGCTCAATTTATCCATCTCATCATGTCTCCTGAATGAATAAATGAATGAATGAATAAGCACTTTAATTGATGCTTGCTGGTTGGATGGATGGATGTCGTACATGCCATGCTTTTGGGTTAATTTGTCCGTCAAATTGATCCATTGGCCCGCTTGGTTCAATTTATCTGATGCCACAAGTGGCGTCATTTTTATTCTGTATGGACTGCCATTATAATGTACGTACATGCCACTGAACATTCAGTCTTTACTTGTGTGTAAGACCGGACTTTCTTCCGTTGTCAACGCAACTCGACGCAAGACCAGTGCCTTGGTCGCTTGCTCCGGTGTGGTGCAGCCGAGCTGGGCCAACGACCATGCCGTGTACGAGGGCAAACTCCCCTCCGACAAGACGGCTCCTAGCTCGGGTAAGTAGCAACACCCCATGGTCGTTTTAGTTTTTAGAGAGCCCTTTTTTGTGTGTCAGCTGATGATCCCTTGATTCTCTTGTCCATTGAGGATCCTGAACAGGCAAGAACAAGTTCCACCGCCGGTCTGAAACTCGTCCCAACTGGGCAAGGGATTCTCTCACTACCTTCTAATTAAGTGAGTAGTCAACATCTTCAGGGCCCTTTACTCTGCTTTCTTTCTACATCAAGCAAGGAGATGATTTATATGCATCTAAACAAGTAGTTCTCGCTGCACTGCTATAACAATCAATGTACATGCATAGCTCTAAGCTCTAGCCTAGTGCGCTACACTGCCTCTGTTTGTCAACATGCTGAATATATGAACCTAGAAAATTTAAGAACTTCTCTGTAAAAATTGGTTGCTAGCTCTGTATCTCAGCCCCTTCTCATTTGTTTGTTTGATTTGGATGGAGTAGGAGTCATCCATGGACGACATCGACGATGAGGTCTTGGTCTTGTATGATGCGTGTGTGGACAGTGTTGGTCTATTCATACGCTAGGGTGTGGCCTGATGAGGTCTTGGTCTTGTACGATGCGTGTGTGGACAGTGTTGGTCACTTACTAGCTATGGTTCTTTTGCTGCTGGACAGTGTTATTTCAATTTGTACCCCATTTAAGCCGCTCACTGTTTTCGTTACCTAATTGCTACTGGATGCAGAAAAATGTGTAAGCTTTATATGCCAAAAGGTTATGCATTTACTCATGAAGCATTTCTTGCAAATGGAAGATTTTGGTGTCCATGATTAGTGACGATCCTCAAGTAGGATGAATCTTTAGTTTTGATGGGTCTCAGATTTACTTTTGTTAAGTTGTGATGATATAGTGCTTAATCTGAGCATGTTCCACGTAATGCAATGGATTGTTCCAAGGGCTGGGCGCTGCTGCAAGGCCCATCTTTATCTTTGCTCTTGCGCATGATGGGTGGTCAAGGAATAGTTAAGTAGGTCATTTTGCGACCAAATGAATGGTCTTCCAGTTTGGTATCTCTAAATGATGATTACATATTAGCGTGTTCTTCAGTTTGGGATGTACATTTATGTGTAATAGTGAATTATGTCTTGGAAGGCATGTTACTTATTTCCTGTTGATTCATTGGACATCGCATGACAATCTCTAAGAAGGTTGTCCATTTACTGATCAATCATTTCTTGCACGATTTTGTTGTTGATGATTAGTGTTGAACCTCATATGTCCTCTGCAATTCATTTCCATTATAATCTTACTCATACAATATTCACACCATGTAATTCCGGAAATATATGCTCATATCGAATTCTGCATAAAAAAATGACAGTATTGACATGTAATAAATAGTTTGTTTGTATTTCTGTTTATTTTGTTACATTTTGCAGGGATAAAGTGAAGAAAAAGAAGAAAAGATTACTAGAAGATTAGTTTTAGGTTTTTCTTTTATTTCCTTGCAATTTTCCTTTTATTGGATACTTGTAAAGACATTGTAATATTCTTACTATAATAAAAAATATGATTCTATTTCATTTTTTGTTTTTAAATTATTTTCCTTATAGGTTGTTTTCTGTAAATTTGGATTTTTCTTGTTTTCAAATACATTACTAGTGGTGCATCATCAACTAGTGCGCCATTAGTAAGCCAGAGCACATGGGTAAATATGGCCCCCTGGGAGGCATACTAATTGCGCATTGTGGGATATACTAATGGCGCACTACGTGATGCGCCATTAGTATACCAGATACTAATGGCGCACCAGTAGTGCGCCATTAGTAGGCAAAACTGGTGCGCCACTAGTAGGCCTTTTCCTAGTAGTGACAAGCTCTTTCGACCTTGCAGCTATCTCGAAACTCACATGGGCATCGAGGGCAGCATATTTTATCTGCTCGTAGGTCAAGGGATAATTCTCCCATCGAGACGACCATAATCCTAGCGTCTCGTCACCCTCTTCTTAAGATTTCTTCCAAGCACAGAATTTGCTACGTCAAATAGGGATGGTGTTTCTTCATCACAATCGTCTATAGGAATTCTGGTTTGTACACTAGTAGGAAAAGGCTAATTAGTGGCGCACCTATTTTGGCCATTAATGGCGCACTACAGGTGCGCCACTATCATCACGCCATTAGTAACTAATACTAATGGCGCACCCCTGGTGCGCCATTAGTATACCAGACAGTAGTGGTGCACCAAGGAGTGCGCCATTAGTATGTCAAACGGTGCGCCATTACTATACCTCCCAGGGGGCTATATTTACCTTGTGCTCTGGGTTACTAATGGCGCACTACTAGATAGTGCGCCACTAGTATGTTTATTGCAGTGCGCCACTAAAGTGTTGTGTGGTGCGCCACTAGTATGAATATTAGGAATTTTTTTCTTTTCTGATATATGCACAGGATACAAAATATATTACTACACAGAATATAGACAGCACAACATATAAACAACAGATTTATCGAATACAATAGAAGATTAGTCTCCGAATACAATTCATCATATTAGTCTCCGAATTCAAAAGACCGAACAAAGTTAGAACATTACAAGTCTCAAGACCGCGAGTAGCGAGTTTGTCTTCACATTACAAGTCGATATCGATCATCTAAACTACCATCACATAGAAGAGAGCCGCGGTCATCACGATTAGCATCATCGCGATGAAACTGGTCTTCATCCGGTTCCTCCTCCGCTCCCTCTTCTCTCCCGCTAGATAGCGCGTATCTAGCTTGCACCTCCGCCCTAGTGGTGTACCCTTTGTAACTGTTACCGCTGAAACGGTGAACCTGTCTCGGACACTCCTCCCAGTCGTCGTAGACTCCGGGAACCTTACCCTTGTACACGACATACGACGGCATCTCTATGCACTAGCCAAACAAAACATTATTAGCAATTCACAGATAATACATAAGCAATATATAAGTATGCAACAAAAGGATTGGAAGAGAAAAGAAAGACATTAATAGCACGATTCATGGTCCTACTAATAAATAGCATCGATTACATATACGTTGAGCGACGGTCCAAACCAAAGAGACATACAAGTTCATTAAAGTTTAATTACAACATGAGCTAATCGATATTTCAGAACTACATAGCATCACTACTTTCGACTCGACTCAGGGACCGGAGCGTGGATGAAGCCGCCATCTGTCGTTATGGTCAGGAAATCGCGGGCGTTGTCAGCCTGCATTTGTAGCGTTGTTTCTATCTCACTGTTGGACGGTTGATATCTGAGGTAGAACTGCCCCGAGGTACGAAGGACATCTTGATGGATGATTTCCACAAACTCCGACTGGATGCGAAAGAATTCTTGTCTGATGTCCGTGTCCTGGATTGCCGACAAGCGGGCGGCCCAATCTTTGAGATTATTTGGTAGCAGAAGGTGATCATGGTCCCGTACGATCGCCTGCATGTGATGGAGGGTGTAGTAGGCATCCTTCTGACCGCCAGGCGGCTGCTTGACGTAGGGGAACGTCGTATTGTGGGTGAACACGTGCTTGCCGAACCTACGAACTGGCCTGCTGAAGGTGCCTCCAGATCTGGCGTAGCCGGGGAGAACATCATCAAGAACTTTCTTGATATTTGTGTAGTCTTTCTTCGACTGACGGTCCGAGTCGAAATACGTGGCCATGGAATATTTCGGGCTTAAGAGGATGAGTGTGCAATGTGTGTCACTGCACAAGACACGGAATGTTAGAAAAAAGAACGATCGAAATCTAAGAAAAAAAAGAACGATCGGGGTGGTGAGGGGATGACTTACTCGGGAAAGTATGGCACGAGGAATTATCCTTATTTGGGTTTGCCAGAATGACACCTTCGAGGTATGACCTCGCGACTTGCCGGTCCCCAGCGCTGCCCAAGATCTTGGCACGCATGTAGAAGGGGTCGACTATCACGATGTCCGGGGTCTTGTCTCCAATGACCCGCATCTCCATACTCAGCGAAAATAGCTGAACGAAGGTGTAGTGCAGCGGATGAAGGTTAAACATAGCGAAGATGTCATCAAACCGCAGGACGATCGTACCCCCGATGGTGCTATCCACAAAGCCCTTGCCCTCTGGCACCTTGGCCACGAAAACCGGGTATGCCACATCATTCTCGGAGAGACGCCGCTTCTCCAAAGAAAGAACACTGTCATGCAGACTCCGCATAGTACCGGTTCCAGCATTGAGCAGATTAGTTGGTAGCATCGGCCTACCCGCCACATGCACCCTCCTCGAGATATCCTTAGGTGAAGGTGGCCCGTCCTGAGTACGGATCGTTCTCGGTGCCGGCTAGCTCGCACCCTTGTTAGTCTTTCTTTTCCGTCCCTTCTTCTTCTGCTGTAATGGAATCGAGTTCTGCTCAGAGACCGCCTTCTTGAGTGTGTTGGGGCTGATAATATTTCGCACCTCGGCTATCTGAGGCTCGGTGAAGGCGGCAGCTCGAGGCGTCTCCTGAGAACTAAACGCCAGATGGCGCCTGTTGCAATTGGGTTTCTCCGCGGTACCAGCTAGATCGTCTTTTGCAGGGTTGGGTTCTTGAGAAGGAGGCCCCAAGAATTCGTCACCGTACCCATGTTCGTTGAAGTACTTAACGACGTTGGTAAATGTACCGTCGTCGTCGTCCGGATCCTGTGCCATATGCATGTCCGGATCCTGTGCCATATGCATGTCCGGTAGCGTTGCGGGGGTCTTGCCATGGCTTGGCGCCAGCACGACTGGCGGTGTTGTCTGTGGGGTGGTGTCCCCCACCCCCAAACGAATCTGGCTCTTCGGCTAAAGCATGGGCCAGCTTATGCAGGCGCTGAGGGTCATCAAATCATCTTCGTTGGCCCCATGGGGTCGATACGGAGGTAATATGTCGTCGAAGCCCGGTAGCACCAGAACCAGTTGAACCCTATAAACGGTGGGTGGCATCTGATTACCGTGGAACACGCGGCTGCCCAGTTGAACGATTCTGCCCTTGGCGACATCGACCAACTCGTCGTTCACGAAGTGCAGGAGAGTGCACGGAACATCGGCGGCGCCCTGCGAAAACATGTAGGGCGTCAGGGATGCCCAGTCAAAGGCAAGGAGATGAGTCATCGGCCGAGAGGCTTAATTAGTTACCGTGATGGCATTGAGCTCGGCGAATGTCGAGGCACCGCCAACGGTGGGCGTGCAATTGATAGAGGGGCCGCTTGCTGCCGAGATGCCGACCGGCGTATTCTTCCCACACCCGGGTGCATTAAGCTGCAATGCCGGCGCCGTCGCGGGAGACACCAATGCCGCCTCCACCGGAGACACCAATGGCGCCGCCGCAGGAGACACCAATGCCGCCTCCGCCGGAAACACCAATGGCGCCGCCGGCGCGTTGCACGAGTTGCTGCCCGTGAAGCTGGGAATCGGGGGCGGCCCCTATTGGCCGCCCGCCATCCATGCCTGCAGCCCAGAAACCAAGGTAGGTATAATGGCGGTGATCGTTGCTCCCAGTTGGTCTCGCACTTTCTCTTCGACCATCTCCAGAATCCGCGCCACTTGTACCATGAGTTGTTGAACCTCACGCTCCTGGCTTTCCGAGCTGGTCTTTCTCTCCTTTCGCCCAGCGGTATAGTACTCCGACAATTTCATGGACAAGCCTTTGCCGGCCACACGACCAGCTGATGACGGCTTACTGAGCTTATCCTTGTTTTCCATTACGTTCAACGCCCTATTTAAAGGGGTGTCGAAAGGGGAGCTCTGAGACGACCCCGCGCTACTGCTTTCAGTGTCCTGCGGAAGGAACGTGAACTATTTAGAAATTTGGCTTCATTAATTAGAATGCAACCATATGGAGCTCATTACGCGGGGGTGAAGGAAATATGCCCTAGAGGCAATAGTAAAGTATTATATATTTCCTTATATCATGATAAATGTTTATTATTCATGCTAGAATTGTATTAACCGGAAACATAATACATGTGTGAATACATAGACAAACAGAGTGTCACTAGTATGCCTCTACTTGACTAGCTCGTTAATCAAAGATGGTTATGTTTCCTAGCCATAGACATGAGTTGTCATTTGATTAACGGGATCACCTCATTAGGAGAATGACGTGATTGACATGACCCATTCCGTTAGCTTAGCACCCGATCGTTTAGTATGTTGCTATTGCTTTCTTCATGACTTATACATGTTCCTATGACTATGAGATTATGCAACTCCCGTTTACCGGAGGAACACTTTGTGTGCTACCAAACGTCACAACGTAACTGGGTGATTATAAAGGTGCTCTACAGGTGTCTCCAAAGCTACTTGTTGGGTTGGCGTATTTCGAGATTAGGATTTGTCACTCCGATTGTCGGAGAGGTATCTCTGGGCCCACTCGGTAATGCACATCACTATAAGCTTGGCAAGCATTGTGACTAATGAGTTAGTTGCGGTATGATGTATTACGGAACGAGTAAAGAGACTTGCCGGTAACGAGATTGAACTAGGTATCGAGATACCGACGATCGAATCTCGGGCAAGTAACATACCGATGACAAAGGGAACAACGTATGTTGTTATGCGGTCTGACTGATAAAGATCTTCGTAGAATATGTGGGAGCCAATATGGGCATCTAGGTCCCGCTATTGGTTATTGACCGGAGAGGTCTCTCGGTCATGTCTACATAGTTCTCGAACCCAAAGGGTCCGCACGCTTAAAGTTACGATGACAGTTTTATTATGACTTTATGTATGTTGATGTACCGAAGTAGTTCAGAGTCCCGTATGAGATCGGGGACATGACGAGGAGTCACAAAATGGTCGAGACGTAAAGATCGATATATTGGACGACTATATTCGGACTTCGGAAAGGTTCCGAGTGATTCGGGTATTTTTCGGAGTACCGGAGAGTTACGGGAATACGTATTGGGCCTTATTGGGCCATACGGGAAAGAAGGAAAAGGGCCTCAAGGGTGGCGGCACCCCTCCCCTTGGTCTGGTCCGAATTGGACTAGGGAAGGGGGGCGCTCCCTTCCTTCCTTCTCTTTTTCCCTTCCTCTTTTCCTATTCCATATGGGAGGTGGAATCCTACTAGGACTAGGGAGTCCTAGTAGGACTCCACACTTGGTGCGCCCCCTCCTAGGGCCGGCCTCCTCCTCCCTTACTCCTTTATATACGGGACAGGGGGCACCCCATGGACACACTTTGATATACGATATTTTAGCCGTGTGCGTTGCCCCCCTCCACCAGATTACACCTCGATAATACCGTCGCGGAGCTTAGGCGAAGCCCTGTGTCGGTGGAACATCATCATCGTCACCACGCGGTCGTGCTGACGAAACTCTCCCTCAACACTCGGCTGGATCGGAGTTCGAGGGACGTCATCGAGCTGAACGTGTGTAGAACTTCGGAGGTGCCGTACGTTCGGTACTTGATCGGTCGGATCGTGAAGACGTACGACTACATCAACCGCGTTGTGATAACGCTTCCGCTGTTGGTCTACGAGGGTACGTGGACAACACTCTTCCCTCTCGTTGCTATGCATCACCATGATCTTGCGTGTGCGTAGGAATTTTTTTGAAATTACTACGTTCCCCAACAGTGGCATCCGAGCCTGGTTTTATGCGTTGATGCTATGCACGAGTAGAACACAAGTGAGTTGTGGGCGATATAAGTCATACTGCTTACCAGCATGTCATACTTTGGTTCAGCGGTATTATGAGATGAAGCGGCCCGGACCGACATTACGCGTACGCTTACGCGAGACTGGTTTCACCGTTGCGAGCACTCGTTGCTTAAAGGTGACCGGCGGGTGTCTGTCTCTCTCACTTTAGTTGAACCGAGTGTGGCTACGCCCGGTCCTTGCGAAGGTTAAAACAGCACCAACTTGACAAACTATCGTTGTGGTTTTGATGCATAGGTAAGAACGGTTCTTGCTAAGCCCGTAGCAGCCATGTAAAACATGCAACAACAAAGTAGAGGACGTCTAACTTGTTTTTGCAGGGCATGTTGTGATGTGATATGGTCAAGACATGATGTGATATTATGTGTTGTATGAGATGATCATGTTTTGTAACCGAGTTATCGGCAACTGGCAGGAGCCATATGGTTGTCGCTTTATTGTATGAGATGCAATCGCCATGTAATAGTTTTACTTTATCACTAAGCGGTAGCGATAGTCGTAAAAGCAATAAGTTGGCGAGACGACAACGATACTACGATGGAGATCAAGGTGTCGAGCCGGTGACGATGGTGATCATGACGGTGCTTTGGAGATGGAGATCACGAGCACGGTGCTTCGGAGATGGAGATCTCAAGCACAAGATGATGATGGCCATATCATATCACTTATATTGATTGCATGTGATGTTAATCCTTTATGCATCTTATCTTGCTTTGATTGACGGTAGCATTATAAGATGATCTCTCACTAAAATTTCAAGATAAAAGTGTTCTCGCTGAGTATGCACCGTTGCAAAAGTTCTTCGTGCTGAGACACCACGTGTTAATCGGGTGTGATAGGCTCTACGTTCAAATACAACGGGTGCAAAACAGTTGCACATGCGGAATACTCAGGTTAAACTTGACGAGCCTAGCATATACAGATATGGCCTCGGAACACAGAGACCGAAAGGTCGAGCGTGAATCATATAGTAGATATGATCAACATAGTGATGTTCACCATTGAAACTACTCCATCTCACGTGTTAATCGGACATGGTTTAGTTGCTTTGGATCACGTAATCACTTAGATGATTAGAGGGATGTCTATCTAAGTGGGAGTTCTTAAGTAATGTGATTAATTGAACTTAAATTTATCATGAACTTAGTCCTGATAGTATTTTGCAAATTATGTTGTAGATCAATAGCTCGCGTTGTTGCTTCCCTGTGTTTATTTTTGATATGTTCCTAGAGAAAAATTATGTTGAAAGATGTTAGTAGCAAAGATGCGGATTGGATCCGTGATCTGAGGATTATACTCATTGCTGCACAGAAAAAATTATGTCCTTGATGCACCGCTAGGTGACAGACCTATTGCAGGAGCAGATGCAGACGTTATGAACGTTTGGCTAGCTCAATATGATGACTACTTGATAGTTTAGTGCACCATGCTTAATGGCTTAGAATCGGGACTTCAAAGACGTTTTGAACGTCATGGACCATATAAGATGTTCCAGGAGTTGAAGTTAATATTTCAAGCAAATACCCGAGTTGAGAGATACGAAGTCTCCAACAAGTTCTATAGCTAAAAGATGGAGGAGAATCGCTCAACTAGTGAGCATGTGCTCAGATTGTCTGGGTACTACAATCGCTTGAATCAAGTGGGAGTTAATCTTCCAGATAAAATAGTGATTGACAGAATTCTCTAGTCACCATCACCAAGTTAGTAGAACTTCGTGATGAACTATAGTATGTAAGGGATGACGAAAGTAATTCCCGAGCTCTTCGTGATGCTGAAATCGACGAAGGTAGAAATCAATAAAAACATCAAGTGTTGATGGTTGACGAGACCACTTCAAGTGTTGATGGTTGACAAGACCACTAGTTTCAAGAAAAGGGCAAAGGGAAGAAGAGGAACTTCAAAAGAACGGCAAGCAAGTTGCTACTCAAGTGAAGAAGCCCAAGTCTGTACCTAAGCCTGAGACTAAGTGCTTCTACTGCAAAGGGACTGGTCACTGGAAGCGGAACTACCCCAAGTATTTGGTGGATAAGAAAGATGGCAAAGTGAACAAAGGTATATTGGATATACATGTTATTGATGTGTACTTACTATTGTTTATAGCAACCCCTCAGTATTTGATACTGGTTCAGTTGCTAAAGGTAGTAACTCGAAAACGGGAATAGCAGAATAAACAGAGACTAGTAAAAGACGAGGTGACGATGTGTGTTGGAAGTAGTTCCAAGATTGATATGATCATCATCGCACACTCCCTATACTTTCGGGATTAGTGTTGAAACTAAATAAGTGTTATTTGGTGTTTGCGTTGAGCATGAATATGATTTGATCATGTTTATTGCAATACGGTTATTCATTTAAGTTAGAGAACAATTGTAGTTTTGTTTACATGAATAAAAACCTTTTATGGTCACACACACCAACGAAAATGGTTTGTTGGATCTCGATCGTAGTGATACACATATTCATAATATTGAAGCCAAAAGATGCAAAGTTAATAATGATAGTGCAACTTATTTGTGGCACTGCCGTTTAGGTCATATTGGTGTAAAGCGCATGAAGAAACTCCATACTAATGGGATTTTGGAATCACCTGATTATGAATCACTTGATGCTTGCGAACCATGCCTCATGGGCAAGATGACTGAAACGCCGTTCTCCGGAACTATGGAGAGAGCAACAGATTTGTTGGAAATCATACATACAGATGTATGTGGTCCGATGAATATTGAGGCTCGTAGCAGGTATCATTATTTTCTGAGCTTCACAGATGATTTGAGCAGATATGGGTATATCTACTTGATGAAACATAAGTCTGAAACATTTGAAAAGTTCAAAGAATTTTAGAGTGAAGTGGAAAATCATCGTGACAAGAAAATAAAGTTTCTATGATCTGATCGTAGAGAAGAGTATTTGAGTTACGAGTTTGGCCTTCAGTTAAAACAATGTGAAATAGTTTCACTACTCACGCCACCTGGAACACCACAGCATAATGGTGTGTCCGAACGTCATAACCGTACTTTATTGGATATAGTGCAATCTATGATGTCTCTTACCAATTTACCACTATCGTTTTGGGGTTATGCATTAGAGACAGCTACATTCACGTTAAAAAAGGCACCATCAAAATCCGCTGAGACGACGCCTTATGAACTGTGGTTTGGCAAGAAACCAAAGTTGTCGTTTCTTAAAGTTTGGATTGCGATGCTTATGTGAAAAAGTTTCATCCTGATAAGCTCAAACCCAAATCGGAGAAATGTGTCTTCATAGGATACCCAAAGGAGACAGTTGGGTACACCTTCTATCACAGATCCGAAGGCAAGACATTCGTTTCTTAGTATGGATCCTTTCTAGAGAAGGAGTTTCTCTCGAAAGAAGTGAGTGGGAGGAAAGTAGAACTTGATGAGGTAACTGTACCTGCTCCCTTATTGGAAAGTAGTTCATCACAAGAAACGGTTCCTGTGACGTCTATACCAATGAGTGAGGAAGTTAATGATGATGATCATGAAACTTCAGATCAAGTTGTTACTAAACCTTGTAGGTCAACCAGAGTAAGATCCGCACCAGAGTGGTACGGTAATCCTGTTCTGGAGGTCACGTTATTTGACCATGACGAACCTACGTACTATGAAGAAGCAATGGTGAGCCCAGATTCCGCAAAATGGCCAGAGGCCATGAAATCTGTGATGAGATCCATGTATGAGAACAAAGTATGGACTTTGATTGACTTGCCCAATGATCGGCGAGCCATTGAGATTAAATGGATCTTCAAGAGGAAGACGGACGCTGATAGTAGTGTTACTATCTACAAAGCTAGAATTGTCGGAAAAAGGTTTTTGACAAAGTTCAAGGTGTTGACTACGATGAGAGTTTCTGACTCGTATCTATGCTTAAGTCTGTCTGAATCATGTTAGCAATTGCCGCATTTTATGAAATATGGCAAATGGATAAACAAAACTGCATTCCTTAATGGATTTATTAAAGAAGAGTTGTATATGATGCAACCAGGAGGTTTTGTCAATCCTAAAGGTGCTAACAAAATATGCAAGCTCCAGCGACCCATCTATGGACTGGTGCAAGCATCTCGGAGTTGGAATATACACTTTGATAAGTTGATCAAAGGATATAGTTTTATACAGACTTGCGGTGAAGCCTGTATTTACAAGAAAGTGAGTGGGAGCACTACAGCATTTCTGATAAGTATATGTGAATGACATATTGTTGATCGGAAATAATGTAGAATTATTCGGTAAAGCATAAAGGAGTGTTTTGAAATGAGTTTTTCAAAGAAAGACCTCGGTGAAGCTGCTTACATATTGAGCATCAAGATCTATAGAGATAGATGAAGACGCTTGATGAGTTTTTCAATGAGTACATACCTTAACAAGATTTTGAAGTAGTTCAAAATAGAACAGTCAAAGAAAGAGTTCTTGCCTGTGTTACAAGGTGTGAAATTGAGTAAAGACTCAAAGCCCGACCACGGCAAAAGATAGAAAGAGAATGAAAGTCATTCCCTATGCCTTGACCATAGGTTCTATAAAGTATGCCATGCTGTGTACCAGATCTATTGTATACCCTACACTGATTTTGGCAAAGGAGTACAATAGTGATCTAGGAGTAGATCACTGGACAGCGGTCAAAATTGTCCTTAGTGGAATAAGGATATGTTTCTCGATTATGGAAGTGACAAAAGGTTCGTCGTAAAGGGTTACGTCGATGCAAGTTTTGACACTAATCTAGATGACTCTAAGTCTCGGTCTAGATACATATTGAAAGTGGGAGCAATTAGCTAAGAGTAGCTCCGTGCAGAGCTTTGTAAACATAGATATTTGCAAAATACTTACGGATCTGAATGTGACAGACCCATTGACTAAAATTATCTCACAAACAACACATGATCACACCTTAGTACTATTTGGGTGTTAATCACATAGCGATGTGAACTAGATTATTGACTCTAGTAAACCCTTTGAGTGTTGGTCACATAGAGATGTGAACTATGGGTGTTAATCACATGGTGATGTGAATCATTGATGTTAAATCACATGGCGATGTGAACTAGATTATTGACTCTACTGCAAGTGGGAGACTGAAGGAAATATGCCCTAGAGGCAATAATAAAGTATTATATATTTCCTTATATCATGATAAATGTTTATTATTCATGCTAGAATTGTATTAACCGGAAACATAATACATGTGTGAATACATAGACAAACAGAGTGTCACTAGTATGCCTCTACTTGACTAGCTCGTTAATCAAAGATGGTTATGTTTCCTAGCCATAGACATGAGTTGTCATTTGATTAACGGGATTACCTCATTAGGAGAATGACGTGATTGACATGACCCATTCCGTTAGCTTAGCACCCGATCGTTTAGTATGTTGCTATTGCTTTCTTCATGACTTATACATGTTCCTATGACTATGAGATTATGCAACTCCTGTTTACCGGAGGAACACTTTGTGTGCTACCAAACGTCACAACGTAACTGGGTGGTTATAAAGGTGCTCTACAGGTGTCTCCAAAGGTACTTGTTGGGTTGGCGTATTTCGAGATTAGGATTTGTCACTCCGATTGTCGGAGAGGTATCTCTGGGCCCACTCGGTAATGCACATCACTATAAGCCTTGCAAGCATTGTGACTAATGAGTTAGTTGCTGGATGATGTATTACGGAACGAGTAAAGAGACTTGCCGGTAACGAGATTGAACTAGGTATCGAGATACCGACGATCGAATCTCGGGCAAGTAACATACCGATGACAAAGGGAACAACGTATGTTGTTATGCGGTCTGACTGATAAAGATCTTCGTAGAATATGTGGGAGCCAATATGGGCATCCAGGTCCCGCTATTGGTTATTGACCGGAGAGGTGTCTCGGTCATGTCTACATAGTTCTCGAACCCAAAGGGTCCGCACGCTTAAAGTTACGATGACAGTTTTATTATGAGTTTATGTATGTTGATGTACCGAAGGAGTTCGGAGTCCCGTATGAGATCGGGGACATGACGAGGAGTCTCGAAATGGTCGAGACGTAAAGATCGATATATTGGACGACTATATTCGGACTTCGGAAAGGTTCCGAGTGATTCGGGTATTTTTCGGAGTACCGGAGAGTTACGGGAAATACGTATTGGGCCTTATTGGGCCATACGGGAAAGAAGGAAAAGGGCCTCAAGGGTGGCGGCACCCCTCCCCTTGGTCTGGTCCGAATTGGAATAGGGAAGGGGGGCGCTCCCTTCCTTCCTTCTCTTTTTCCCTTCCTCTTTTCCTATTCCATATGGGAGGTGGAATCCTACTAGGACTAGGGAGTCCTAGTAGGACTCCACACTTGGTGCGCCCCCTCCTAGGGCCGGCCTCCTCCTCCCTTACTCCTTTATATACGGGGCAGGGGCACCCCGTGGACACACTTTGATATACGATATTTTAGCTGTGTGCGGTGCCCCCCTCCACCAGATTACACCTCGATAATACCGTCACGGAGCTTAGGCGAAGCCCTGCGTCGGTGGAACATCATCATCGTCACCACGCCGTCGTGCTGACGAAACTCTCCCTCAACACTCGGCTGGATCGGAGTTCGAGGGACGTCATCGAGCTGAACGTGTGTAGAACTTCGGAGGTGCCGTACGTTCGGTACTTGATCGGTCGGATCGTGAAGACGTACGACTACATCAACCGCGTTGTGATAACGCTTCCGCTGTCGGTCTACGAGGGTACGTGGACAACACTCTCCCCTCTCATTGCTATGCATCACCATGATCTTGCGTGTGCGTAGGAATTTTTTTGAAATTACTACGTTCCCCAACAAGGGGTGTATTCCTTACCAGAACACGCTCAAGCGCCTTGGTCTTCGGATCCGTGGTAAGCTCCTTGGTTACCGAGTCAATCTTGTACCGGGCCCTGACATAGTTCCTGGTTTGCTTGTGATGGTATTTCTCAAAGAGGGGCGGTAGGCCTTGCTCGGCACGCTCCGCGTCCTCCTTGTCCCATATAGGTTCCGCCACTCTGTAACCGCCGGGACCGAGTTTGCAGACTCCTAAGTTCAAGTCCCGCATATCTTTCCCCCACTGACTTGATTCCGCAGATGCGTTGCTCTCGCACTTGATCTTGAACTCCCGGTAGTCATCTTCGCTGATCGAAGGATTTTTCTCCTTGATCTTCTCATAACTATCACCTTTTTCAATCATGCTCTTCACCGCGGCTCTCCAAGTAGCCAGGGCCGTGCTCATCTTCGTGAGGGCGGCACTGTTCACTTTATTCCCTGATAGGCATGTGTTTGCGAAGTCACCGGGGAACTTGTATTTTGCGCAAATTCCCTCGGTCACGATGCCTTAGGTTCTCGGTGTTGATCGAGACGGTGCTCCGGAGAATGCACCCGAGCTGTCCCGTGTACCCCTTGACTATTTCTTTGGGCGCCGTTGGATGCCCCTCGGAGGACACTTCAGTAAATTCCTCCTTGACGGTGCCGAGCATGTTCGGGCGCCGGTCCTTTCGTTGCCTCTTCAGTTGGCTGCCATCTGTGTGTGCGCTGCCATCATCAGTGGTGGCATCCTCGGCGGCACCATCAGGGGTGTCATCCCCGACGCCACTAGGGGTTGTGTAGTCAGGATCGGTGTCTTCCGCGGCGTCCTCATAGCGGTGAGGTTCTTCCTCCATCTCCTGGGACAGCTCCCAGAATGCCTTGCCCGAATCGCCAGCCTCATCGCTGTGGGCCATGTTTCGCTCTAAATAGGAACAAAGTTTGGTCAAAAAGTTGGTTATTGTCAAGGAACAAGATCATGGTCTCATCATTTAGGGTTTTTCGACACCGAGGCATCCTAAAAGCTAAGCTTTTATCATTTAGGGTTTGTCGACGCCGAGGCACCCTAAAAGCCTGAGCTTTCATCATTTAGATTTTTATCGACACCGAGGCACCCTAAAAGCCAAGGTTTTATAATTTAGGGTTTGTCGACGCTGAGGCACCCTAAATGCTAAGTTAAGTTTTCATCATTTAGGGTTTATTGATGCCGAGGCACCCTAGGTTGACTGATATATATGGGTATCTTCTAATAATATACCCTATCAAGAAAAGGGAAGGAGAATTCTAAGATGGGCCTAATCACTTGGCTCTATTGCCACCTATGGCAGTTGCATATTAGTTGTGCAAAATTTTTTTAGAGCGGGCAGTAATGAATTATATTTAATGGGATACCTCAAAAAGCTAATCTAGTATCTCCATTTAACAGTTTTTAACTAGAAAGTGCACAAAGTGCAACAAACAGATTATTTCAACCCCCCAAACAATAATGATAACACTCTTTTCCTGAACTATAAACGACTCATGGTTTCGTGTGTCCACACATGAATTCAGAATATGTGTTTAATGTAGAAAGAATAAAGGGGCAGTTGATCCTACTTAATTAAGTACTAAGATACCCAGGCCCATGCATTAGTCGCAAGTACCCCATATGTCCTATTTTTAGCAAAGTCATGCTAAAATTCACGGAAAATTTCAGCATGACCTTTGCTGAAAATAGGACATATGGAGTACCCGAATTTTCCGGACCGGAAGTTAATCGACATTCCGGCAAACTCAAGGGCCTCTCGGGGTACAGCAGCAGCATCACAAGTTGACAAAATTCCCAAGTAGTACAGCAGCAGCATCACAAGTAGTACCAATGAACATATAGTCCAGCACATTCTGAATTTCGATAAATGACAGCAAGTTAACTCATGCTGACAGCAACAAACTTATAACAACATAAATGAAATTGCAGTTGTACGAAACAGAAAGACCATAGTGCTAGTCACTAGGCTAGATAGCCCTGCTGACTAAACAGACTTGCAGAAATTCCTGATACAGCATCCCATGATCAAGATATAAATTCCTTGTATTACAGTTGCCTTTACCAACATAGAATGGAGAGAATGAAGTGGGGAAGTGAGTGTGGTAGGTGGCTGTCCAAAATATCTAGCTGGTCTCGGGTTACCAATGGCGCACCACATAAAAATGCACCATTAGTAACCCTGGTTACTAATGGCGCACCTGTTACGTGGTGCGCCATTACTAGTTTTGGAAAAAAAATTGTTTGTAGTGGCGCACCGTGACTAGGGTGCGCCATTACTAGTTTGAACTAGTAATGGCGCACTGTACCCTGGTGCGCCATTACTAGTTTTGAAAAAAAAGTAAAACAAAAAATTGTTAGTAGTGGCGCACAGAGCGTGTGGTGCGCCATTACTAGTTAAAACTAGTAATGGCGCACTGTGCACTGGTGCGCCATTAATAGTTTTGGAAAAATAAAAAAATTCCTAGTAATGGCGCACCGTGTGTCTGGTGCGCCATTAGTAATGAGGACACTAATGGCGCACCTGTATCTGGTGCGCCACTGCTATATAGCAGTGGTGCACCACATACATGGTGCGCCATTAATGTCCATATTAGCTATAGCCCTTTTCCTAGTAGTGGTAGGTCAGCGATGTTTTTCAAATCAAGGTTGTACGGTGCCAGCTTTTGTTTGTCCCCTTCAATGGCTGCCCCACAGAAGTATATGTCCTCCCGAGACAAGAAATCGTGGAGCTCACCTGGCATGGAGGGCGCGTGTATGATGTGATACACCAAAACTTCCTCTTCGAGGCACAGCCAAAGGATGGTGACGCGTTGGATCTTCCCAGTGGCACGCTCCGTGTACTCTACGTCGAGACCAATGACCTTCATCTCCACCTTTTGGAGGGAGTTGCATACATTGTTGATCCACTCTCGAACAACCCTTGGGTGGTCGGTGACGATGGCAACTATGCTCAACGAGCCTTCAACGAGGACATGTTTGATGCTACAAACCTGCATTGGGATCTCTTTCGCCATTTGGAACCGCTGGACCGGAGGGCTATGGTTTGGAGAATTAGGATTAAGATGGCTAGTCTAACTGAAGAAGATGATTATTTAAAGGGGCTTCAGAATTACTCAAGGAGGATGCAAATCCAGTGGGGTTTGAATGCAAATGAAGGAGAGGTGAAGAAGCCGAGGAAAATCGGTTCCCGATGGAGAAGTAAATGGGAGAAGTGGCATGCAGGCAGTTGATTAGATGGCTAGGTAGACTAACCTACAAAACGAAAAGGCTGTGCGGGTAGCATACTGAGGAGTGGTCCATGTCCGTGTACGTGCCCAACGTTCTACCGCTACATGTGCCACTGGTTAGTTGAGGTCACTCTTTCGAATCACCGCGGTGAAATATTTTATGATTACTTTTTATTTCGGTTCCCCTCCTGACAGGTGGGATCTACGCAAAACCCACTTGGGTGGACGAACAGATATACAAACATATCCATCTCTTTGCACAAGAAAATATGTCGTAGCTAGTTTGGATTGATATTGGTGCGTGCCTGCGAGACAAAACCTTTTCTAGTTAAGGAATATATGCGATTATCCTAAAAAAAGAAAAAGCCCTTCTTCGCGTGTCTGCAAGCATGAGAATCTAGTTCTGCTCGCAATATGGATGCTACCTAGAGGATGAAGTGAACCCAGAGCCATGCTAGCACGGGAGACCTATTTCCGCTATACTACAGTACTACTCCGTATGTTACTACTAGTAGTAGTACAACTGTGGTACACTTGATGGTCAAAATATTATTCATCCAGTCCTTACAGTGAAGTGACAAGACCCTGCGCCCGAGGTGACACTATTCCAGGCGGCGTGTTCGGGTTACCAAAGTCAGCCTCACCTTGTGCATTGTGCAGTCACTGTCACCGCCACTGTATAGCATGCCTCGCCTCGTCTCCCTCTCCCCTAGCACCACTCCATCTCCATCTCCATCTCGCCGGAGATCCTGAGGTCACTCTTCATCATCTCATTGTGCCCCCGTGTACCGTCGCCTCGCTTGCCTCCCCCAGCACCACTATTCCCTCGCTAGCCGCTCCAGCACCAAGAGCCTTCTCCCCCGTAAATCAAGCCCCCAAAAACACCCGCCTTCCAAACTCCACCATGGCCGAACGCGAACCGTGCTGCATACAGATGAGCCGCGATTGGAGCAATCTCCCCAGTGACATCCTTGAGCTCTATTGTTCATGTATGGATATGTTGAGCGTCATGTAGCTGGTTGCATGCTCGAGGGATATGCACGCGGCCATCGTCGAAGCAAGGCCTCAGGTTTTCAAGACACCCTGCTTGCTGCTATCTGGTCTAGCGAGATTTGCTCACCATGATACGGAGGCGTACATGATGCCCCTCGACTTCAATCCGACCTCCATTAGCCGAAACTTCTTTGCAGGTATGTAGTGGGTCGCCGTACACCATTTTCATTGACTTCGATCCGATCACCATCGCCTGAAACTTCTTGGCAGCTATGTACTGGGTCGGCATGAACTCCCACTGGATGGCTGTCGTCAGAGAAGACGGAAAAAAGTTCGTGCTCGTGAACTTCCACACCTCCCATGAGATTATCCTTGGAGTATGTAGGGTTTTACTGTCGTGGTCCAAGTCATATAGATTACCACGTCAGTTGGATGGACCTTTTTTTGCAGAAGATTGTAATCTGCCAAGTGCCAACAAGATATGCGGATTACGCAGACTTCAAGCTAATTGCCTTGTTCGACCGCGGACTGGCCTATATATCTTTCCGCCTGTGCCTTCTTAAGCTGGAGATGACTCACCTCATAGTGGATCGTCAAAGCTAATACACACTTCTACGATGCTATTGAACACAATGGCTTGATCTACGTGATCGACAAAGCATATGGCACCATGTATTGCTGGACGGCGCGTGTAAGTTGTTTTCGACTGATTTTAATGATAGCGCCATGACACTGTTTGAACTTTTTGTGATGATTGGCATATCCCTGTTTGAGCAGAATTTGAGTAGAACTATGGCAATGTATTAGAGATGTCATAAATCAGCTATATTTGGAATGACTTAATTCATGCGATTGTGACCACATTACATCCAATTTGTACCCTTGAATAATCAAATGGTTCGGAAGATATGGATATTCTCCTTACTTTATAGTAATCTATATACTACTAAATATGAGTGTGTATCAATAGCCATGTTAGTTTCCTCATTTTTAAGATGTAGAAACATGCATCACACTGTTGGTTTCATCTAACCATACATTAGGGAAGTAAATGTGCATATGGAGAACTCTATATTTGGAAGTAGTGAAATCCTGTAATGCTTACCATGTGTACATACCTATATTCGCCCTTCAGCAATCAATGGCTAGAATAATATCCTCACGAAAAATTTGCCCACGGACCATGAGTATATACACTACAAAAAAAGACACATCCGTGACATTTTGGGCCGAACGATTTTTTTTTGTCATGCTTATGACACTTCTATGACGATAATTGTGACAAAACCCGGTATCATCATAGATGTGGTGGGCTCCTACTTCTCTGACAAAAAATCTTGACAGAAAATGGGCTTTTCATCCTGAGCGGGCCGAAGACGTAGCTGCATGACATTCTTTGGGCCGTCCATGACGGAAAAAATCATGGTACAAGTGAGGGCGAGGAAAATATCACAGAGTTCCCGGTTACGGTGGGTGGTCGGGGCTGAGTGATGCACTGGGGTTTGCGCGTTTCTCTCATGAACGCACGTGTGTGCGAGCCGTTGGCTAATTGAACCCAAGCGATCGCATGTTACTGAACCCGAGCGATCGATTCCTTTGTTGTTAACTGAACCCGAGCGATTCGTTCGCTGCCGACTGAACCCGAGCAATTCATTCGCTGTTGCTGCTAACTGAACCCGAGCATCGATCACTGCTGCTGCTTACTGAAGCCGATCGAGCCGGTGTTGGGTTGCCTCTCGATGAACAGTGACCGTTGCTACTGTGCGCGCGGTACGTAGAACGAGTCAAGACGCGTGGTGAGTCGAGCTGGTTGGTTGGCTGTGGATGAATAGTTCCCGGTGGGGGTTAGATGAATAGGACCCCGTGGTAGTAGGCCATTGGTGCTGGATGAACAGGACCCCGAGGAGGCCGCCGCACCCCAGCTGGTTGGGGGTGGATGAACTGGACCCCGTGGAGGCTCTATGAACAGTAGCCGGTGGAGGATGTGTGAACAGTAGCCCTTGGAGGCTGGAGCGAGGCAGTAGACGATGGATGAACATGACCCCATTTCGACCGTAGGCGCTCCAACACAAGTCTGTTTCCTCTGTTTTGTTGTACGCCACACCCGTCTCGATCAACAGGACCCCGTTTTGACCGTAGGCACTCGAACACAACTCTGTTTCCTCCATTCTGCGGCATGCCAGACCCCTCCCAATGAACACACTACTAGGAAAAGGCTAATTAGTGGTGCACCTGTTTTGGCCATTAATGGCGCACTAGGTGCGCCACTATCATCACGCCACTAGTAACAAGTACTAATGGCGCACCCCTGGTGTGCAATTAGTATACCAGACAATAGTGGCACACCTCGCAGTGCGCCATTAATATGTCAAACGGTGCACCATTACTATGCCTCCCAAGGGGGCATATTTACCTTGTGCTCTGGGTTACTAATGGTGCACTTCTAGATAATGTGCCGCTAGTGTGTTTATTGCAGTGCGCCACTAGAGTGCAGTATGGTGCACCACTAGTATGAATATTAGGATTTTTTTTTTCTTTTCTTCTATTTGCACATGTTACAAAATATATTACTGCACAGAATATAGACAGCACAACATATAAACAGCAGATTTTTCGAATACAATAGAAGATTAGTCTCTGAATACAATTCATCATATTAGTCTCCGAATTCAAAATACCGAACAAAGTTAGAACATTAGAAGTCTCGAGACCGCGAGTAGCTAGTTTGTCTTCATATTACAAGTCGATATCGATCATCTAAACTACCATCACATAGAAGAGAGTCGCGGTCATCACGATTAGCATCATTGCGATGAAACTGGTCTTCATCCGGTTCCTCCTCCGCTACCTCCTCTCTCCCGCTAGATAGCGTGCGTATCTAGCTTCTGCCTCCGCCCTAGTGGTGTACCCTTTGTAACTGTTACCGCTGAAACGGTGAAACTGTCATCGACACTCCTCCCAGTCGTCGTAGACTCCGGGAACCTTACCCTTGTACACGACATACGATGGCATCTCTATGCACTAGACAAACAAAACGTTAGTAGCAATTCACAGACAATCCATAAGCAATATATAAGTATGCAACAAAAGGATCGGAAGAGAAAAGCAACACATTAATAGCACGATTCATGGTCCTACTAATAAATAGCATCGATTACATATAAGTTGAACGACTGTCCAAACCAAAGAGACATACAAGTTCATTAAAGTTTAATTCCAATATGAGCTAATCGATATTTCATAACTACATAGCATCACTACTTTCGACTCGACTCAGGGACCGGAGCGTGGATGAAGCCGCCGTCTTTCGTGATGGTCATGAATGTGCGGTCGTTGTCAGCCTGCATTTGTAGCGTTGTTTCTGTTTCACTGTTGGACAGTTGATATTTGAGGTAGAACTGCCCTGAGGTACGAAGGACATCTTGATGGAGGATTTCCGCAAACTCCGACTGGATGCGAAAGAATTCTTGTCTGAGGTCCGCGTCCTGGATTGCCGATAAGCGTGCGGCCCAATCTTTGAGACTATTTGGTAGTAGAAGGTGATTATGGTCCCGTACGATCGCCCGCATGTGATGGAGGGCATAGTAGGCATCCTTCTGACCGCCAGGCGGCTGCTTGACGCAGGGGAACGTCGTTACGTGGGCAAACACGTGCTTGCCGTACCTAAAAATTGGCCTCCTGAAGGTGCCTCCAGAATTGGCATAGCCGGGGAGAAGATCATCAAGAACTTTCTTGATATTTGTGTAGTCTTTCTTCGACTGACGGTCCGAGTCGAAATAAGTGGCCATGGAATAGTTCAGGCTTAAGAGGATGAGTGTGCAATGTGTGTCACTGCACAAAACACGGAATGTTAGAAAAAAAAAGAACGATCGAAATCTAAGAAATCATATGTTACGGGGCGGTGAGGGGATGACTTACTCGGGAAAGTAAGGCACGAGGAAGTTATCCTTATCTGGGTTCGCCAGAATGACGCCTTCGAGGTATGAACACGCGACTTGCCGGTCCCCAGCGCTGCCCAAGATCTTGGCACGCATGTAGAAGGGGTTGACTATCACGATGTCCGGGGTCTTGCCTCTAATGATCCGCATCTCCATACTCAGCGAAAATAGCCGAACGAAGGTGTAGTGCAGCGGATAAAGGTTAAACATAGCGAAGATGTCATCAAACCGCAGGACGATCATACCCCCGATGGCGCTATCCACAAAGCCCTTGCCCTCTGGCACCTTGGCCACGAAAACCGGGTATGCCACATCATTCTCGGAGAGACGCCGCTTCTCCAAAGAAAGAACACTGTCATGCAGACTCCGCATAGCACCTGTTGCAGCATTGAGCAGATTAGTCGGTAGCATCGGCCTACCTGTCACATGCACCCTCCTCGAGATATCCTTAGGTGAAGGTGGCCCGTCCTGAGCACAGATCGTACTCGGTGCCGGCTGGCTCGCACGCTTGTTATTCTTTCTTTTCTGTCCCTTCTTCTTCTGCTGTAATGGGATCGAGTTCTGCTCAGAGACCCCCTTCTTAAGTGTGTTGGGGCTGATAATATTTCGCACCTCGGCTATCTGAGGCTCGGTGAAGGCGGCAGCTGGAGGCGTCTCCTGAGAACTGAACGCCGGACGACGCCTGTTGCAATTGGGTTTCTCCGCGGTACCAGCTAGATCGCGATCGTCTTTTGCAAGGTTGGGTTCTTGAGAAGGAGGCCCCAAGAATTCGTCACCATACCCATGTTCGTTGAAGTACTTATCGACGTTGGTAAATGTACCATCGTCGTCATTGTCGTCGTCCGGATCCTGTGCCATATGCATGTCCGGATCCTGTGCCATATGCATGTCCGGCATGTCCGGTAGCGTTGCGGCGGTCTTGCCACGGCTTGGCGCCGGCACGACTGGCGGTGTTGTTTGTGGGGTGGTGTCCCCCGCCCCCAAACGAATCTGGCTCTTCGGACAACGCAGGGGCCAGCTTAAGCAGGCGCTGAGGGTCATCACATCATCTTCGTCGGCCCCAGGGGTCGAAACGGAGGTAACAAGTTATTGCAGCCCCGCAGCACCCGAACCAGTTGAACCCTATACACGGTGGGTGGCATCGGATTACCGTGGAACACACGGCTGCCCGGTTGAACGATTCTGGCCTTGGCGACATCGATCAACTCGCCGTCCATGAAGTGCAGGAGAGTGCATGGAACGTCGGCGGCGCCCTGCGAATACATGTAGGGCGTCAGGGATGCCCAGTCAAAGGCAAGGAGATGAAGTCATCGGCCGAGAGGCTTAATTAGTTACCGTGATGGCGTCTAGCTCGGCTAATGTCGAGGCACCACCAATGGCGGGCGTGCAAGTGACGGAGGGGCCACTTGCTGCCGAGGTGCTGACCGGCGTATTGTTCCCACACCCGGGTGCATTAAGCTGCAATGCCGGCGCCGCCGCGGGAGACACCAATGCCGCCTCCGCCGGAGACACCAATGGCGCCGCCGGCACGTTGTGCGAGTTGCTGCCCGTGAAGTTGGGAATCGGGGGCGGCCCCTGTTGGCCGCCCGCAATCCACGCCTGCAGCCCCTCAATCAAGGTAGGCACAATGGTGGTGATCGTCGCTCCCAGTTGGTCTCGCACTTGGTCTTCGACTATCTCCGGAATCCGCGCCACTTTTGCCTTGAGTTCGTGAACCTCGCGCTCCTGGCTTTCCAAGCTGGTCTTTCTCTCCTTTCGCCCAGCGGTATAGTATTTCGACCATTTCGTGGACAAGCCTTTGCCGGCCACACGACCAGCTGACGACGGCTTACTGAGCTTATCCTTGTTTTTCATTACGTTCAACGCCCTATTTAAAGTGGTGTCCCAAGGGGAGCTCTTAGACGACCCTGCGCTACTGCTTTCAGTGTCCTGCAGAAGGAACGTGAACCATTTAGAAATTTGGCTTCATTTATTAGAATGCAACCATATGGAGCTAATTACGCAGGGGTGTATTCCTTACCAGAACAAGCTCAAGCGCCTTGGCCTTCAGATCCGTGGTAAGCTCCTTTGGTACCGGGTCAATCATGTACCGGGCCCTGACATAGTTCCTGGTCTGCTTGTCACAGTATTTATCGAAGAGGGGCGGTAGGCCTTGCTCGGCACGCTCCGCGTTCTCCTTGTCCCATATAGGTTCCGCCACTCTATAACCGCCGGGACCGAGTTTGTGGACCCCTAAGTTCAAGTCCCGCATATCTTTCCCCCACTGACTTGATTCCGCGGTTGCGTTACTCTCGCACTTGATCTTGAACTCCAGGTAGTCAGCTTCGCTGATCGAAGGATTTGTCTCCTTTATCTTCTCATAACTATCACCTTTTTCAATCCTTCTCTTCACCGCGGCTCTCCAAGTAGCCAGGGCCGTGCTCATCTTCGTGAGGGCGGCACTGTTAACTTTATTCCCTGAGAGGCGTGTGTTTGCGAAGTCACCGGGGAACTTGTATCGTTCGTGCAGCTTCGTGAAGAGGAGGTTGCGCAAATTCCCTCGGTCACGATGCCTTAGGTTCTCGGTGTTGATCGAGACGGTGCTCCGGAGAATGCACCCGAGCTGTCCCGCATACCCCTTGACTAATTCTTTGGGCGCCGTCGGATGCCCACCAGAGGACACTTCAGTAAATTCGTCCTTGACGGTGCCGAGCATGTTCGGGCGCCAGTCCTTCCGTTGCCTCTTCGGTTGGCCGCCATCTGTGTGTGTGCTGCCATCATCAGTGGTGGCATCCTCGGCGGCACCATCAGTGGTGTCATCCCCGACGCCACTAGGGGTTGTGTAGTCGGGATCGGTGTCTTCAGCGGCGTCCTCATAGCGGTGAGGTTCTTCCTCCATCTCCCAAAATGCCTTGCCGCCCAAACCGCCGGACTCATCGTTATGGGCCATGTTCGCTCTAAATAGGAAAAAAGTTTGGTCAAAAAGTTGGTTATTGTCAAGGAACAAGATCTCTAAGTTGACCGAATAACCTAATTCTCGAGGAATGTCGCCAAAAAGTTGGTTATTGTCAAGGACCAATTGAGAGATGTTTGTGATATTGCCTAGGTGTTTTGGGATGGAACCTGTTAGTGTGTTGTTGCTAAGGTCCAAGTCCCTTCCTAACCCCCTTCTTCTTGTCTCCTCTCACTATCTCTCTCACACACATGGCAAGCAAGGGTGTCTGAGTGTGTGAAAAAATACTAAACTAATCCAAGGGCTGAAAATTGATCATCTGTTTCAGATTGCAGTTTTCTTTCTTGGGGCTACGGTGTGCGGTACAAAACTGAATTTTGGAAATCTACAGAAATTGTTAGGAATTGTCTTAGTCAAGAAGTGCTAGCAAATGGCTTAAATGTATCAGGTCCTACTCTAGTTTACTCCAATTTAGGTTGCAGTAAAAATGCACCACTATGGAGTATCAGGTCCCTAGCAAAAATGCACTACAGAGCAAGCAATAATGCTACTCCAATTTTCACAGATTAAAGCAATACTGACTGCAAGCGATATTGCAAAATTACAGAGAACCAAAATTGCAAAATTTAGTACTCCATAACATTACTGCAACTTTACTGTGATTGGAACTATATTGAAACTTTACTCCATATATATATGATCATTTTTGTTTGAAAAGTTTAATTTAATTTTGTGTGCAGTAGTTTTAATTAAATAAATTTTTAAACTGCTTGAGATGAGAGAAATGAGAAGAAGAGAGAAGGGCTACTGCTTGCAAGCACAGCTGCGTGCAAGTCCTACAGTAAATGGTTTCAGTTAATTAACAAAAAATGCTTGCTGAGATAATTTTAATTAACACAAATGGTTTCAGTTAGTTTTAATGAACTAGAAAGGTTTAAGTTAATTAAAGGAAAAGGTTTCATTTTATCTTGATTAACAGAAAAATGTTACTCCAAAATTAGTCCATGCTTTAGTGAATTTAGTGAATCAAGTCTGAAGAAGCTACAGAAGCTACAGAAGCTACAGGAGATCACTACAAATCTCTATAGGATATCACTAGAAAAATCTGGAGAGAGAGAGAGTGAGAGAGAGAGAGAGGAAACTGGAAGATACTCCTAATGCAAGAACTCCATTTACAGTACTCCTAATGCTTGTACTGCAGTAAAACTACTCCTAATGCTACAGCAGTTAACAACAACTGAAATTACTGTAATGTCCAACAATTACAATACACTGAATGTTATTGAAACTTCAGTTAAAAAAATTCATGCTAAATACACATACATGTAGTTTATCGAGTGATGGACAAAAAAACAGTTGATCCTACTTAATTAAGTACTAAGATACCCCGGCCCATGCATTAGTCGCAAGTACCCCATATGTCCTATTTTTAGCAAAGTCATGCTAAAATTCACGGAAAATTTCAGCATGACCTTTGCTGAAAATAGGACATATGGAGTGCCCGAATTTGCCGGAACGGAAGTTAATCGACATTCCGGCAAACTAAAGGGCCTCTCGGGGTACCTGCAAAATCATTATCCCACCCCGCCCTGCTGCAACCCCACAAGACCCCACAATATCATCATGACACGATGGTATTAGACAAAACCCCCCAATATCATCACGACACGATGGTCGGAGACAAAACCCAACAATATATCTTCTAGCCATGAAACCCTACCCTGATTCTCCTTTCTTCCTCTTTTTTCACTTAAACCTGCAAACATGTAGGGAAAGCAATTAATACAAGGCACAAAAATGGCATGCTATGTAGCCTTAATGCTACAGAACATAGGAAATACATGCCAGCAATATATATGATATAAACTCCAATATTTTTTGAATAAAAACAGTAGCTAAAAAAGTAGCAAGCAAGCACGTGTGAATGTACTTCCTCTTCATGCACAACCAGGGGGGAAGGTTGTACATCCACACAAACACAGGCCAGGTGCTATGTGTGCTTCTCTGGCTGCCAAACAGATTGACTCCATCGGTGCTCGCGCCCAGCACGATGTTCCTTGGATCTTCCCCAAATTCTGGGTGTTCGAAGTTTAACGCTTGCCACTGGCTCGCATCCTTAGGGTGACTCAGCATCTTATCTTTTTTATTTATCTCCGGATCATTTCCGTCATCTTCTCGCTTCTTCTCCTCCCTATCTGCGTGCCAACGCATGAGCTTTGCTAGCTTAGGGTCCGCGAAATACCGCTGCAGACGAGGAGTGATCGGAAAGTACCACACCACTTTTCGAGGAGCTTTCTTCCTCTTCTCGTATCGAGTGACGCCACACACTGGACATATGGTAGAGTCCGCGTGCTCGTCCCGATAAATGATGCAATTGTTCATGCACACATGGTATTTCACGTTCGGTAAATCCAGAGGACACACGATTTTCTTCGCCTCCTCGAAACTGGTAGGGCACTTGTTCCCCTTGGGAAGACGTTCGTGCCAGAATGACATGTTCTCGTCGAAGCATGCGTCGGTCATTTTGTGTTTTACCTTCATCTCCAGAGCCATGAGCGTTACTTTCAGGCGGGTATCCTCGGGCCTGCATCCTTCATACAATGGAGTAACCGCGTCTATCTCCAGTTGATCCAGCTTGGCTTTCTCTTGGGCGGCAGCTCTTGTGTTATCCGTCTGCTTGAGAAGCAGCTCTTGAATATGAGGGTCCTGCACCCAGCCCATCGATGGTCCATCGTCGTCTGCTCCGGCATCTTCATCTTCATGATCATGCCCTTCGTCTGCTCCGGCATCTTCCTCATCATCATGTCCGGCATCTTCTACATGATGATTGTGTACTGCATCTACTTCATGATCATGTCTTGGAGATTCTTCGTCTTCTCGCCCGCCCTCGCCGCGGTTGTCTTGCTGCCCTTCCTCATTTCTTGCCCGGCCCCCATGGACGACTTCATAATCATCTTCATCACCTTGCCACCGATAGCCATCCATGAAACCACGCAAGAGCAGGTGGTCCCGCACCTGTACGGAACCCGGGTCCATAAGGCTCTTCAGCTTGCCTCTTCGACACGGACATCTTATCTCCGTCTCGTTCTTTTGAAGCATCTCGACCTTCGCAGAGCTCAAAAACCTATTCACGATGCCTTCGGTCATCGTGCGGACCATGGTCGCCTGCGGGTAGAGCAAAACGATATTTTAGAACCAAGAAAAATTTGGCATGACTTTTCCTAAAAGTAGGACCAAAAAGAATGCATAGTGCCAAATTCTCGCCGAAACAGAAATGAATCAACATTCCGGCAAAATATTGGCAACTATCGCATTTCAAATACCGGTACCTGCAAACACAAACATATGCAACCCCACAAACATATGCAACACCATAAACATACGTAGATCTAGGCCATAAAAAGTGCATGTGCACGTTGTTGGAGGGAGAACAAAGTAGATCTACAACATAAAGAAGCTTTCCCCTTACTTACCTATCAAAAAAAAGGAAATTTAACCACTTAATTTGGGTGAATCTATGGTGCAAATGAGGTGAGGAGGAGGAGGCAGCCGAGACAAGCTTGGAGGAGGAGGTGGAGAGAATGAAGTGAGGAAAGTGAGTGTGGTAGGTGGCTGTCCAAAATATCTAGCTGCTCTCAGGTTACCAATGGCGCACCACCTAATAATGCGCCATTAGTAACCCTGGTCACTAATGGTGCACCTGTTACGTGGTCTGCCATTACTAGTTTTGCAAAAAAAAATTGTTAGTAGTGGTGCACTGTGGTTGTGGTGCGCCATTACTAGTTTGAACTAGTAATGGCGCACTGTACCCTGGTGCGCCATTACTAGTTTTGCAGAAAAAAGTAAAAAAAATTGTTAGTAGTGGCGCACAGAGTGTCTGGTGCGCCACTACTTGTTAAAACTAGTAATGGCGCACTATACCCTGGTGCGCCATTACTAGTTTTGGAAAATAAATTGTTAGTAGTGGCGCACCGTGGGTGTGGTGCACCATTAGTGATATGGACACTAATGGCGTACCTACACATGGTGCGACACTGCTATATAGCAGTGGCGCACCACATATGTGGTGCGCCATTAATGTCCATATTAGCTATAGCCCTTTTCCTAGTAGTGACAGGATTCCGTTTCGACCATGGCCAGTCGATCAGAAGGTCGTTTCTTCCGTTCTGCTGTACGCTAGACCCTGTTTCGGCTGTTCCGTCCAAGCTGGTTGGCTCCCGTTAAACAGGACGCATCCCGACCCAGTTGGTTGCCTCCCGATGAACATGACGATGTTTCTCCATTCCGACCCAGCCGTTTCGCAGCCCAATGAACAGGATGCCATTGCTTCCGTCCGTTGCCTTTCCATGTAGACAAGCCCCGGTAGTCCGTATATATGCGTGGGCACGCGCTTGAGACCCCGCCCGTATGTACGTACGTGGCCGTATTTTTTGCCATATGGCTGTTCGTATGTGTACAGGACTTAGACAGGACTGCGTGGACTGCTAGGTCGGGTGCTCTACAATGACACGTGCCACTACTTACTCGGCCACGGTTCATACTTGCAGAGAGACCGACCGACCAGTATGTATATGTACACACTCGCGACCAGACATACAACGCTACATACGCTTTGACCAGGTGGGTCCTAGCGATCAGGGAGGATAAGGATGCACTTCCTTGCGTGCGAAGATATAGCTTGTCGGTCCCAGCTATCAGGGGGAGGAATCATTTTTATTTTGCGAGTAATAAGGAGGCACTTCCTTGTGTTCGAAGATTTAGCTGGCACTTCCTTTATTTTTATTAAGAGATGTCGTTTTAGCTGCCGTGCACGGCCACGTATTAACTCGCATGCAAGCCGACTTTGATTCCTTGACCGAATCAATGCGTAGTTGCGCTCCATGCATTGGGTTTCCGGGGGTGATAATGATGACCCACGAGTATAGGGGATCTATCGTAGTCCTTTCGATAAGTAAGAGTGTCGAACCGAACGAGGAGCAGAAGGAAATGACAAGTGGTTTTCAACAAGGTATTCTCTGCAAGCACTGAAATTATCGGTAAAAGATAGTTTTGTGACAAGGTAAATTGTAATGGGTAACGAGTAAATAAATTAACTAAGGTGCAGCAAGGTGTACCAATCCTTTTTGTAGCGAAGGACAAGCCTGGACGAACTGTTATATAAAACAAACCGCTCCCGAGGACACACGGGAATTATTGTCAAGTTAGTTTTCATCATGCTCATATGATTTGCGTTCGTTACTTTGATAATTTGATATGTGGCTGGACCGGTGCTTGGGTGCTACCCTTCATTGGACAAACCTCCCACTTATGGTTAACCCCTCTCGCAAGCATCTGCAACTACGAAAGAAGAATTAAGGTAATCCTAATCACATCATGAAACATATGGATCCAAATCAGCCACTTACGAAGCAACGCGTAAACTAGGGTTTAAGCTTCTGTCACTCTAGCAACCCATCATCTACTTATTACTTCCCAATTCCTTCCCCTAGGCCCAAATAATGGTGAAGTGTCATGTAGTCGATGTTCACATAACACCACCAGAGGAAAGACAACATACATCTCATCAAAATATCGAACGAATACCAAATTCACATGATTACTTATAACAAGACTTTTCCCATGTCCTCGAGAACAAACGTAACTACTCACAAAGCATGTTCATAAACATAATCAAAGGAGTATTAATTATCATTAAGGATCTGAACATGTGATCTTCCGCCGAATAAACCAACTAGCATCAACTACAAGGAGTAATCAACACTACTAGCAACCCACAGGTACCAATCTGAGGTTTTGGGACCAAGATCGAATACAAGAGATGAACTAGGGTTTGAGAGGAGATGATGCTGGTGAAGATGTTGATGGATATTGACCCTCCCTCGATGAGAGGATCGATGGTGATGACGATGGCGATGATTTCCCCCTCCAGGAGAGATGTTTCCCCGGCAGAACAGCTCCGCCGGAGCCCTAGATTGGTTCTGCCCAGGTTCCGCCTCGAGACAGCGGTGCTTCGTCCCGAAAGCTTCCTTATGATTTTTTTCCAGGGTAAAATACACCATATAGCAGAAGATGGGCACCGGAGGCGTGCCAGGGGCCCACCAGGTCAGTGTGCGCGCACAAGGGGTGGGGCGCGCCCTCCACCCTTGTGGCTGGATGGTGGCCCCCCTCTGGTATTTTCGTCGCCCAATATTTTTTATATACTCCAAAAATAATCTCTGCGAAGTTTCAGGACTTTTGGAGTTGTGTAGAATAGGTCTCTAGTATTTGCTCCTTTTCCAGCCCAGAATTCCAGCTGCCGGCATTCTCCCTCTTCATGTAAACCTTGTAAAATAAGGGAGAATAGCCATAAGTATTGTGATATAATGTGTAATAACAACCCATAATGCAATAAATATTGCAATGAAAGTATGATGCAAAATGGACGTATCAACTCCCCCAAGATTAGACCTCGCTTGTCCTCAAGCGAAAGCCGATATACGTCCACATGTTTAGAGATAGAGGTGTCTATAAAAATAAAATACGGACATGAGGGCATCATAATCATCTTTAGAACAGGAACATATAATGCCATATAATTTCTTATGATAAAGTAACAATTCATTCACAAGGTACAATATGAATCAGAAACTTCACTGAAAACTAGCAAACCATGATCTCAGTCATTGAATGTAACGCCCGGATAAGCAAGCTACAGTAATCCCACGCTAATGGTGCCACGTCACCACAGTTATTGTTGCTAATCTACCGTTAGGTCAAACTGTTTCAAAATTCAAATTTAAATTAATGTCGACAATAAAAGTTTTTCAAAATTTAAAACAAAAATGTTCGGGAGATGCCATATTTTGCATAAGTGAATATGGTGTAATAAACAGATTTTTATAAAATGCCTAAACAATTTAAAATAATTTAAAACAGAAAAGAAAATAAATAAAAGAAAGAAAATGCAAAAGAGAAAGCAAACAAAAAAAAAGAAGAAAGGAGAAAACCCCCTGGGCCGTGGCCCAACTGGGCCAAACCACCAGGCCCAGCCGGCCACCCACCCCTCCTTATCCCCTCACCCCCACCCACTCCACCGACACCCCCCCACTCTCCCCCTCCCTCCCCAGATCCAGATCGGATCGGGCTCGCCCCCGACGCCGCCCCGCTCGCTCCCGACGCCGCCCCGCTCGCCCCCGACGCCGCGCCGTTCGCGCCTCGCGTGGGGCCGCCCCTCTGCTTCCCCCTGGCGCCGCCCCGGCTCTGCCGCTCGCGGTCGCCGGACCCCAGCGCCTTCGCCACCTCGTCGGCGTCGCCTCCTCGCCTCTCCATCGCCGGCCACCCCGAGCTTCCCCGAGCCCGCTGCCCGTGCCCTACTCCTCCTCTGTGAGCTCCCCCCGCCCTCCTCTCTCTGCCATGGCCGCGCCCGCGCGTGACCGCGCCCCTCTGCTCCTGCCACGCGCGCGCCGTCGCCGCTCATCGCCGGGTCCGCCCACACCACTGCACCGTCCCGCCACGGCCGTGCTCATCGCCGTCGTTTACCTCACCACCGCGGCCATCGCACGCACGGCTCGCGTCCGAGCCCCGCGCCGTGCTCAGCACGCCCCCAGTAGGCCAACGCCACGCGGCCCCGCTACCGCCTGCACACCGCCCGCCTCCAGACTCTTCTACCCGCGCCGTCTCGACTAGCCTCGTCGCGCCGCCCTGCTCCGGCAGCCACCGCGGCCGCGCCTCCTCCCCTGGTCGCCTCGGGCGTGCGGGCACCCCTTCGCCCGCACCGGCCACCCGCGCCCCCGCTTTGGCCCCCTCGGCTACTACCAGGTGGGGCCTCGCCCCCTTGAGCCACTGCCCCTGGGCCCGAACCCCCTTGGGCCACAGACAGGTGGGCCTGTGACACCCAAGTTTTTATTTGGATTTTTTTTTCAAATTTTTTTTATTTAACTTGAGGGAGGTGTTTTAAAAATTTTCTTCAAAAAAACTCTCCCTTCCAAAATAATTTTTATGGCAAGAGTTTTATTTGGATTCACCCAAGACTTGTTTTGCTCTTGGAGGTTCTTGCTTTTATTTGGACTCAAGACAAAATGCTTTTCATTTGGGGAAAATGACTTTTGAAAATCTCTTTGAAAATGCACTATGGCTTTTGGAAAAATCCTTTACCACTTTCAACAATTCTCTCTTGCCATGGCCTTAGTGCAAATCCACTCTCCTAAACCTTCCCTCACCTTTGGATCATGATTTACTTCAAATCCAGCAGGTTGGACCTCTCCATATAATTATTTCTCCATTTTAAATCATTCAAAACAATTTCTGTCCTCTATTCTAGCCCTTGGAGATTTACAAAGGAACTACCCTTTCTGTTTTGATTTTTGCCCCCAAACCTTTTTCCCTTCCTAGTCCTTTGAACCCTCAACCAAGATCCATGAAGATCCACTGGTCTTCAGTTCAAATTTTTCAAACTACACTTGCTGCAAGTTTGGACCAGATTTGTCAAATTTGGTGAAATTCATTCAAATCTTTCTCCAAAAATTCTGAGTAAAATCAGGCAGCCCCTGGGTGCATTGAGTTGTCACCTCACCAAGTCCCAGCCCCAGGAAATTTTTTCTCATTGCCAAATCATTTTGTCGAACACCTACTGGGCACTGTTACTGTCATTGTTCAGTTAAGTTCAGAAACAGTTTCAGTGCACTCTCGTTTTCTTCAGTGTTTGTTGTCCATCTCGACAATGTCGCTCTGTCGCCTTGCTCCCCGTCCTCTCCCCCTTGTTCCTGCGCCGCACGACCCCCTGGAGCCTTGTGGATGTCGGCGACGAGCAGGAGGAGGTGCGCCGCCCCGTGACCGACGCCAGCGGCGGCTTTGCGGCCGCCAGAGAGAGGCGCGGCGCAGACGGCGCCACCCAGCGCCGCCCAAGCCACCGGAGCTCGCCGCGTGGCCTTCCACTCCCCAGAACACGCTGCCACTCTCGTCGTGAACCGCAGGGCGCGGAGCGCGCTCTCTGCCGCCGTCGTGCCCGTGCGGCCACCCCACCGTGGACCGGCGCCATTACGCCAAGACCAACCGAGATTTGCGGGGGAACGGCACCAGTAAACCTCATCGATGCTGCCAGGCCACTCAAACCCCCTGCTCAACCACTGCCTTGCCGTAATCGCTCGCCGGAGCAACCCCGTTCACGGCCACCCCCTCGATCCGCCTATAAATAGAGGCCCCGAGCTTCAACTCGAACCCACACCATCTCTGCACTCCACCTAGACCACGCCAAGCCACTGGAAGAGCCCCGAGGAGGTCTCCTTCCTCAACTCCGGCCGCCGCGACCCGCCACGGGATCCAGCTCGATTCACTCCCGTGCGTGCACCTCTGGCTCCCATTTCTCGCCAGTAGCCCTCTAGTGCATCCCTCCTTCTGACCCGCGCTTCAATTCGGAGTTTGCAGCTCACCACCGGAGTTCCCCACCATCACCCGAGCCGCCGTCCGCCGGAGAAAGTGTTGCCGTTGACGTGGTGCTCTCCGTCGGTCGAGTCCACCACCCACTGACGCGGAAGGACATGCTGAAGCTCTTGGTACCCTGCGATCTCCCTGACTCGCCGTGGTTCGACGCCGGCGTCCACCGCAGTCTTCGGGCGCCGGCGAGGTTTTTAAACCTGACATGTGGGACCCCCTGTCAGCCTCTCTTCTGTTTCCCCTCGCGAAACGTTTTCTGTTGGCGCCTTCGGGCAAAATACGTTTTCCCTTTTGAGCTGGCGCATTTCTTTCCGAAGCGTTTTCTGTTTTCTCAGTTTAAACCCTGGAACTTTTCTGTTTCATTACAGATGAGTCCCTGGACAGAAACCTTTACAACTTTTTAATAAAAAGTGATTTTTGAGTGATTCTTTTTCTGACAGTCTTAGAATTTTGCCTAGTTTTTTATGGGATTTATTTGGAAAAATTTTGGAGAAGTTTTTATGCACGCGTTGGTTTTCACGTTAGTGCCCATTTTCATTATGCCGTAGGTTCCGGAAGAGGTGACGGAGCCGCGAACATCGCCGAGCTAGACTCCGACTTCTCCAAACCAGGCAAGCATGTTTGAACCTTTGATATGACAGGTGTTTGCAATGTTTGCGTATAAGTTTGTGCGTGGCATATGAGTGTCGGTGAGTACCTCGTCGCTTGTGAGGCAACTACCCGCATGTTCCAAAGTTGCGATGATCTCTGGTGAGAGATGGCCTAATCATGTGGTGACATGAAGTGCAGCAAGGTGGTACTGTTGTAGCATACCAGCCTTGCGTCATCCGACAAATTCCGACGTTAACGTGGACGGAGTCACGTTATCGTTCCTTTCCCTTCCGTGCTACCACATGTTTCTTTGCCAGGATGCGGTTTAGTAAGTTGGTAACCTCTTTCCGTGTACACACCAAACAGAGGGGCCGGGATGATGGTTCCATGGCCCTGGATTAAAGCCAGTCATCCGGTCAGGGGGCATGGGTGTTTCCGGTTGGGACCGAGAGGGGGGGCACCCCCTTAGAGCGCGCGTATAAAAATTTGATCCCATGCTACGCGAGGTTGTAGCCTCCCCATCTCAAAGTTTTTCTTGAACGTTGCCGAGGGTGATCCCTGGCTTCGGAATGTTGAATGGGTGTGTACTGGTTGGACGTGTTTCTTCTAAAACACCGTAAACGGAACTAGTCCCCGTGACTACTGAAATCCGTTGGCTATGGTTAAGTACAAACTCTGCAGAGTCAAATCCTTCCAAGTCATCGTATCCATGATCAAGTAGGGTGAACAGTATATCCATATCTATCCCCGTGGAATTTATCCCCGGTGGACAAGCTCAAGTGGTAACCCAGTTTAATTGTTATTCCTGCGGATGGACTAACCTCATATTTGTCTCATACTTATCATAATTTATGTTCTCGAGCTACTGAATTATTGAGCTACAATATAAGCCCTTTATGTGATGTCGCTCAGACGTCCGACTGTGGCATGTGTGCCTTTTACTTTCAATATAAGCCCTTTATGTGATGTCGCTCAGACGTCCGACTGTGGCATGTTTGTCTTTTATTTCCGTTATAAGCCCTTTATGTGGTGTCGCCCCGACGCCCGACTGCGGCATTATTATTCTTGCAGTTTCCTCTTGAGGAGTCATTCAGACCCTCGTTTGGCACCAGTATTACTATTCTTGCAGTTTCCTCTCGAGGAGTCATTCAGACCCTCGTTTGGCACCCAGTATTTATTTTGGGATTTCGGGAGGACTACCGCCCGACTTCTCTGTTATTTTCCCATGCATTATTTTCTCTATGTCTGATCGCACTTGTTAACCTGTTCTTATGCTTCATGTTTACATTTGTTATATCTTATGTCCGAACTGTCTTGCGAGTACTTTCATAGTACTCACCTGGCTTGTTGATTTGGCCAGATGTTGACGAAGGCGATCTCTTGGATGAAGAGTTTGATAGCGCGTCCGACGCCTAGAGGAGTCCCAGTCAGTCCTGTGCGATCCCGGATATTGGTCACTTGTATTATATACGCTTCCGCCACCCGCAATAAGTCTCCTCGATCCTCACTCCGACGCTCGAAGAGCTGTAGTCTTCAGGAGTCATATCACCCGCTTCGCGGTGATATTTCCACCACCATTATTATCGTGAGTTAGTAGTTATGCCACCCTATCCGCCGTCTTGTTTTATCTGCGTGCATGTAATAAATTGTTGAGCAGTCCCCGCTCAACCTTGTATTATATTCAGTACTCCTGGTATTTTTCTTCTGTGACCAAGATATTGTCTACCAGTGAGAAGAAATTCTTCTTTACTGGTCCGTAAAAGGGATTGGTCTCTCAATAAATATTTTATTGAAAAACCGGTCGTGACAAGCTTGGAATCAAAGCCAGGCTGACTGTAGGAAGCCACTAGGTGCGATCGCTAATCGGTTATTAGCGTCTTTTGTGCTTTTTCAGCGTTTTGCAATTGTAGCTATTTTCTTTTGGTCATCATAAATTTATGACATGACTACTCAGAATTTTTGCCTACTTTTGTAGATGGCTGGCAGCAGCTGTGAGACTCGAGTGTTCACGAACGTGCCCGAGGGGTTTGTCAAACTTCTCGTCTCCATCACCAAGCTCGCGATCGGGCCAACGACTCGCCCGGAGTTCACGCTTTACCAGCACAAGCTCAGTGACGACGTGTCTATGCACCATGCTGTGGTGCAATTCAAGGGAGGACGTTCTGCAGCTCGCCACTTCCATTTTGTGGGAAGGGCCATGCCTACGGAGAGGCATGCGATGCAGATGGCTGCCCGTGAGGCGATAGCTCGTCTTCGGGACATCCTTCCTACGATGAAGACTCGTCGCTACCGCTACCTCCCATGCCATGTGCCATATACCAGTCACTATGCATTCGCCTGCCATCAGGGAGAGCGAGATGAATCCATCGAGATGGTTGTGGAGTATCTCAAGGCTCTGGAGGAGTCTTTCGACAACCTCGTGGACGATCTTGTGGCTGCCCGCATGGACTTGGTCCGGGGCGGTCCTGCCTGCAGGAAGGAGCTTCTCCACACAGCACCGCCTCTGACATTCGTCTCGTCTTCAGCCTCTTATGCACCGGCCGTTTTAGCCACTGCTCGCCGTCTGCCTACCACTGAGGAGTTCGACCGAGTCATCGCTCCTACTCCAGTCAGAGCTGCACCGCCTGCCGCACCCGCTCTACCACCGGTCGCCCCCGCGCCATCCCCGCAGCGCAGCGTTACGCGCCAGGAGCCAGCTAGAGAGGAGGTGGAGATTGATTCCCCTGGACCACTGAGTCTTGCCCTCGGCAAGGGGAAGGAAATCTTCACCATCTCCGATTGAGAGCGCCGAGTAGCCGCGCGTTATGTCTGCTTGTATGATGTGTTTTCTCTGTACGCTAGTTTGTATTGGTGTGTTTGCTGCTTTCCGGAGGAGTACGCTAGTCTAAATAACATGTCAGGATTGTGTACGCGCATCCTGAGTGCTGTATCGTGTGTTTGCTTTTCGCGTGTAAGATATAAGCTAAGCAGTTCTTCTTCGTGCAAAATCGTTTATGTTTTCTTGAAAACCTTGAGGTCTTTTAAATTATTGCCTTTGCAAGATTTTCCTTGTGCTACACATTTCTTCTCATGGGTTTTGCAAAATAATACCCCAGACTGGAAAAATGTCTCGCCCGTGGACTTGCTCCATGCCCAATCAGCCAGAAGAAGTTTATGGGACACAGACTAGCAACAATTTCACTCAGGGTCAATCCAGTAAACAGGACAGCGAAGCAGCCCTGTCTCAAGTATGCCGTCTCTTCAAACAAAGCCAGCAACAGCACCAAGAGATGATGAATCATGTCATCAATATGGGAAACCACCGTGAACCCTATCAACCACATTCCAAGTTATCTGAGTTACAGAAGACTCGCCCTTCAACTTTTGCTCACACCGATAAGCCGCTGGAAGCCGATGATTGGCTCCGTGACATTGAAAGGAAACTGATTATTGCTCAGTGTTCAGATCATGAGAAGGTGCTTTATGCACCACACTACCTTACTGGAGCAGCTGCAGCATGGTGGGAAAACTTCCTACACATGCATCCCAGTGAATACAACATCACCTGGGAAGAATTCAAGGAAGGCTTTCGTGGGGCACACATCCTCAGGAGCATCATAAAAATCAAGAAGAGAGAATTTGACGATCTCAAGCAAAGAGGCATGTCAGTGACAGAATACAACGGTCAGTTTACCCAGCTATCTCGTTATGCCTACGACGAGCACATGACAGAAAACAAGAAGATGGAAAAATTCCTGGACGGCCTGGCACCAGCACTAAAATGCCAACTGGTTGTACACACTTTCCCGGATTTTAAAACTCTGGCCGACAAGGCCATTACCTTGGAGAATGAGCGCCGTAGTCTGGAAGATCTCCGTAAGCGAAAGAGGGACAAGAGGACTCTTGCTCGCAACAACTGAAGCAAGACTGAGGTTCGAAGGACAGAAGCAAGGAGATCCACGACCACTGATCCAAGGCCCGTCAGACAGTTTCATGCCAGAGACAAGGAGTACATGTACCGTCCAGGGGTCACCTGCTATGCTTGTGGTGAAGAAGGGCACTATGCTAAACAGTGCCCAAAACCAAGGAACTCGGCCCCCAAGCCAAACAATGGTGGGAACAATCCAGCCCCCAAGCGCAACAACTTCAATCCCAACAACAACCACAGGAAGGGTCACCTGAACCATGTGACCAGAGAAGAAGTGCAGAATGCCCCAGACATCGTGCTCGGTACGTTCCCTGTCAACACAGTACCTGCCATGGTTTTGTTTGATTCTGGAGCTTCCCATTCGTTCGTTTCGAAGAGTTTTGTTTTGCAACATGGTTTTCCGATATTTCCCTTGGAAAAATCTATGATCATCAAGTCCCCCGGAAATAAGCAGATCGCTCAGGGTTACTGCCAAGGAGTGGTCATTGAGTTCGAAGGACTACAGTTCCAAGCAAATCTCATCGTGTTGGAGAGTAAAGGACTGGATGTCATTTTAGGGATGGACTGGTTGACCACCAACAAAGGATTCATCGACTGTTTCAATCGGACCGTGATTCTCACTCACCATCATGGCAAGACAATAAAGGTTACCGCTCAAGAAAGGCCACAGACACGACAACCAAAGCTGAACAAAGTGGACATTTCAGAACTGAGAAAAGTTCCAGTGGTATGCGAGTTTCCTGACGTGTTTCCTGAAGAACTGCCAGGCATGCCACCAGACCGAGAGATAGAATTCAGCATCGAGCTAGCACCTGGCACCGCTCCCATCTATAAGAAACCTTATAGAATGGCACCCTCAGAATTGGTGAAGTTGAAGAAGCAGATAAAGGAATTATTGGACAAAGGATTTATTCGAGCCAGCTCCTCACCATGGGGTTCGCCAGTGTTGTTCGCCAGGAAAAAGGATGGGACACTGAGACTGTGTATAGACTATCGAGCCCTCAATATGGTCACCATCAAAAACAAATATCCGATGCAACGGATAAACGATTTTTTTGACCAGCTCGCACAAGCCAAGGTGTTCTCAAAGATTGATTTGAGATCGGGATATCATCAATTGAAAGTACGGACAGAAGATATCCCTAAAACAGCATTCACCTCCAGATACGGATTATATGAATTCACAGTGATGCCTTTTGGTCTGACAAACGCCCCCACATATTTCGTCCACCTCATGAACAAAGTGTTCATGAAATTCATGGACAAATTTGTTGTGGTGTTCATCGACGATATTCTGGTATACTCAAGGACACCGGAAGAGCATGCTGAGCATCTCAGAATTGTTTTGGGAGAATTAAGGAAACATCAGTTGTACGCCAAATTTAGCAAGTGTGAATTTTGGCTAAGACAAGTTGGTTTCCTAGGCCATATATTGAACCAAGAAGGCGTGGCCGTAGACCCAGAAAAAGTCAAAGCCATACTTGACTGGAAGCCACCCGCCAACGTTACAGATGTGCGGAGTTTCCTGGGAATGGCCGGATATTACAGAAGATTTATTGAAGGATTCTCCACTGTGGCAAAACCAATAACACAGTTGCTCAAGAAAGACAAGAAGTTTGTATGGACGGAAGCATGCGAGAAAAGCTTCCAAGAACTCAAGAAGAAGCTGACAACCGCACCGGTCTTAACTGTGCCAGACATACACAAGAGTTTTGAAGTGTATTGTGACGCGTCCCGAAAGGGTCTCGGGTGTGTGCTAATGCAGGATGGCAAAGTTGTCGCATATGCCTCCAGGCAACTGCGAAAACATGAGGAAAATTACCCAACACATGACTTGGAGCTAGCAGCCGTCATACATGCACTCAAGGAGTGGAGGCACTTTCTGTTGGGAAATCGCTGTGAAATATATACGGACCATAAGAGCCTCAAATATATTTTCACACAGCCAGAGCTAAATTTACGCCAACGGCGCTGGTTGGAATTGGTCAAGGACTATGATGTCGGCATTCACTACCATCCAGGGAAAGCAAATGTAGTGGCTGATGCCCTTAGTCGAAACCCCAGCCCGGACAACAACGGTCCGCAAAACTTGAGGCCTGAGTTTCAGCAAGAGTTCGCTAGGCTCAACATGGTGTTAGTCTCTGAGGGCACCGTATCGAATCTGGAGATACAACCCACCCTGGTGGAACAAATTAAGAAGGCTCAACAGGGACATCCCAGCATCGAAGGTATAAAGAAGAAAATGAACCTTGGTAAGGCTTCAGAGTTCGTCACAGACAGTGAAGGAATATTATGGTACGGAGACAGACTTTGCGTACCTAACATTGAGGAACTCAAGCAACAAATCTTAACCGAAAGCCACACCGCTCCATACTCGATCCATCCTGGAGGAACCAAAATGTACAAGGACATTCAGGAAAGATTTTGGTGGCACGGTATGAAAAGAGATATAGCCACATTTATTGCTTGTTGCGATTCATGTCAGCGCATCAAGGCCGAGCATCAAAAGCCAGCAGGGCTACTCCAGCCAAACAGGATACCGGAGTGGAAATGGGATGAAATAGGAATGGACTTCATTGTCGGATTACCCCGATCACAACGCGGAAATGACGCCATATGGGTCATCACAGACCGACTAACCAAGGTTGCTCATTTCATTCCTGTGAATACTACCTACTCCACACAAAGACTGGCCAAACTTTATTTCTCCCGTATAGTTTGTTTGCATGGAGTCCCAAAGACTATAATATCCGACCGAGGCACACAGTTTGTCTCCAAATTTTGGGATCACCTACAACAAGCTCTGGGCACGCAGCTAGCTTTCAGTACAGCGTACCACCCTCAGACTGATGGACAAACGGAACGTGTGAATCAAATCCTAGAGGATATGCTGAGAGCCTGTGTGCTCACCTATGGGTCTAGTTGGGAAGAGAGTTTGCCGTATGCCGAATTTGCTTACGACAACAATTACCAAGCCAGTTTGCAAATGGCACCCTTTGAAGCATTGTACGGACGGAGGTGTCGTACCCCACTGAATTGGTCAGAAACAGGTGACAGTCGTATCTTCGGCTCAGACATGCTTAAAGAGGCCGAGGAGAAAGTCAAGCAGATCAGGGACAGACTCAAGACAGCACAGAGCCGACAAAAGAGCTACTATGATTAGAAGCATCGTGAGGTCAGCTTTGAACCCGGTGATTCCGTATACCTCCGAGTATCTCCTATGAGGGGTCTGCAATGGTTCAAAATTAAGGGGAAGCTAGCCCCGAGATTTATTGGACCATTCCGTATAATCGCACGGAGAGGCACAGTGGCCTACAAACTAGACTTACCCAAGGAGCTGTCAGACGTCCATGACGTGTTCCACGTCTCTCAACTGAGAAAATGTGTGAGTAACCCGGAGAAGCATGTATCTCATGAGAGCATTGATGTACAACCAGATCTCACCTACAGAGAGCGGCCGGTAAAAATATTGGAAGAATCTGAACGGAGGACCCGTCAGAAAACGACAAAAATTTTCAGGGTTCATTGGAGCAACCACACTGAGGATGAAGCTACAAGGGAAAGGGAAGATTTTCTCCAGGCAGAATATCCATACATATTTGAGGATCAGCCGAAATCTCGAGGATGAGATTTTACCTAAGGGGGTAGGTGTTGTGACACCCAAGTTTTTATTTGGATTTTTTTTCAAATTTTTTTATTTAACTTGAGGGAGGTGTTTTAAAAATTTTCTTCAAAAGAACTCTCCCTTCCAAAATATTTTTTTATGGCAAGAGTTTTATTTGGATTCACCCAAGACTTGTTTTGGTCTTGGAGGTTCTTGCTTTTATTTGGACTCAAGACAAAATGCTTTTCATTTGGGGAAAATGACTTTTGAAAATCTCTTTGAAAATGCACTATGGCTTTTGGAAAAATCCTTTACCACTTTCAACAATTCTCTCTTGCCATGGCCTTAGGGCAAATCCACTCTCCTAAACCTTCCCTCACCATTGGATCATGATTTACTTCAAATCCAGCAGGTTGGACCTCTCCATATAATTATTTCTCCATTTTAAATCATTCAAAACAATTTCTGTCCTCTATTCTAGCCCTTGGAGATTTACAAAGGAACTACCCTTTCTGTTTTGATTTTTGCCCCCAAACCTTTTTCCCTTCCTAGTCCTTTGAACCCTCAACCAAGATCCATGAAGATCCACTGGTCTTCAGTTCAAATTTTTCAAACTACACTTGCTGCAAGTTTGGACCAGATTTGTCAAATTTGGTGAAATTCATTCAAATCTTTCTCCAAAAATTCTGAGTAAAATCAGGCAGCCCCTGGGTGCATTGAGTGGTCACCTCATCAAGTCCCAGCCCCAGGAATTTTTTTCTCATTGCCAAGTCATTCTGTCGAACACCTACTGGGCACTGTTACTGTCATTGTTCAGTTAAGTTCAGAAACAGTTTCAGTGCACTATCGTTTTCTTCAGTGTTTGTTGTCCATCTCGACAGTGTCGCTGTGTCGCCTTGCTCCCCGTCCTCTCCCCCTTGTTCCTGCGTCGCACGACCCCCTGGAGCCTTGCGGACGTCGGCGACGAGCAGGAGGAGGTGCGCCGCACCATGACCGACGCCAGCGGCGGCTTTGCGGCCGCCAGAGAGAGGCGCGGCGCAGACGGCGCCACCCAGCGCCGCCCAAGCCACCGGAGCTCGCCGCGTGGCCTTCCACTCCCCAGAACGCGCTGCCACTTTCGTCGTGAACCGCAGGGCGCGGAGCGCGCTCTCTGCCGCCGTCGTGCCCGTGCGGCCACCCCACCGTGGACCGGCGCCATTACGCCAAGACCAACCGAGATTTGCGGGGAACGGCACCAGTAAACCTCACTGATGCTGCCAGGCCACTCAAACCCCCTGCTCAACCACTGCCTCGCCGTAATCGCTTGCCGGAGCAACCCCGTTCACGGCCACCCCCTCGATCCGCCTATAAATAGAGGCCCCGAGCTTCAACTCGAACCCACACCATCTCTGCACTCCACCTAGACCACGCCAAGCCACTGGAAGAGCCCCGAGGAGGTCTCCTTCCTCAACTCCGGCCGCCGCGACCCGCCACGGGATCCAGCTCGATTCGCTCCCGTGCGTGCACCTCTGCCTCCCATTTCTCGCTAGTAGCCCTCTAGTGCATCCCTCCTTCTGACCCGCGCTTCAATTCGGAGTTTGCAGCTCACCACCGGAGTTTCCCACCATCACCCGAGCCGCCGTCGGAGGAGAAAGTGTCGCCGTCGACGTGGTGCTCTCCGTCGGTCGAGTCCACCACCCACCGACGCGGAAGGACACGCTGAAGCTCTTGGTACCCTCCGATCTCCCTGACTCGCCGTGGTTAGACGCCGGCGTCCACCGCAGTCTTCGGGCGCCGGCGAGGTTTTTAAACCTGACATGTGGGACCCCCTGTCAGCCTCTCTTCTGTTTCCCCTCACGAAACGTTTTCTGTTGGCGCCTTCGGGCAAAATACGTTTTCCCTTTTGTGCTGGCGCGTTTCTTTCCGAAGCGTTTTCTGTTTTCTCAGTTTAAACCCTGGAACTTTTCTGTTTCCTTACAGATGAGTCCCTGGACAGAAACCTTTACAACTTTTTAATAAAAAGTGATTTTTGAGTGATTCTTATTCGGACAGTCTTAGAATTTTGTCTACTTTTTTATGGGATTTATTTGGAAATTTTTTGGAGAAGTTTTTATGCACGCGTTGGTTTTCACGTTAGTGCCCGTTTTCGTTATGCCGTAGGTTCCGGAAGAGGTGACGGAGCCGCGAACTTCACCGAGCTAGACTCCGACTTATCCGAACCAGGCAAGCATGTTTGAACATTTGATATGACAGGTGTTTGCAATGTTTGCGTATAAGTTTGTGCGTGGCATATGAGTGTCGGTGAGTACCTCGTCGCTTGTGAGGCAACTACCCGCATGTTCCAAAGTTGCGATGATCTCTGGTGAGAGATGGCCTAATCATGTGGTGACATGAAGGGCAGCAAGGTGGTACTGTTGTAGCATACCAGCCTTGCGTCATCCGACAAATTCCGACATTAACGTGGACGGAGTCACGTTATCGTTCCTTTCCCTTCCGTGCTACCACATGTTTCTTTGCCAGGATGCGGTTTAGTAAGTTGGTAACCTCTTTCCATGTACACACCAAACAGAGGGGCCGGGATGATGGTTCCATGGCCCTGGATTAAAGCCAGTCATCCGGTCAGGGGGCATGGGTGTTTCCGGTTGGGACCGAGAGTGGGGGCACCCCCTTAGAGCACGCGTATAAAAATTTGATCCCATGCTACGCGAGGTTGTAGCCTCCCCGTCTCAAGGTTTTTCTTGAACGTTGCCGAGGGTGATCCCTGGCTTCGGAATGTTGAATGGGTGTGTACTGGTTGGACGTGTTTCTTCTAAAACACCGTAAACGGAACTAGTCCCCGTGACTACTGAAATCCGTTGGCTGTGGTTAAGTACAAACTCTGCAGAGTCAAATCCTTCCAAGTCATCGTATCCATGATCAAGTAGGGTGAACAGTATATCCATATCTATTCCCGTGGAATTTATCCCCGATGGACAAGCTCAAGTGGTAACCCAGTTTAATTGTTATTCCTGCGGATGGACTAACCTCATATTTGTCTCATACTTATCATAATTTATGTTCTCGAGCTACTGAATTATTGAGCTACAATATAAGCCCTTTATGTGATGTCGCTCAGACGTCCGACTGTGGCATGTGTGCCTTTTACTTTCAATATAAGCCCTTTATGTGATGTCGCTCAGACGTCCGACTGTGGCATGTTTGTATTTTATTTCCGTTATAAGCCCTTTATGTGGTGTCGCCCCGACGCCCGACTGCGGCATTATTATTCTTGCAGTTTCCTCTTGAGGAGTCATTCAGACCCTCGTTTGGCACCAGTATTACTATTCTTGCAGTTTCCTCTCGAGGAGTCATTCAGACCCTCGTTTGGCACCCAGTATTTATTTTGGGATTTCGGGAGGACTACCGCCCGACTTCTCTGTTATTTTCCCATGCATTATTTTCTCTATGTTTGATCGCACTTGTTAACCTGTTCTTATGCTTCATGTTTACATTTGTTATATCTTATGTCCGAACTGTCTTGCGAGTACTTTCATAGTACTCACCTGGCTTGTTGATTTGGCCAGATGTTGACGAAGGCGATCTCTTGGATGAAGAGTTTGATAGCGCGTCCGACGCCTAGAGGAGTCCCAGTCAGTCCTGTGCGATCCCGGATATTGGTCACTTGTATTATATACGCTTCCGCCACCCGCAATAAGTCTCCTCGAGCCTCACTCCGACGCTCGAAGAGCTGTAGTCTTCAGGAGTCATATCACCCGCTTCGCGGTGATATTTCCACCACCATTATTATCGTGAGTTAGTAGTTATGCCACCCTATCCGCCGTCTTGTTTTATCGGCGTGCATGTAATAAATTGTTGAGCAGTCCCCGCTCAACCTTGTATTATATTCAGTACTCCTGGTATTTTTCTTCTGTGACCAAGATATTGTCTACCAGTGAGAAGAAATTCTTCTTTACTGGTCCGTAAAAGGGATTGGTCTCTCAATAAATATTTTATTGAAAAACCGGTTGTGACAGGGCCCCCGCGCCCAAAGAACGTAAAAAAATGATTTAAAAATAAAATAAAATAAAATAAAAATATATAAATAAATAAATAGAGAAAATAAAAATAAAAATAATAAAAAAATAAAAAATAATAAAAATAAATTTAATTAATTAATTAATTAACTAAATTAATTAATCTTGTTTAAATTAATCTAATTAGTTAGTTAATTTAATTAAACAGTAGTTAATTAGCTAACAGCCCCTGACAGGTGGGACCCACCTGTCAGGTTGACCAGGTCAACAGTCAACGTTGACTGCTGACGTCAGCATGACATCATGCTGATGTCATAAATCCAAATTTCGAATTAAATTAAATAATTAATTAAATTCCAGAAATTGATAAATTCTTTTGAAATCATATCTTTTAATCCGTAACTCGAATGGAAATACTTTGTACATGAAAGTTGCTCAGAACGACGAGACGAATCTGGATACGCAGCCCGTTCGTCCACCACACATCCCTAACCTATCGAACTCGCAACTTTCCCCCTCCGGTCCGTCAGTCCGAAAACGCGAAACATCGGGAATACTTTCCCGGATGTTCCTCCCCCTTCGGCGGTACCACCTACTGTCGCGTTAGGACACACCTAGCACTGCTCATTGTCATGTCACGCATCGTCATGCTTATGTTTGCATTGTATTTACTGTTTCTTCCCCCTCTTCTCTCCGGTAGACTACGAGACCGACACTGCTGCTGCCCAGTTCGACTAGGGAGTTGACGTCCCCTCCTACTTGCCAGAGCAACTAGGCAAGCCCCCCCCCGTTGATCACCAGATATCGCCTATTCTTCTCTATACTGCTTGCATTAGAGTAGTGTAGCATGTTACTTCTTTCCGTTAATCCTATACTGATGCATAGCCTACCCTTGCTTCTACTGTTGTTACCTTTACCTGCAATCCTACATGCTTAGTATAGGATGCTAGTTTTCCATCAGTGGCCCTACATTCTTGTCCGTCTGCTGTGCTATACTATCGGGCCGTGATCACATGGGTGGTGATCATGGGTATATACTTATATACTCTATACATGATACCTGTGGTGACCAAAGTCGGGTCGGCTCGTAGGAGTACCCGCAAGTGGATCCTTGTGGCGGAGCGACAGGGCAGGTTGAGACCGCCTAGGTGAGAGGTGGGCCTGGCCCTGGACGGCGTTCGCGGTTACTTCAACATAACATGCTTAACGAGTTCTTGGTATTTGATCTGAGTCTGGCCATTTGGTGTATACGCACTAACCAGCTACGCGGGAACAGTTATGGGCACTCGACGTCGTGGTATCAGCCGAAGCTCTTCTTGACGTCTGCGACGGAGCGGCGCGCGCCGGATTGGACTGGAACGCCACTAGGCTAGGTCTGCTTTCGGCCGCCCTCGCAACGTGCAGGTGTGCAATGGGCGATGGGCCCAGACCCCTGCGCGCATAGGATTTAGACCGGCGTGTTGACCTCTCTGTTGAGCCTAGGTGGGGCTGCGACGTGTTGATCTTCCGAGGCCGGGCATGACCCAGAAAAGTGTGTCCGGCTAAATGGGATCGAGCGTGTTGGGTTATGTGGTGCACCCCTGCAGGGAAGTTTATCTATTCGAATAGCCATGTCCCTCGGTAAAAGGACGACCCGGAGTTGTACCTTGACCTTATGACAACTAGAACCGGATACTGAATAAAATACACCCTTCCAAGTGCCAGATACAACCCGGTGATCGCTCTCTAACAGGGCGACGAGGAGGGGATTGCCGGGTAGGATTATGCTATGCGATGCTACTTGGAGGACTTCACTCTATTCTCTTCTATATGCTGCAAGATGGAGATGACCAGAAGCGTAGTCTTCGACAGGATTAGCTATCCCCCTCTTATTCTGGCATTCTACAGTTCAGTCCACCGATATGGCCCTTTACACATATACCCATGCATATGTAGTGTAGCTCCTTGCTTGCGAGTACTTTGGATGAGTACTCACGGTTGCCTTTCTCCCTCTTTCCCCCCCTTTCCTTTCTACCTGGTTTTCGCAATCAGATGCTGGAGCCCAGGAGCCAGACGCCACCGTCGACGATGACTCCTACGACACTGGAGGTGCCTACTACTACGTGCAGGCTGCTGACGACGACCAGGAGTAGTTAGGAGGATCCCAGGCAGGAGGCATGCGCCTCGTTCGATCTGTATCCCAGTTTGTGCTAGCCTTCTTAAGGCAAACTTGTTTAACTTATGTCTGTGCTCAGATATTGTTGCTTCCGCTGACTCGTCTGTGATCAAGCACTTGTATTCGAGCCCTCGAGGCCCCTGGCTTGTATTATGATGCTTGTATGACTTATTTATGTTTTAGAGTTGTGTTGTGATATCTTCCCGTGAGTCCCTGATCTTGATCGTACACATTTGCGTGCATGATTAGTGTACGGTCAAATCTGGGGCGTCACATTGAAGCAATTGCAATTTATGATAACATCCGAAAGAGTCAATATGAGAGCTTTTCAGCAAGTCCACATACTCAACTATCCTATAATCTTTCACAATGGCTAACACTCACGCGATACTTATGGGTACAAAGTTTCAATCAGACACAGAGAAAGATAGGGGCTTATAATTTCGCCTCCCAACCTTTTACCTCAAGGGTAATGTCAACAATAATACTTTATGAAGACCTACATCCGAGTGGATATATATATATATATATATATATATATATATATATATATATATATATATATCCGGATCTCTCCAACACATACAGCTTGCCAAAGGAAAAAGTGTAAAAAGGAAAGGTGAAGATCACCATGACTCTTGCATAAGGGTAGGAGATAAAAATAAAAGATAGGCCCTTCGCAGAGGGAAGCAGAGGTTATCATGCGCTTTTATGGTTGGATACACAAAATCTTAACGCAAAAGAACGTCACTTTATATTGCCACTTGTGATAAAGACCTTTATTATGTAGTCCGTCACTTTTATTTCTTCCATATCACAAGCTCGTATAAAGCTTATTTTCTTCACACTAATAAATCATGCATATTTAAAGAGCAATTTTTATTGCTTGCACCGATGACAACTTACTTGAAGGATCTTACTCAATCCATAGGTAGGTATGGCGGACTCTCATGGCAAAACTGGGTTTAGGGAAGTTTGGAAGCACAAGCAGTATATCTACTTGGTGCAAAGAATTTGGCTAGCATGAGAGGGAAAGGCAAGCTCAACATGTTGGATGATCCATGACAATATAACTTCTGTTTGGATATAAGAAAACATGACTCATTATGTTGTCTTCCTTGTCCAACATCAACTTTTTAGCATGTCATATTTTAATGAGTGCTCACAATTACAAAAGATGTCCAAGATAGTATATTTATATGTGAGGCCTCTCTTTCTTTATTACTTCCTATTAATTGCAACAATGACCAAAACTATGTTTGTCAACTCTCAATAACTTTTTATTCATCATACTCTTTATATGTGAAGTCATTACTCTCCATAAGATCAATATATGATCTTTTTATTTATTTATTTACTTCTTTTATTTAATTCCCTCAATATCATAGCAACAAAGCAAAGCCCTTATCTCAAAACTACTCTTTATTACATATCTCACGGACTCGATTACATAGAGGAATCCTAAAGCAAAACTCAAAACTAGATCATACTAAAAACTTTATTCTACTAGATCAAGATATAACCCAAAGGATGGAACTAAGATAAGAGATAAAGATAAAGATGTGATGGTGATACGATACGATACTGGGGCACTCCCCCAAGCTTGGTAGTTGCGAAGGGGAGTGCCCATACCCATGTATTTAGATCTCTTTCTTCGGAGGTGGTGATGATGGAGTTGTTGATGAAGCAGGCTTGTCGTCCATCTTCCAAGGCATAGGCTCACTATCGTAGAAAGATGAGCGGGTCTCCGTGATCCTCGAATTTGCAGCCAAACTCATCCTCTTGAATCTATATTCATACTCACAGTTTTGGTTTTTGCAGGTCATATATCTGGGCTTGGAGGTGCTCGATTTTCTCATGAAGCATTAAGATGGCCTCCTCAATGCTCTTGGGTCCAGCTTGTGCTTGTTGGTGAACTCCGTGATCATCATGTGGTTGGCGTTGAGTCCATGTTCCACCATCCATTGACACTTGAAAACCTGCTGCTCCATTGCTTCGAGTCTTCTCTCCACGCTTCTGGTCTTCTTAGGCCCCTGAACATCGTGGATGTGCAGCACCCCCTCACGCATCTCAATGGCTTGAGGGTGTCGCAGCACCTACGCAAGGTAGGGGTTGATGACCTTCTCGAAAAACTTGTCCTTGGGGTCACTTGGAGACATCATGGTGATCTAGATTTGTCAGATAAACAGCTCGAAACAAAAACAGGAGATATTGTCGCAGTACGGTGGTCAAAACATTTGGGATAATATATAATGAATTTTACCGACCATAAGAAGTCTTCTGCAAGAAAACGGAGTCCGGAGGGTACACGAGGTGGCCACAAGGTCGGGGGGGCGCCCAGGGGGGTAGGGCGCGCCCTGCTGATACGTCTCCAACGTATCTATAATTTTTGATTGTTCCATGATATTATATATATTTTGTTTTGGATGTTTAATGGGCTTTATTATACACTTCTATATTATTTTTGGGACTAACCTGTTAACCCAAGGCCCAATGCAAATTGCTGTTTTTGCCTATTTTAGTGTTTCACAGAAAAGAAATATCAAACAGAGTCCAAATAGAATGAAACCTTCGGGAACGTGATTTTTGGAACAAACGTGATCCAGAGAACTTGGAGTGGACGTCAAGAAACAACCTAGGAGGCCACGAGGCAGGGAGGCGTGCCTGCCCCCTAGGCGCGCCCCCACCCTCATGGGCCCCTCGTGGCTCTCCTGACCGACTTCCTTCGCCTATATATACCTACGTACCCCGAAACCAACCAGGAGCACCACGAAACCCTATTTCCACCGCCGCAACCTTCTGTACCCATGAGATCCCATCTTGGGGCCTTTTCCAGCGCTCCGCCGGAGGGGGCATCGATCATGGAGGGCTTCTACATCAACACCATAGCCTCTCTGATGATGTGTGAGTAGTTTACCACAGACCTTCGGGTCCATAGTTATTAGCTAGATGGCTTCTTCTCTCTCTTTGGATCTCAATACAAAGTTCTCCTCGATCTTCTTGGAGATCTATTCGATGTAACTCTTTTTGCGGTGTGTTTGCCGAGATCCGATGAATTGTGGGTTTATGATCAAGAGTATCTATGAACAATATTTGAATCTCCTCTGAATTCTTTTATGTATGATTGGTTATCTATGCAAGTCTCTTCGAACTATCAGTTTGGTTTGGCCTACTAGATTGATCTTTCTTGCAATGGGAGAAGTGCTTAGTTTGGGTTCAATCTTGTGTTGCTCGGTCCAAGTGACACAAGGGGAAACGACACGTATTGTATTGTTTCCATCAAGGATAAAAAGATGGGGTTTATATCATATTGCTTCAGTTTATCCCTCTACGTCATTTCATCTTGCCTAATGCGTTACTCTGTTCTTATGAACTTAATACTCTAGATGCTTGCTGGATAGCGGTCAATGTGTGGAGTAATAGTAGTAGATGCAGGCTGGAGTCGGTCTACTTGTTGCGGATGTGATGCCTATGTACATGATCACGCCTAGATATTCTCATAACTATGCTCAATTCTATCAATTGCTCGACAGTAATTTGTTCACCCACCGTAATACTTATGCTATCTTGAGAGAAGCCACTAATGAAACCAATGGCCCCTGGGTCTATTCTCCATCATATAAGTTTCCAATCTATTTTACTTTGCGTTCTTTTCTTTTACTCTTTATCATAAAAATACCAAAAATATTATCTTATCATCTCTATCAGATCTCACTTTTGGAAGTGGCCGTGAAGGGATTGACAACCCCTTTATCGCGTTGGTTGCAAGGTTCTTATTTGCTTGTGTAGGTACGAGGGACTTGCGTGTGGCCTCCTACTGGATTGATACCTTGGTTCTCAAAAACTGAGGGAAATACTTACGCTACTGTGTTGCATCACCCTTTCCTCTTCAAGGGAAAACCAACGCATGCTCAAGAGGTAGCAAGAAGGATTTCTGGTGCCGTTGCCGGGGAGTCTACGCACAAGTCAAGACATACCAAGTACCCATCACAAACTCTTATCCCTCGCATTACATTATTTGTCATTTGCCTCTCGTTTTCCTCTCCCCCACTTCACCCTTGCCGTTTTATTCGCCCTGTTTTTCCGTTCGCTTGCTTCATCGTTATGGCTAGTCCTTTATCAACTCCTTTGTCTCCCGATATTGAAGTCCTCCACTTCAAACAAAGACAAGGATAAAATTAAAAGATGCTTGGTATAGGATGATAGAATCCTATCGTGGTTGCACCATAGAGGGAGACTTCAAGATTTTACTTCGCAATTTTTATATTGGGCTAACCATATCCCATAGAAAACTCCTTGATTTTGCCACCAAAGGGAATTTTATTGATATTGATCCTAGTGTTGCTTATGAAATTATAGAGGGGATAGTAGGAGTACTTCCCCCACAAAAGGGACCACCTCCTACTCAAGAGGGAACCCAAATCTTAGAGAAATTATATGAATTGCAAAAGTCTATTGAACCTTTTATAAATGTTGGAGGGAACCTTCACCACATGAATACGTTGATTACACTTTTCAGTAAGCGGTTGGATACTTTAGATCTAAAAGTCTCCGAGTATGAAGGGAAACCTAGATCTATCCTTGCCTTTATGCCTAGCTAGGGGCGTTAAACGATAGCGCTTGTGGGGAGGCAACCCAATTTTATTTTAATTCCTTGCTTTTTGGGTTCTGTTTAGTAATAAATATTTGATCTAGCCTCTGGTTAGATGTGTTCTTATGTTTTAATTAGTGTTTGTGCCAAGTGAAACCTATAGGATCTTCTTGGATGATAGTTATTTGATCTTGCTGAAAAAGTCAGAAACTTTCTGCTCACGAAAACAATTGTTAAAAATCACCAGAACGTGATAAAATACTGATTCCAATTTCATAAGATCAATAAAAAAAATTATCTAGGTCTTCCTATTTTGGTAGATTTTTCTGAGTTAGATAAGTTTCCGTTAGATACAGATTACTACAGACTGTTCTGTTTTTGACAGATTCTGTTTTTCGTGTGTTGTTTGCTTATTTTGATGAATCTATGGCTAGTAATGGAGTTTATGAACCATAGATAAGTTGGAATACAGTAGGTTTAACACCAATATAAATAAATAATGAGTTCATTACAGTACCCTGAAGTGGTTGTTTTGCTTTCTTTCGCTAACAGAGCTCATGAGATTTTCTGTTGAGTTTTGTGTTGTGAAGTTTTCAAGTTTTGGGTAAAGATTTGATGGATTATGGAACAAGGAGTGCCAAGAGCCTAAGCTTGGGGATGCCCAAGGCACCCCAAGTTAAAATCCAAGGACAACCAAAAATCCTAAGCTTGGGGATGCCCCGGAAGGAATCCCCTCTTTCGTCTTTGTCCATCGGTAACTTTACTTGGAGCTATATTGTTATTCACCACATGATATGTGTTTTGCTTGGAGCGTCTTGTATGATTTGGGTCTTTGCTTTTTAGTTTTCCACAATCATCCTCGCTGTACACACGTTCTGAGAGAGACACACATGAATCGGAATTCATTAGAATACTCTATGTGCTTCACTTATACCTTTTGAGTTAGATAATTTTGCTCTATTGCTTCGCTTATATCTTTTTAGAGCACGTCGGTGGTTTTATTTTATAGAAATAATTGATCTCTCATGCTTCACTTATATTATTTTGAGAGTCCTTTAGAACAGCATGGTAATTTCCTTTGGTTATAAAATTAGTCCTAACATGATAGGCATCCAAGATAAAAACTTTGAAGTGAATTGAATAATAAGATAAGTTTGATACTTGATAGTTGTTTTGAGATATAAAGGTGGTAATATTAAAGGTGTGCTAGTTGAGTAATTGTGAAATAGAGAAATACTTGTGTTGAAGTTTGCATGTCCCATAGCATGCACGTATGGTAAACATTGTGTGACAAATTTGAAGCATGAGGTGTTCTTTGATTGCTTTCCTTATGAGTGGCGGTCGGGGACGAGGGATGGTCTTTTCCTACCAATCTATCCCACTAGGAGCATGTGCGTAGTGCTTGGTTTTGATGACTTGTAGATTTTTGCAATAAGTATGTGAGTTCTTTATGAATAATGTTGAGTCCATGGATTATACGCACTCTCACCCTTCCATCATTGCTAGCCTCTTCGGTACCGTGCATTGCCCTTTCTCACCTTGAGAGTTGGTGCAAACTTCGCCGGTGCATCCAAACCCCGTGATATGATCTGCTCTATCACACATAAGCCTCCTTATATCTTCCTCAAAACAGCCACCATACCTACCTATTATGGCATTTCCATAGCCATTCTGAGATATATTGCCACGCAACTTTCCACCGTTCCGTTTATTATGACACGCATCATCATTGTCATATTGCCTTGCATGATCATGTAGTTGACATCGTATTTGTGGCAAAGCCACCATGCTTAGTTTTTCATACATGTCACTCTTGATTCATTGCATATCCCGGTATACCGCCGGAGGCATTCACATAGAATCATATTTTGTTCTAAGTATCGAGTTGTAATTCTTGAGTTGTAAGTAAATAAAAGTGTGATGATCATCATTAGAGCATTGTCCCATGTGAGGAAAGGATGATGGAGACTATGATTCCCCCACAAGTCGGGATGAGACTCTGGACGTAAAAAAGAAAAAAAGAGGCCAAAAAAAAGAGAAGGCCCAAAAAATGAGAGAAAAAGAGAGAAGGGACAATGTTACTATCCTTTTTCCACACTTGTGCTTCAAAGTAGCACCATGATCTTCATGATAGAGAGTCTCTTATTTTGTCACTTTCATATACTAGTGGGAATTTTTCATTATAGAACTTGGCTTGTATATTCCAATGATGGGCTTCCTCAAATGCCCTAGGTCTTCGTGAGCAAGCAAGTTGGATGCACACCCACTTAGTTTCTTTTGTTGAGCTTTCATATATTTATAGCTCTAGTGCATCTGTTGCATGGCAATCCCTACTCCTTGCATTGACATCAATCGATGGGCATCTCCATGGCCCATTGATTAGCCACGTCAATGTGAGACTTTCTCTTTTTTTTGTCTTCTCACACAACCTCAGTCATTATATTCTATTCCACCCATAGTGCTATGTCCATGGCTCGCGCTCATATATAGCGTAAAAGTTGAAAGAGTTTGAAAAGGCTAAGTATGAAACAATTGCTTGGCTTGTCATCGGGGTTGTGGATGATGAGAGCAATTTTGTGTGACGAAAATGAAGCATGGCCAAACTATATGATTTTGTAGGGATAAGCTTTCTTTGTCTATGTTATTTTGATAAGACATAATTGCTTGGTTAGCATGCTTGAAGTATTATTATTTTTATGTCAACATTAAACTTTTATCTTGAATCTTTCGGATCTGAACATTCGTGCCACAATAAAGAAAATTACATTGAAGAATATGCTAGAAAGCATTCCACATCAAAAATTCTGTTTTTATCATTTACCTACTCGAGGACAAGCAGGAATTAAGCTTGGGGATGCTTGATACGTCTCCAACGTATCTATAATTTTTGATTGTTCCATGCTATTATATATTCTGTTTTGGATGTTTAATGGGCTTTATTATACACTTTTATATTATTTTTGGGACTAACCTATTAACCCAAGGCCCAGTGCAAATTGTTGTTTTTTGCCTATTTCAGTGTTTCGCAGAAAAGAAATACCAAACGGAGTCCAAACGGAATGAAACCTTCGGGAATGTGATTTTTGGAACAAACGTGATCCAGAGGACTTGGAGTGGACGTAAAGAAACAACCAAGGAGGCCACAAGGCAGGGAGGTGTGCCTGCCCCCCTGGGCACGCCCCCACCCTTGTGGGCCCCTCGTGGCTCTCCTGACCGACTTCCTTCGCCTATATATACCTACGTACCCCAAAACCAACCAGGAGCACCACGAAACCCTATTTCGACCGCCGCAACCTTCTGTACCCGTGAGATCCCATCTTGGGGCCTTTTCCGGCGCTCCGCCGAAGGGGGCATCGATCACGGAGGGCTTGTACATCAACACCATAGCCTCTTCGATGATGTGTGAGTAGTTTACCACAGACCTTGAGGTCCATAGTTATTAGCTAGATGGCTTCTTCTCTCTCTTTGGATCTCAATACAAAGTTCTCCTCAATCTTCTTGGAGATCTATTCGATGTAACTCTTTTTGCGGTGTGTTTGTCGAGATCCGATGAATTGTGGGTTTATGATCAAGATTATCTATGAACAATATTTGAATCTCCTCTGAATTCTTTTATGTATGATTGGTTATCTTTGCAAGTCTCTTCGAATTATCAGTTTGGTTTGGCCTACTAGATTCATCTTTCTTGCAATGGGAGAAGTGCTTAGCTTTGGGTTCAATCTTGCGTTGCTCGATCCTAGTGACAAAACGGGAAACGACACATATTGTATTGTTGCCATCGAGGATAAAAAGATGGGGTTTATATCATATTGCTTGATTTTATCCCTCTACATCATGTCATCTTGCCTAATGCATTACTCTATTCTTATGAACTTAATAGTCCAGATGCATGCTGGATAGCGGTCGATGTGTGGAGTAATAGTAGTAGATGCGGGCAGGAGTCGGTCTACTTGTTGCGGATGTGATGCCTATATACATGATCATGACTAGATATTCTCATAACTATGCTCAATTCTATCAATTGCTCGACAGTAATTTGTTCACCCACCATAATACTTATGCTATCTTGAGAGAAGCCACTAGTGAAACCTATGGCCCCCGGGTCTATTCTCCATCATATAAGTTTCCAATCTATTTTACTTTGCGTTCTTTACTTTTACTCTTTATGATAAAAATACCAAAAATATTATATTATCATCTCTATCAGATCTCACTTTTGCAAGTGGCCGTGAAGGGATTGACAACCCCTTTATCGTGTTGGTTGCAAGGTTCTTATTTGTTTGTGTAGGTACGAGGGACTTGCGTGTGGCCTCCTACTGGATTGATACCTTGGTTCTCAAAAACTGAGGGAAATACTTACGCTACTTTGCTGCATCACCCTTTCCTCTTGAAGGGAAAACCAACGCATGCTCAAGAGGTAGCACCTGCACCCTTGTGGTGGCCTCGTGTGTCTTTCGGACTACTTTTAATTTTCCTATTTTTTAAATATTCCAAAACGGAGAAAATTTATCATTGGAAACGTTTTGGAGTCGGTTTACTTACCGTACCACATACATATTCCTTTTCAGAGTCTGTAACATTCTGGAAAGTGTCCCTTATGTACTCCTCCCGCGTCACGGTATCAATTATATTGGTCTCAACATTTATGGGAGTACCTGAAATATAATGTTTAAGTCTTTGACCGTTTACCACCTTCGGATTTTTGCCTTCGGCATTGTTGATTTTTATGGCACCGGAACGATAAACCTCCTCGATGGTGTAAAGGCCTTCCCATTGAGAGGGAATTTTTCCTGCAAAAAATCTAAAACGAGAGTTGTATAGAAAAACATGATCACCTACATTAAACTCAAGCTTTTGTATCCTTTAACCATGCCATCTTTTAACTTTTTATTAAAACAACTTGGCATTCTTATAGTCTTGGGTTCTCCATTCATCAAGTGAGCTAATGTCAAATAACATCTTCTCACCGGCAAGCTTGAAATCATAATTGAGCTCTTTAATAGCCCAATATGCCTTATGTTCTAGCTCAATAGGTAATAAGTGACATGCTTCCATAAACCATTTTATATGGAGACATACCCATAGGATTCTTATAATCAGTTCCATAAGCCCACAAAGCATCATCAAGTTTCTTAGACCAATTCTTTCTAGATCTATTAACAGTCTTTTGCAAAATTAATTTAATCTCTCTATTGCTCAATTCTACTTGACCACTAGACTGAGGATGATAAGGAGATGCAATTATATGATTAACATCATACTTAGCAAGCATTTTACGGAAAGCACCATGAATAAAATGTGAGCCACCATCAGTCATTAAATATCTAGGGACTCCAAACCTCGAAAAAATAACTTCTTTGAGCATCTTAATAGAAGTATTATGATCAGCACTACCAGTTGGAATAGCTTCTACCCACTTAGTAACGTAATCAACATCAACTAGAATATGCATATACCCATTAGAAGAAGGAAAATGTCCCATATAATCAAAGCCCCAAACATCAAATGGTTCAATAACAAGTGAATAATTCATAGGCATTTCCTGATGTCTACTAATATTACCAATCCTTTGGCATTCATCACAAGACAAGACAAACTTACGGGCATCCTTAAAGAGAGTGGGCCAATAGAAACCAGATTGCAATACCTTATGTGCAGTTCTATCTCCAACATGGTGTCCTCCGTAAGCTTCAGAGTGGCACTTGCGTAGGATCTGTTCATGTTCATGCCCAGGTACACAACGTCTAATAACACCACCTACTCCTTCTTTATAAAGGTGTGGATCATCCCAAAAGTAATGTCTTAGATCACAGAAAAACTTTTTCTTTTGCTGGTATGTGAAACTAGGTGGTATAAATTTAGCAACAATATAATTAGCATAATCATCATACCATGGAGCATTACGAGAAGCGTTTATGACATTTAATTGCTCATCTGGAAAGCTATCATCAATAGGTAGTGGGTCATCAAGAGCATTTTCTAACCTAGACAAGTTCTCTGCAATGGGGTTCGCAGCTCCCTTTCTTTCAACAATGTGCAAACCAAATTCTTGTAGCAAGAGAACCCATCTAATAAGTCTAGGTTTAGCATCTTTCTTTTCCATAAGATATTTAATAACAGCATGATCAATGTGAACAGTTACTTTGGAGTCAACAATATAAGGTCTAAACTTATCACATGCAAATACAACTTCTAAAAATTCTTTCTCAGTAGTAGCTTAATTTCTCTGGGCACTGTCTAGAGTTTTACTAGCATACTGAATGACATTTAATTTCTTATCAACTCTTTGTCCTAAAACAGCACCAACAGCACAATCACTAGCATCACACATAATTTCAAAGGGTAGGTTCCAATCAGGTGGCTGAACTATAGGTGCAGAAATCAAGGCTTTCTTAAGTATTTCAAACGCTTCTACACAATCATCATCAAAAACAAAAGGAATATCTTTTTGTAAGAGATTAGTGAGAGGCCTAGAAATTTTAGAGAAGTCTTTAACAAACCTCCTATAGAAACCAGCATGACCAAGGAAACTTCTTATACCTTTGATATCTTTAGGACACGACATCTTCTCAATAACATCTACTTTAGCTTTATCAACTTCAATACCTCTTTCAGAAATTTTATGCCCCAAAAAAATACCTTCATTAACCATAAAGTGGCACTTCTCCCAATTCAAGATAAGATGACTTTCTTCACATCTCTGCAAAACTCGATCAAGGTTTCTCAGGCAATCATCAAAAGAAGTTCCGTAAACTGAGAAATCATCCATGAAAACCTCAACAATCTTTTCACAAAAGTCAGAGAATATAGCAGTCATACATCTTTGAAAGGTAGCAGGTGCATTACATAAACCAAAAGGCATACGTCTGTAAGCAAAGGTACCGAAAGGACAAGTAAAAGTGGTTTTCTCTTGATCTTCTTTTGACACAGGTATTTGAGAGAAACCAGAATAACCATCTAGAAAGCAAAAATGAGTATGTTTGGATAATCTTTCTAGCATTTGATCAATAAAAGGTAGAGGGTAATGATCTTTTCTAGTAGCTTTATTCAGCTCACGAAAATCATTTACCATCCTATAACATGTAACAATTCTTTGAGGGATCAATTCATTTATCATTTGGAACAACAGTTATACCTCCCTTTTTAGGGACACAATGAACAGGACTTACCCATTGACTATCAGCAATAGGATAAATTATACCTGCCTCCAAAAGTTTTAGTATTTCATTTCTTACCACTTATTTCATCTTAGGATTTAATCATCGCTGATGATCAACAACTAGTTTAGCATCTTTCTCCAATTTAATTTTGTGCTGACATAAGGTGGGATTAATGCCCTTAAGATCATCAAGACTATATCCAATAGCGGCACGGTGCTTCTTCAGAGTTTTCAATAATTTCTTTTCTTCATTCTCTGAAAGGTTAGCACTAATAATAATAGGATATATCTTCTTTTCATCAAGATAAGCATATTTCAGAGTATCAGGTAATTGTTTAAGATCAAAAACGGGATCACCCTTAAGTGGAGGAGGATCACCAAGGATTTCAACACGCAAATTGTGTTTCAAAATAGGTCCCTGGTTAAAGAATACTTCATCTATTTCCCTTCTTTCATTCATAAACATATCATTTTCATGGTCTAGCAAATATTGTTCTAAAGGATCATTGGGAGGCACGGCAATAGAAGCAAGACCAATAATTTCATCTTTACTAGGCAATTCTTTATCATGGGGTTGTCTACGAAATTTAGAGAAATTAAAATCATGAGACATATCTCCCAAAGCAACAGTAACAATAACTTTCATGCAGTCTATCTTAGTATTAACAATATTCAAGAAAGGTCTACCAAATATAATGGGACAAAAATTATCTTGTGGGGAAGCAAGAACAAGAAAATCAGTAGGATATTTTATCTTCCCACACAAGACTTCAACATCTCTAACAATCCCAATCGGTGATATAGTATCTCTATTAGCAAGCTTAATAGTGACATCAATATCCTCTATCTCAACAGGTGTAATATCATTCATAAGTTCTTTATATAAGGAATAAGGAATTGCACTCACACTAGCACCCACATGACATAAGCCATGATAACAATGATCTCCTATTTTAACAAAAACAACAGACATGCCTACAACAGGTCTATGTTTGTCTTTAGTATCGGGTTTAGCAATCGTAGGAGCTTCATCACAGAAATAAATAACATGCCCATCAATATTATCAACCAAGAGATCTTTAACCATAGAAATACTAGGTTCAACTTTAATTTTTTCAGAGGGTGTATGTGTTCTAGTATTACTTTTACGAACCACAGTTGAAGCTTTAGCATGATCCTTTATTCTAACAGGGAATGGTGGCTTCTCAATATAAGTAGTGGGAACAATAGGATCGACATTATAGATAATGGTTTCTTCTTCAACTTTAACAGGTTCAGCTACTTTAACTTCAATGGGAGGATGATATTTAATCCACTTCTCCTTAGGGAGATCAACGTGAGTAGCAAAAGATTCACAGAAAGAAGCTACTATCTCAGAGTCAAGTCCATATTTGGTGCTAAAATCACGAAAAGCATAGGTATCAATAAAATATTTAACACAATCAAACTTAAGGTTTATACCTGACTCCTTACCTTCGTCAAAAGATCCCAATTTTTGGAGTTGCGTTTAATTCTTTCCAATAAATCCCATTTGAATTCAATATCCTTCTTCATATAGGAACCAGTACAAGAAGTATCGAGCATGGATCGATCATTATGAGAAAGCCGAGCATAAAAATTTTGAATAAAAATTTATCTTGAGAGCTCTTGATTGGGGCACGAATATAGCATTGACTTAAGCCTCCCCCCTAGCTTGAGCGATACTTTCTCCTTCATGAGGCCAAAAATTATATATATAATTCCGATCACGATGAAATAGATGCATGGGATAAAACTTCTGATGAAATTCCAATTTCAGTCGGTTGTAGTTCCATGATACAATATCATCCAATAGCCTATACCATGTCAATGCCTTGGCCTTCAAAGATAAAGGGAAGACTTTCTTCTTGACAACATCCCCGGGTAGACCTGCAGGCTTAAATAATCCACAAACTTCATCCACATAGATTAGGTGCATATCGGGATGTAATGTTCCATCTCCTACATAAGGATTAGCTGGCAATTTCTCTATCATACCCAAAGGAATTTCATAATAAATATTTTCAGTAGGTGCGGTTGGTTGAGGAGCAATTAATTGTTGTTCCGGTCAAGGTGAAGATACCCCGAACAAACCCCTCAAAGGATTATTTTCCATAGTAACAAGTGACAGTAAATTTCAGGACACTATATAAATGTTTCCTTAAAAAATTCCACTTACCAAAGGTGCTTCACTCCCCAGAAACAGCGCTAGAAAAGAGTCTTGATGACCCAGAAGTATAGGGGATCTATCATAGTCCTTTCGATAAGTAAGAGTGTCGAACCCAATGAGGAACAGAAGGAAATGACAAGTGGTTTTCAGCAAGGTATTCTCTCCAAGCACTAAAATTATCGGTAACAGATAGTTTTGTGATAAGGTAAATCGTAACGGGTAACAAGTAAATAAATTAACTAAGGTGCAGCAAGGTGGCCCAATCCTTTTTGTAGCAAAGGACAAGCCTGGACGAACTCTTATATAAAGCAAAGCGCTCCCGAGGACACACGGGAATTATTGTCAAGTTACTTTTCTTCATCTGATTCGCGTTCGTTACTTTGATAATTTGATATGTGGGTGGACCGGTGCTTGGGTGCTGCCCTTCATTGGACAAACCTCCAACTTATGGTTAACCCCTCTCGCAAGCATCCGCAACTACGAAAGAAGAATTAAGGTAAAACTAACCACAGCATGAAACATATGGATCCAAATCAGCCCCTTATGAAGCAACGCGTAAACTAGGGTTTAAGCTTCTGTCACTCTAGCAACCCACTATCTACTTATTACTTTCCAATGCCTTCCCCTAGGCCCAAATAATGGTGAAGTGTCATGTAGTTGATGTTCACATAACACCACTAGAGGAAAGACAACATACATCTCATCAAAATATCGAACGAATACCAAATTCACATGATTACTTATAACAAGACTTCTCCCATGTCCTCAGGCAAACATAACTACTCACAAAGCATGTTCATAATCAAAATCAGAGGAGTATTAATTATCATTAAGGATCTGAACATGTGATCTTCCACCGAATAAACAACTAGCATCAACTACAAGGAGTAATCAACACTACTAGCAACCCACAGGTACCAATCGGAGGTTTTGGGACCAAGAATACAAGAGATGAACTAGGGTTTGAGAGGAGATGGTGCTGGTGAAGATGTTGATGGAGATTGACCCTCCCTCGATGAGAGGATCGATGGTGATGACAATGGCGATGATTTCCCCCTCCAGGAGGGATGTTTCCCCAGCAGAACAGCTCCGCCGGAGCCCTAGATTGGTTCTGTCCACGTTCCGCCTCGAGATGGCGGCGCTTCGTCCCGAAAGCTTTCTTATGATTTTCCATAGTAAAAGACACCATATGGCAGAAGATTGGAACCGGAGGCCTACTAGGGGGCCCACAAGGTCGAGGGGCGCGCCCAGGGGGGTGGGGCGCGCCCTCCACCCTTGTGGCTGGCTGGTGGGCCCCCTTTGGTATTTTCTTCACCCAATATTTTTTATATATTCCAAAAATAATCTCCGTGAAGTTTCGGGACTTTTGGAGTTGTGCAGAATAGGTCTCCAATATTTGCTCATTTTCTAGCCCAGAGTTCGAACTGCCGGCATTCTCCCTCTTCATGTAAACCTTGTAAAATAAGAGAGAATAGCCATAAGTATTGTGATATAATGTATAATAACAACCCATAATGCAATAAATATTGTCATAAAAGCATGATGCAAAATGGACGTATCAGATAACAAGGCAGAGTAAGTAACAACACTCGCTAGATATGAGGCTAGGAGGGGATTGAGATGCAAAGTTAATGGACGACGCCTAAACATTTTGGGACTATCTGATTTTCGTAAGATGACTTAACACCTAGATGGAGGGAGTACTACTCCTCAGTCCAGGTTTGATGGAATATTCGTCACCTCTTCTCTTCTTGTTCGTACTCTATTTATCTCACTTCCTGTGGCTTCCCACTCGCACGATATTCCTATTCTATGAACCTGTGTGTGCGTGTGTGTGTGTGTTTTAACAGCGTGTGTGTGTTAGAGAGAGCATCACATCGACCTACTCCTACAGAGAGATGGTGTGTAGTGTACGATTTAGCCGCGAGAGTCGGTGCATCCTCTCATTTCCGGGCGTCCGGTCGGGACAGCTGCCACGCCCACTCTTGACCAGCCTGGCCCACCCAAAGCCCCTCCATCGCCAGCGCGCAATTCCCGCCCGAAGCGGTCAGCGCCGCTCTAGAAAATCGGGGCCGCATTCATGCCCGGGCAGAGCGGACGTGACCTCTCACTGGCGTCTGCGTTGAAGGAGAAGCAGATTCAAGAGTGATGGTTGCTCCGTCTAACTTACTGTTGGGTCTATGTGATTTGACGGCTCATTGGTCATTATTACTAAGGTGGTACGACTACTGGATGTCCCATGCTTCGGCCAAAGGAGGTACTAGATTACAATTTTCTCCATTCTTACAGCGGAGGAGTGCTAAAGTAGTGCAAACACGCAAGCTTAGTGATTACATGGCCCACCTCACACTGTCACCATTTTTTCTAGACACCGTGCGACACCTAACTCTTTACATAGTAGTATAGTACGTACTGTAATTTCTCAGCGAGATAAAATTGTACAATGCTATGAAGCTTCCAGTTTCTGTTTCACGTATCTTGCGTCCAAGTTGCCCCGTTGCAACATTTCATCAAATACAAAGGAGACTAACATGCATGCTATTGCATCTCAATGGTTGACAGATCGTACCCAATATGTACTCCCTCCGTTCCAAAATAAGTGTCCCAACTTTATGTAAATTTTAGTACAAAGTTGTACTACTACTAAAGTTGACACTTATTTTGGAACAGAGACAACTAAAGAAAAAAATGATCCATGCAGTCCCTAGCCCTTGAACCCTAAACCCTAACCAGGCTTTAATTTGCTGGCGACGTTGAACATTCTGAAGAAATGAAGTTTGCAACCCTTTGACCATCGGATCATTTTGTGCAGTTTCACTAAAATCGAGATGAGCATCCCTATGGCAAAGAAATTGAAGAAGCGTGATTATAACAAGATTACTAGGACTAGTTGATGAGACATAAACTCATCACAAATATAGTATAAGCTAGTAGAGGTACATGCGGGGCAAAGAAGTACTCCCTCCGTTCCTAAATATTTGTCTTTCTAGACATTTCAACAAGTGACTACATAGAGAGCAAAATGAGTGAATCTACATTCTAAAATATGTCTATATACATCCGTATGTGGTACTCCATTTGAAATCTCTAAAAAGACAAATATTTAGCTTGTAGCTGGGGCGGTGGTGCAAGCCGGATGTAATGGAAGTTGTACGTGAGGGATGTCGGGACATATGTAGCTCAACCTAGAGGAGGGCGGCGGGAGGCGGCAACTGCCCACATCGCGGTAGTGAGCAAGGGACAAACGCAACGACACCGGATTTCTGAGAGAGAATGGCGGGGACCCCTGATCAGGACGTGCCGACAGTGGGTTTTCACCGTCGGCGACGGCGACCGCATCTACACAAAGCATCCACCACCCCTTCCCCCGGCGGACGTGATCCGCCCGGATGTTAGAGATGTGGCCACACTCGTTTTGGGCGAGAGAGTGTGAAGAGAGCAACCCCAGCAAGCAACCGTGTAGGCTCGTCCTAGCTATGTATATAGTGGAGCGGTTTCTTTTTCTCTCCATATGAACCTATTTATATTGCGTACGTGCCACTGAAGAAAAAAACTTTATTTATAAACGACGCGGCACCGTTCGTGCGTGGTTCCCGACCCACCATTATTTATAAGTGAGTAACTACTATTAGACGCGTCAAATTATCACGTGGGCTGCATCATCGTACAGAAATGAGCTCCACCGTGTCACGTTTGTGGTTGGGGAAGACGCAGAAGACGCAAAGAGTGCACGTGGGTGGGTGCGTGCACCTCTTCTCTTTGAGCATGGTTATTAAAAGTATAGCCCACTACTCTACCACGCGGTTATTATATGGGCAAAGATTATAGACCGTAATAATGACTAGTAAGCCGTCAAATCACGAGGCCCACCTTTCTCTATGTTTGACCGAGGAAGCAGCCATCATGTCACTCCTCGTTGAATATCCATCCGCTGCTACCTCCGCGAATAAATAAAAATACGCTTCTACCTCTGCGGCATGGTTAATAGCGATGTCAATCACGACGTAGAAATATCATTCACTAATACAATAGGGTTGGCTCTAAAGCTGGTGATTTTTTTAATTTGTCTCTTTCTCTTTTTGTCTCATTTACTCAATAGGAGCACGTGAAAAGGATGGCTATTCCTTTCGATGGGACTTCTTCATGGGGTTTAAGACTAAGCAGCTCCGAACTATGCCCGCTGCCCACCACTCCGAATCGTGCCATCTATGATAGTACTCCCATTACAACAATGAGGTCCACTAGGTCTAGCACGTCCTATAAGAAGAGACTATCACACAAAACATACATCTTGTTGCCTTCTTGCTCATACAGTATGTACCACTGGTACATACTACTAGTACTACTACTACTCATTCTACTATAAACATTGCGCTTGGCATCTCAAAAATATTAACCTTGCACTTGGCTCTTCGCGTCTAGGGGAAGTCGAGCAACAAAGGTATTATAGTATATTGTTTTGGCTATCTGAGACCGAATGAATTGCTGCATATCCACCACATGGGCAAGGGTCGAGGGAGAGTGCGTACTAGTACGTCTGTTTCAAATATGGACTACATACGGAGCAAAATGAGTGAATCTACACTCTAAAATATGACTATATACATCAGTGTTTGGAGTATATACTAGTAGTTCATTTTGAAAATATACTAAAAGACATATATTTCAAACAATATGATAATCTCTCTAACCAAGGTAAGGACGAGGAGTAACGAAGGGAGTAGTAAAATTTTCTCCTTGTCCTGCGAGCCACCGCGTGCGTGGGCGAGGGAGCGGGCATAGGCGTAGTAAGCAAGCTTCTCCTCGTCCTGCGACTCTGCGAACCACCGCACCCATGGACGGGGAGACGGTGTACTAAGCAAGCTTCTCCTCGTTCTGCGAGTTGACGGGACACATCGAAAGTAATTCGTATAGAGTATCTCTAGTGTATAGAGTGTTGCCTCTAAGGTAGGCCCCACATGGTTTGCCTCTTTTTTAACATAATGCATCAAGTTGCAATTTGTTTGTTCACCCATGGTACACGATCCTCCATCAAGTGGACAACCAGTACACGTGTCAAATTGCCACGTGGCTGCCTTTTCGTATAGAAATGAGCTCCACCGTGTACCCGCGCGGGCGTGGTTGGGAAAGAGATGGGAGTACATGCGTCGTGCGTGCTCCTCTTCTCTTCATGCACGTCCCCCACCTACATGGGTGTGTGTGAGAGAGATACAAAGCTCGACAGATGGCGCGTGCGTTCGTGAGTGTTTTTGTTGGGGGGGGGGTTGATTTCGTGAAAGTATTTGTGGGAATATGTGTCGATGATATCTCAAAATAAAATTGACACATGCAATGTGTGTGAAATAGAGGCCTACCTATATCATATATAGAGGGGGCAATCCACGAGAAGAGAGGGAGGGGTCATAGTTATCGATAGAGTCGAAGAGAGGATCAAGTGGGTGGGTGCGAGATCGATGAAGAGACCCATCGAAATTGTGTGTGTGGAAGTCAAAGATATAGGGCAACTGACCTATCGGAACGTCAGAGGGCACATGGCAAGTTTGTGTGTGGCAGGGAGACATGACTAGAGCGCTCGATGTATCCGTGTGTGGGGGGGGGGGGGCAAAGACCTAACTAGAGACGTAGATTGACTCGTACATGTGTTGAGAAGGAGAGACCCAGCTATGTCTTGAGGGAGATCGGTCGACATCCATACATAAGTGAAGGACAGGAAAAAGGTTGGGACAGAGAGAGAAAGAGAGAGAGAGAGAGAGAGAGAGAGAGAGGGAGATAGGTAGAGTGTTGGATGGGTGGTGGAGTTGCTTCTCGAAGATGGTGGGAGAGGCCTACTAGACAAACTGAGGGCAGAACTGCAATATTATCAATAAGAGTGGGGATGTGTTTTTGTGTGTGCTTGTGCGTGATATATGTGTCGGGAGGCATGCATGGATGATGAAGGGGGGCCATGTGTTTGGTAAGCAGGCCTAACTAGATCGGTAGATCAATAGTTGTGTGTCGGAGGAAGGGAGAGACATAACTAATGAGTGCTACCACTTGAGCATGCGTTGGTTTTCCCTTGAAGAGGAAAGGGTGATGTAGCAAAGTAGCGTAAGTATTTCCCTCATTTTTTAGAACCAATGTATCAATCCAGTAGGAGACTACACGCAAGTCGCCTAGTACCTGCACAAACAATCAAGAACCTTGCCACCAACACGATAAAGGGGTTGTCAATCCCTTCACGGCCACTTGCAAAAGTGAGATCTGATAAAGATAATAAAATAAATATTTTTGGTATTTTTGTTGTATAGATTGGAAAAGTAAAGATTGCAAAATAATAAACTAGAATTATAGATCGGAAACTTATATGATGTAAAGTAGACCCGGGGACCATAGGTTTCACTAGTGGCTTCTCTCAAGACATCATATATTACGGTGGGTGAACAAATTACTGCCGAGCAATTGATAGAAAAGCGCATAGTTATGAGAATATCTAGGCATGATCATGAACATAGGCATCACGTCCATGTCAAGTAGACCGAAACGATTCTGCATCTACTACTATTACTCCACACATCGGCCGCTATCCAGCATGCATCTAGAGTATTAAGTTCATAAGAATAGAGTAACGCATTAGGCAAGATGATATGATGTAGAGGGATAAACTCAAGCAATATGATATAAACCCCATCTTTTTATCCTCGATGGCAACAATACAATACGTGTCGTTTCCCTTTCTGTCGCTGGGATCGAGCACCGCAAGATTGAACCCAAAGGTAAGCACTTCTCCCATTGCAAGAAAGATCAATCTAGTAGGCCAAACTAAACCGAGAATTCGAAGAGACTTGCAAAGATATTAAATCATGCATATAAGAATTCAGAGAAGAATCAAATATTTTTCATAGATAATCTGGATCATAAACACACAATTCATCGGATCTCGGCAAACACACCGCAAAAAAGAATTACATCGAATAGATCTCCAAGAAGATCGAGGAGAACTTTGTATTGAGATCCAAAGAGAGAAAAGAAGCCATCTAGCTAATAACTATGGACCCGAAGGTCTGTGGTAAACTACTCACACATCATCGGAGAGGCTATGGTGTTGATGTAGAAGCCCTTCGTGATCGAATCCCCCTCCGGCGGAGCGCCGGAAAAGGCCCCAATATGGGATCTCACGGGTACAGAAGGTTGCGGCGGTCCCCTAGATGTTTTCAGGGTATAAGAGTATATATAGGCGAAAGAAGTAGGTCGGTGGAGCTACAAGGGGCCCACGAGGGTGGGGGGTGCGCCTACTCCCCTGGGCGCGCCCTCCTACCTCGTGGCCGCCTCATTGCTTCCTTGACGTCCACTCCAAGTCTCCTGGATTGCGTTTGTTCCAAAAAAGATCCTCGCGAAGGTTTCGTTCCGTTTGATATTCCTTTTCTGCGAAACACTGAAATAGGCAAAAAAACAGCAATTTGCACTGGGCCTTCGGTTAATAGGATAGTCCCAAAAATAATATAAAAAGGTATATTAAAGCCCATTAAACATCCAAAACAGATAATATAATAGCATGGAACAATCAAAAATTATAGATACGTTGGAGACGTATCAAGCATCCCCAAGCTTAATTCCTGCTCGTCCTCTAGTAGGTAAATGATAAAAACAGAATTTTTGATGTGGAATGCTACCTAACATAATGATCAATGTAATTTTCTTTATTGTGGCATGAATGTTCAGATCCGAAAGATTCAAACCAAAAGTTTAATATGGACATAAAAATAATAATACTTCAAGCATACTAACCAAGCAATTATGTCTTCTCAAAATAACATAGCCAAAGAAAGCTCATCCCTACAAAATCATATAGTTTGGCCATGCTTCATTTTCGTCACACAAAAATGCTCTCATCATGCACAACCCCGATGACAAGCCAAGCAATTGTTTCATACTTTAGTATTTTCAAACTTTTTCAACTTTCACGCAATACATGAGCATGAGCTATGGACATAGCATTATGGGTGGAATGGAATATAATGATGGGGGTTGTGTGGAGAAGACAAAAAGGGAGAAAGTCTCACATTGACGCGGCTAATCAACGGGCTATGGAGATGCCCATCAATTGATGTCAATGCAAGGAGTAGGGATTACCATGCAACGGATGCACTAGAGCTATAAATGTATGGAAGCTCAACAAAAGAAACTAAGTGGGTGTGCATCCAACTTGCTTGCTCATGAAGACCTAGGGCATTTGAGGAAGCCCATTGTTGGAATATACAATCCAAGTTCTATAATGAAAAATTCCCACTAGTATATGAGTGACAATATAAGAGACTCTCTATCATGAAGATCATGGTGCTACTTTGAAGCAGAAGTGTGGAAAAAGGATAGTAGCATTGTCCCTTTTATCTCTTTTTTTTCATTTCGCCTTTCTTTTTTGGCCTTTCTCTTTTTTTTTTCTTTTTTTTCAGGACAATGCTCTATTAATGATGATCATCACACTTCTATTTATTTACAACTCAAGGATTACAACTCGGTACTAGAACAAAGTATGACTCTATATGAGTGCCTCCGGTGGTGTACCGGGATGAGCAATGAAACAAGAGTGACATGTATGAAATTATGCATGGTGGCCTTGCCACAAATATGATGTCAACTACATGATCATGCAAGGCAATATGACAATGATGAAGCATGTCATGATAAACGGAACGGTGGAAAGTAGCATGGCAATATATCTCTGAATGGCTATGGAAAAGCCATAATAGGTAGGTATGGTGGCTGTTTTGAGGAAGATATAAGGAGGTTTATGTGTGATAGAGAGTATCATATCACGGGGGTTGGATGCACCAGCGAAGTTTGCACCAACTCTCGAGGTGAGAAAGGGCAATGCACGGTACCAAAGAGGCTAGCAATGATGGAAGGGTGCGAGTGCGTATAATCCATGGACTCAACATTAGTCATAAAGGACTCTCCGACTTATTGCAAAAATCTACAAGTAATCAAAACCAAGCAATACGCGCATGCTCCTAGGGGGATACATTGGTAGGAAAAGACCATCGCTCGTCCCCGGCCGCCACTCATAAGGAAAGCAATCAAACAACACCTCATGCTTCAAATTTGTCACACAACGTTTACCATACGTGCATGCTACGGGACATGCAAACCTCATAATAAGTATTTCTCAATTCCATAATTACTCAACTAGCATGACTCTAATATTACCATCTTCATATCTCAAAACAATCATCAAGTATCAAACTTCTCATAGTATTCAATGCACTCTATGAAAGCTTTTATTATACTCATCTTGGATGCCTATCATATTAGGACTAATTTTATAACCAAAGCAAATTACCATGCTGTTCTGAAAGACTCTCAAAATAAGATAAGTGAAGCATGAGAGATCAATTATTCTATGAAATAAAACCACCACCGTTCTCTAAAAAGATATAAGTGAAGCACTAGAGCAAAATTATCTAGCTTAAAAGATATAAGTGAAGCACATAGAGTATTCTAATAAATTCCGATTCATGTGTGTCTCTCCAAAAGGTGTGTACAGAAAGGATGATTGTGGTAAAATAAAAAGCAAAGACTCAAATCATACAAGACGCTCCAAGCAAAACACATATCATGTGGTGAATAAAAATATAGCCTCAAGTAAATTTACCGATGGACGAAGACGAAAGAGGGGATGCCTTCCGGGGCATACCCAAGCTTAGGCTTTTGGTTGTCCTTGAATTTTACCTTGGGGTGCCTTGGGAATCCCCAAGCTTAGGCTCTTGCCACTCCTTATTACGAAATCCATCAAATCTTTACTCAAAAACTTGAAAACTTCACAACACAAAACTTAAACAGAAAATCTCATGAGCTCCGTTAGTGTAAGAAAACAAACCACCAGTTTAAGGTACTGTAATGAACTCATTATTTATTTATATTGGTGTTAAACCTACTGTATTCCAACTTCTCTATGGTTCATACTCCCCGATACTAGCCATAGATTCATCAAAATAAGCAAACAACACACGAAAAAGAGAATCTGTCAAAAACAGAACAGTCTGTAGCAATCTGTATCAAACGTATACTTCTGGAACTCCAAAAATTCTGAAATAAATTGTTGGACATGAAGAATTTATCTATTAATCATATTCAAAAAGAATCAACCTAAAATCTCTCTCCAGTAAAAATGGTAGCTAATCTCGTGAGCGCTAAAGTTTCTGTTTTTTACAGCAAGATCGCAAAGACTTCACCCAAGTCTTCCCAAAGGTTCTACTTGGCACAAACACTAATTAAAACATAAAACCACATCTAAACAGAGGCTATATGAATTATTCATTACTAAACAGGAACAAAAAGCAAGGAACAAAAATAAAATTTGGTTGCCTCCCAACAAGCGCTGTCGTTTAACGCCCTTAACTAGGCATAAGATTTCACCGATGCTCACACGAAAGATAAGAATTGAAGCACAAAGAGAGCATCTTCAAACACGTGACAAACACATCTAAGTCTAACATACTTACTATGCATAGGCATCTTATAAGAAAACAAATTATCAAGGCAAGCAAAAACTAGCATATGCAAGGAAGTGGAAAGAAACAATAGCAATCTCAACATAACGAGAGGTAATTTAGTAACATGAAAATTTCTACAACCATATTTTCCTCTCTCATAATAACTACATGTAGAATCATAAGCAAATTCAACAAAATAGCTATCGCATAAAATTTTCTCTACATGATCCACATGCATGCAAAGTTGACACTCTTCCAAAATAGTGGGAATATCATTAACTAAAGTCATGACCTCTGCGAACCCACTTTTATCCAAAACTTCATAAGATTGAACATTTTCCAAATATGTGGGATCTAAAGTTGACACTCTTCCAAACCCACTTTCAGTATTATTGCAAACATTATTATCAATCTCATAATCATCATGGGGCTTAAATAAATTTTCAAGATTGTAAGAAGAGTCACCCCAATCATGATCATTGCAACAAGTAGTGGACATAGCAAAACTAGCATCCCCAAGCTTAGGGTTTTGCATATCATTAACACAATTCACATTAATAGAATTTATAATAATATCATTGCAATCATGCTTTTCATTCAAGGAGCTATCGTGAATCACTTCATAATTTCTTCTTTCAACACTTCATCACAATTTTTAGATTCATGAATTTCAAGCAAAACCTCATAATGATAATCTAGTGCACAAAACTCACTAGCAATTGGTTCATCATAATTGGATCTTTTAAAAAGATTAGTAAGAGTATGAGGATCCATAACAATAGATTTTTAGCAAGCGAAGATGCAAGCAAACATAAGGCACATGGTAACACAAGATCGAACGGAGGAAGGGCGAAAAAAAGGGCAAAGGTGAAGTGGGGGAGAGGAAAACGAGAGGCAAATGGCAAATAATGTAATGCGAGGGAGAAGAGTTTGTGATGGGTACTTGGTATGTCTTGACTTGTGAGTAGATCTCCCCAACAACGGCGCCAGAAATCGGCTAGTTGTCTGGAGATCAAATCTTGACTTGACTTGGCGCAAATCTCCCCGGCAACGGCGCCAGAAATCCTTCTTGCTACCTCTTGAGCATGCATTGGTTTTCCCTTGAAGAGGAAAGGGTGATGCAGCAAAGTAGCGTAAGTATTTCCCTCAGTTTTTGAGAACCAAGGTATCAATTCCGTAGGAGACTACAAACAAGTCGCCTAGTACCTGCACAAACAATCAAGAACCTTGCCAACAACGTGATAAAGGGGTTGTCAATCCCTTCACGGCCACTTGCAAAAGCGAGATCTGATAAAGATAATAAGATAAATATTTTTGGTATTTTTGTTGTATAGATTGGAAAAGTAGAGATTGCAAAATAATAAAATAGGATTATAGATCATAAACTTATATGATGTAAAGTAGACCCGGGGGCCATAGGTTTCACTAGTGGCTTCTCTCAAGATAGCATATATTACGGTGGGTGAACAAATTACTGCCGAGCAATTGATAGAAAAGTGCATAGTTATGAGAATATCTAGGCATGATCATGAACATAGGCATTACTTCTGTGTCACGTAGACCAAAACGATTCTTCATCTACTACTATTACTCCACACATCGACCGCTATCCAGCATGCATCTAGAGTATTAAGTTCATAAGAACAGAGTAACGCATTAGGCTAGATGACATGATGTAGAGGGATAAATTCAAGCAATATGATATAAACCCCATCTTTTTATCCTCGATGGCAACAATACAATACGTGTCGTTTCCCTTTCTGTCACTGGGATCGAGCACCGCAAGATTGAACCCAAAGCTAAGCACTTCTCCCATTGCAAGACAGGTCAATCTAGTAGGGCAAACTAAACCGATAATTTGAAGAGACTTGCAACTGTCACGACCGGTTTTCCAATAAAAATATTTATTGAGAGACCGATCCCTTTTACGGACCAGTAGAGAAGAATTCCTTCTTACTGGTAGACAAAATCTTGATCACAGAAGAAAATACCAGGAGTATTGAACATAATACAAGGTTGAGCGGAGACTGCCCAAGAATTTATTATAGGCGCGCCGATAAAACATAACGGCGGGTAGGGTGGCATAACTACTAACTCACGATAGAAGTGGCGGTGAAAAAAAACACAGCGGAGTGGGTGACAAGACTCCTGAATCTAACAACTCTTCGAGCGTCGGAGTGAGGCTCGAAGAGACTTATTGCGGGTGGTGGAAGCGTATATAATACAACTGACCAATATCCAGGATCGCACGGGACTGACTGGGATTCCTCTAGGCGTCGGACTCACTATCAAACTCTTCATCCATGAGATCGCCTTCGTCAACATCTGGCCAAATCAACAAGCCAGGTGAGTACTATGAAAGTACTCACAAGACAGTTCGGACATAAGATATAACAAATGTAAACATGATGCATAAGGACAGATTAACAAGCGCACTCAGATATAGAGATAATAATGCATGGGAAATAAAAGAGAAGTCGGGCGGTAGTCCTCCCGAAATCCCAAAGTAAATACTGAGGGCCAAACGAGTGTCTGAATGACTCCTCGAGAGGAAAATACAAGAATAACAATGCCGCAGTCGGGCGTCAAGGCGACACCACATAAAGGGCTTATAACAGAAAATAAATGACACTGCGTACCGCAGTCGGACGTCTGAGCGACATCACAAAAGGGCTTATATTGAAAGTAAAAGACAAACATGCCACAGTCGAACGTCTGAGCGACATCACATAAAGGGCTTATATTGAAAGGAAAAGACAAACATGCCACAGTCGGACGTCTGAGCGACATCACATAAAGGGCTTATATTGAAAGGAAAAGACAAACATGCCACAGTCGGACGTCTGAGCGACATCACATAAAGGGCTTATATTTCATAACTTGATAATTTAGTAGTTCATGACTTTAATACCACAACAAGGGAATATTCAGATATGAGATAAACAACAGGGGTTAGTCCATCCACAGGAATAACGTTCAACCAAGTTTACCACTCAAGTTTGTTCACCGGGGACAATACCACAAGGATTTGACATAGATATGGATACACTGGTCACGATCCTTGACCATGGATCCGATGACTCGGAAGGATTTGACTCTGCAGAGTTTGTACTTTAACCACAACCAACGGATTTCAGTAGTCACGGGGACTAGTTCCGTTTACGGTGTTTTGGAAGAAACACATCTAACCAGTACACACCCATTCAACATTTCGAAGCCAGGAATCACCCTCGGCAACGTTCAAGAAAAACCTTGAGACGGGGAGGCTACAACCTCGCGTAGCATGGGATCAAATTTATATACGCGCGCTCTAAGGGGTGCCCCCCTCTCGGTCCCAACCGGAAACACCCATGCCCCCTGACCGGATGACTGGCTTTAATCCAGGGCCATGGAACCCTCTATTTGGTGTGTACACGGAAAGAGGTTACCAATTTACTAAACCGCATTCTGGCAGAAAACATGTGGTAGCACGGAAGGGGGAAGAACGATAACGTAACTCCGTCCATGTTAACGTCATAATTTATCGGATGACGTAAGGCTGGCATGCTACAACAGTACCACCTTACTGCCCTTCATGTCACCACATGACTAGGCCATCTCTCCTCAGAGATCATAGTAACTCCGGAACACACGGGTAGTTGCCTTACATGCAACGAGATACTCACCGATGCTCATATGCCATGCACAACCATTCAAGCAAACATGCAAAACACCTATCATATCAAAGGTTCAAACATGCTTGCCTGGTTCGGAGAAGTCGGAGTCTAGCTCGGTGAAGTTCGCGGCTCCGTCACCTCTTCCGGAACCAACGGTATAGCGAAAATGCATACTAACGTGAAAACCAACGCGTGAATAAAAGTTGTCTCAAACATTTTCCAAATAAATCCTATACAAAAACTAGACAAAAATATAAGTCTGTCAAAAAAAGAATCACTCAAAAATCACTTTTTATTAAAAAGTTATAAGGGTTTTAGTCCAGGGACTAATCTGTGATGAAACAGAAAAGATCCAGGGACTTAACTGAGAAAACAGAAAACGGTTCGAAGAGAAACGCGCCAGCCCAAAGAGAAAACATACTTGCCCGAAGGCGCCAACAGAAAACGCTTCGGGGGAGAGAAAGAAGAGAGGCTGACGTGGGGGTCCCACATGTCAGGTTTAAATCCTCGCCGGCGCCCGAAGGCTGCGGTGGTCGCCGGCGTCGAACCACGGCGAGTTAGGGAGATCGGAGTGTACCAAGAGGTTTAGCGTGTCCTTCCGCGTCGGTGGGTGGTGGACTTGGTCGTCGGAGAGCACCACGTCGACGGCGACATTTTCTCCGGTGGACGGCGGCTCGGGCGATGGTGGAGAACTCCGGTGGGTGCTGCAAACTCCGAATTGAAGCGCGGGTCAGAAGGATGGCTGCACTAGAGAGCTACTGGCAAGAGCTGGGGGTTAGGGATGTACGCACAGGAGCGAATCGAGCTGGGTCCCGTGGCGGGTCGCGGCGGCCGGAGTTGAGGAAGATGGCTCCCTCGGGGCTCTTCCAGTGGCTAGGCGGGGTGTTGGAGGTGTGCAGAGGTGGTGTGGGTTCGAGGTGGAGCTCGGGGCCTCTATTTATAGGCGGCTCGAGGGGGTGGCCGTGAACGGGAAATCTCCGGCGAGCGATTACGGCGAGGCAGTGGTTTGGCAGGGAGCTTAAGTGGCCAGGCAGCATCAGGGAGGTGTACTGGTGCCGTTCCCCCGTTAATCCTGGTCGGACTTGGCGTAATGGCGTCGGTCTTCATCGGGGTGGCCGTACGGGCACGGCGGCGGCAGAGAGCGCGCTCCGCGCCTAGCGCTTCACGACGAGGGTGGCAGCGTGCACGGGGGAGTGGAAAACCACGCGGCGACCTCCGGTGGCTTGGGCGGTGCTGGACGGCGCTGTCTGCGCTGCGCCTCTCTCTGGCGGCCGCAAAGCCGCCGCTGCCGTCGGTCACGGGGCGGCGCACCTCCTCCTGCTCGTCACCGACGCCCGCAACCTTCCAAGCGCTCGTGCGGTACAGAGGACAAGGGGGAGCGGACAGGAAGCACGGGGACGCCGGGGCACTGGCGAGATCGACAACGGACGCTGAAGAAACGACAGTAGTTTCAGACACTGTTAACTGAACTTGACTGAACATTATAGAAACAGTGTCCAGCAGGTGTTCGATGAAATGATTTGGCAAGAAGAAAATTTTTCCTGGAGCTGGGACTTGGTGAGGTGACCTCTCAATGCACCCAGAGGTTGCCTGATTTTTCTCAGATTTTTAGGAGAAGAATTCAAATGAATTTCATCAAATTTGGAAAATGAGGTCCAAACTTGCAGCAAGTGTAGTTTGAAAATTTTGAACTGGAGACCAGTGGATCTTCATGGATCCTGGTTGAGGGCTCAAAGGACTAGCTAGGGAAATTGGTTTGGAGGCAAAACTCAAAGCAGAAATGGTAGCTCCTTTGTAAATATCCAAGAGCTAGAATAGAAGACAGAAATTGTTTTTTATAAGAAATAAATGGAAATAATTATATGGAGAGGTTCAACTTGCTGTAGTTGAGGTACATCATGATCCAAAGGTGGGGAAGGTTTATGGGAGGGGATTTACACTTAGGTCATGGTAAGAGAGATTTTTGAAAGTGGAAAAGGATCATTCCAAAAGCCATAGGGCTTTTCAAAGGAATTTTCAAAAGACATTTTTCCAAGTGAAAAGCATTTTGGTTTGAGTCCAAATAAAAAGGGTAAACCTCCAAGACCAAAAAAAAATCAAGTCTTGGGAAAATCCAAATAAAACTCTTGCCATAAAGAAAGTTTTTGAGAGGGTGGGTTCTTTAGAAGAAAATTTAAATCACCTCCCTCAAGTCAAATAAATTTTTTGAAAAAGCCAAATAAAATTTTGGGTGTCACAACACCTACCCCCTTAGGAAAAATCTCGTCCTCGAGATTTCAGCTGATCCTCAAATAGATATGGATATTCTGCCTGAAGAAAATCTTCCCTTTCCCATGTAGCTTCATCCTCAGTGTGGTTGCTCCACTGAACTTTGAAAAGTTTTGTTGTTTTCTGACGGGTCCTCCTTTCAGACTCTTCCAAAATCTTTACTGGCCGCTCTCTGTAGGTGAGGTCTGGTTGCACATCAATGTTTTCATGAGATACATGCTTCTCCGGGTTACCTACACATTTCCTCAATTGTGAGACGTGGAACACGTCATGGACGTCTGATAGTTACTTGGGTAGTTCTAGCTTGTAGGCCACTATACCCCTTCGTGCAATTATACAGAATGGTCCAATAAATCTCGGGGCTAGCTTCCCCTTAATTTTGAACCGTTGCAGGCCCCTCATAGGAGACACTCGTAGGTATACGGAATCACGGGGTTCAAAGCTGACCTCACGATGTTTTTGATCGTAGTAGCTCTTTTGTCGGCTTTGTGCTGTCTTGAGTCTGTCCCTCATCTGCTTAAATTTCTCCTCGGCCTCCTTGAGCATGTCTGGGCCGAAGATACGACTGTCACCTGTTTCTGACCAATTCAGTGTGGTGCGACACCTCCGTCCGTACAATGCTTCAAAGGGTGCCATTTGTAAGCTGGCTTGGTAACTATTGTTGTAAGCAAACTCGGCATACGGCAAACTTTCTTCCCAACTGGATCCATAGGTGAGTACACAGGCTCTCAGCATGTCCTCTAGGATTTGGTTCACACGTTCCGTTTGTCCATCAGTCTGAGGGTGATACGCTGTACTGAAAGCTAGTTGCGTGCCCAGAGCTTGTTGCAGGTGATCCCAAAATTTGGAGACAAATTGGGTGCCTCGGTCGGATATTAGTCTTTGGGACTCCATGCAAACAAACTATTCGGGAGAGATAAAGCTTGGCTAGCCTTCGTGTGGAGTAGGTAGTCTTCACGGGAATGAAATGAGCAACCTTGGTTAGTCGGTCTGTGATGACCCATATGGCGTCATTTCCGCGTTGTGATCGAGGTAGTCCGACGATGAAGTCCATTCCTATTTCATCCCATTTCCACTCCGGTATCCTGTTTGGCTGGAGTATCCCTGCTGGCTTTTGATGCTCGGCCTTGATGCGCTGACATGAATCGCAACAAGCAATAAATGCGGCTATATCCCTTTTCATACCGTGCCACCAAAATATTTCCTGAATGTCTTTGTACATTTTGGTTCCTCCAGGGTGGATCGAGTATGGAGCGGTGTGGCTTTCGGTTAGGATTTCTTGCTTGAGTTCCTCAATGTTAGGTACGCAAAGTCTGTCTCCGTACCATAATATTCCTTCACTGTCTGTGACGAACTCTGAAGCCTTACCAAGGTTCATTTTCTTCTTTATGACTTCGATGCTGGGATGTCCCTGCTGAGCCTTCTTAATTTGTTCCACTAGGGTGGGTTGTATCTCCAGATTTGATACGGTGCCCTCAGAGACTAACACCATGTTGAGCCTAGCGAACTCTTGCTGAAACTCAGGCCTCAAGTTTTGTGGACCGTCGTTGTCCGGGCTGGGGTTCCGACTAAGGGCATCTGCCACTACGTTTGCTTTCCCTGGATGGTAGTGAATGCCGACATCATAGTCCTTGACCAATTCCAATCAGCGTCGTTGGCGTAAGTTTAGCTCTGGTTGCGTGAAAATATATTTAAGGCTCTTATGGTCCGTATATACTTCACAACGATTTCCCAACAGAAAGTGTCTCCACTCCTTGAGTGCATGGATGACCGCTGCTAGCTCCAAGTCATGTGTTGGATAATTTTCCTCATGCTTCCGTAGCTGCCTGGAAGCATACGCGACAACTTTGCCATCCTGCATCAGCACACATCCGAGGCCCTTTCGGGACGCATCACAATATACTTCAAAACTCTTGTGTATGTCTGGCACAGTTAAGACCGGTGCGGTTGTTAGTTTCTTCTTGAGTTCTTGGAAGCTTTTCTCGCATGCTTCCGTCCATACAAACTTCTTGTCTTTCTTGAGCAACTGGGTCATTGGTTTCGACACAGTGGAGAATCCTTCAATAAATCTTCTGTAATATCCGGCCATTCCCAGGAAACTCCGCACATCTGCCACGTTGGCTGGTGGTTTCCAATCAAGTATGGCTTTGACCTTTTCTGGGTCTACGGCCACGCCTTCTTGGGTTAATATATGGCCTAGGAAACCAACTTGCCTTAGCCAAAATTCACACTTGCTAAATTTGGCGTACAACTGATGTTTCCTTAATTCTCCCAAAACAATTCTGAGATGCTCAGCATGCTCTTCTGGTGTCCATGAGTAAACCAGAATATCGTCAATGAACACCACAACAAATTTGTCCATGAATTTCATGAACACTTTGTTCATGAGGTGGACGAAATATGCGGGGGCGTTCGTTAGTCCAAAAGGCATCACTGTGAACTCATATAATCCGTATCTGGAGGTAAATGTTGTCTTAGGGATATCTTCTGTCCGTACTTTCAATTGATGATATCCCGATCTCAAATCAATTTTTGAGAACACCTTGGCTTGTGCGAGCTGGTCAAACAAATCATTTATCCGTGGCATCGGATATTTGTTTTTGATGGTGACCATATTGAGAGCTCGATAGTCTATACACAGTTTCATTGTCCCATCCTTTTTCTTGGCGAATAATACTGGCGAACCCCAACGTGAGGAACTGGCTCGAATAAAACCTTTGTCCAGTAATTCCTTTATCTGTTTCTTCAATTCTACCAATTCTGAGGGTGCCATTCTATAAGGTTTCTTATAGATGGGAGCGGTGCCAGGTGCTAGTTCAATGCTGAATTCTATCTCTGGTCTGGTGGCATGCCTGGTAGTTCTTCAGGAAATACGTCAGGAAACTCGCACACCACTGGAACTTTTCTCAGTTCTGAAATGTCCACTTTGTGCAATTTTGGTTGCCGTGACCGTGGCCTCTCTTGAGCTGTAACCTTAATTGTCTTGCCGTGATGGTGCGTGAGAATCACGGTCCGATTGAAACAGTCAATAAATCCTTTGTTGGTGGTTAACCAGTCCATCCCTAAAATGACATCCAGTCCTTTATTTTCCAACACGATGAGATTAGCTTGGAACTTTAGTCCTTCGAACTCAATGATCACTCCTTGGCAGTAACTCTGAGCGATTTTCTTATTTCCGGTGGACTTGATGATCATAGATTTTTCCAAGGGGAGTATCGGAAAACCATGTTGCAAAACAAAATTCCTCGAAACGAACGAATGGGAAGCTCCAGAATCAAACAAAACCGTGGCAGGTACTGTGTTGACAGGGAACGTACCGAGCACGATGTCTGGGGCGTTCTGCGCTTCTTCCTTGGTTACATGGTTCAGGTGACCCTTCATGTGGTTGTTGTTGGGATTGAAGTTGTTGCGCTTGGGGGCTGGATTGTTCCCACCATTGTTCGGCTTGGGCGCCAAGTTCCTTGGTTTTGGGCACTGTTTAGCATAGTGCCCTTCTTCACCACAAGCATAGCATGTGACCCCTGGACGGTATGTGAAGTCCTTGTCCCTGGAATGAAACTGTCTGGTTGGCCTTAGATCAGTAGTCGTGGATTTCCTTGCTTCAGTCCTCTGAGCATCAGTCTTGCTTCGGTTGTTGCGAGCAAGGGTCGTCTGATCCCTCTTTCGCTTACGGATATCTTCCAGACTACAGCGCTCATTCTCCAAGGTAATGGCCTTGTCAACCAGAGTTTTAAAATCCGGGAAAGTGTGTACAACCAGTTGGCATCTTAGTGCCGGTGCCAGGCCGTCAAAGAATTTTTCCATCCTCTTGTTCTCTGTCATGTGCTCGTCGTAGGCATAACGAGATAGCTGGGTAAACTGACCGTTGTATTCTGTCACTGACATGCTTCTTTGCTTGAGGTCATCAAATTCTCTCTTCTTGATTTTTATGATGCTCCTGGGGATGTGTGCCCCACGGAAGCCTTCCTTAAACTCTTCCCAGGCGATGTTGTGTTCACTGGGATGCATGTGTAGGAAGTTTTCCCACCATGCTGCAGCTGCTCCAGTAAGGTAGTGAGGTGCATAAAGCACCTTCTCATGATCTGAACACTGAGCAATGATCAGCTTCCTTTCGATGTCACGAAGCCAATCATCGGCTTCAAGTGGCCTATCGGTGTGAGCAAATGTTGGAGGGCGTGTCTTCTGCAATTCAGACAGCTTGGAGTGTGGTTGATAGGGCTCACGGTGGTTTCCCATATTGATGACGTGATTCATCATCTCTTGGTGTTGCTGTTGGCTTTGTTTGAAAAGGCGGCATACTTGAGATAAGGCCGCTTCGCTGTCCTGCTGACTAGACTGTCCCTGAGTGAAGTTATTGCTGGTCTGTGTTCCATAAACCTCTTCTGGCTGATTGGGCATGGAACGAGTCCACGGACGAGACATTTTTCCAGTCTGGGGTATTATTTAGAAAAACTCATGAGAAGAACTGTGTGGCACAAGGAAAATCTTGCAAAGGCAAAAACTTAAAAGACCCCAAGATTTTTCGAGAAAACATAAGCGATTTCGAACGAAGAAGAACTGCTTAGTACACATCTTACTCGCGAAACGCAAACATACGATACAGCACTCAGGATGTGCGTACACATTCCTGACATGTTATTAGACTAGCACACTCCTTCGGAAAGCAGCGAACACAACTTACTACAAACTAACGTACAGATAGAACACACCATACAAGCAGGCATAACGCGCGGCTACTCGGCGCTCTCAGTCGAAGATGGTGACGATGTCCTTTCCCTTGCCGAGGGCAAGACTCAGTGGTGCAGGAGACTGAACCTCCACCTCCTCTCTAGCAGGCTCCAGACGCGCAGCACTGCGCTACGGTGATGGTGCGGGTGCGACAGGCGGCAGTGCGGGTGCGGCAGGCAGTGCAGCTCTGACTGGAGTAGGAGCGATGACTCGGTCGAACTCCTCAGTGGTAGGCAGACGGCGAGCAGTGGCCAAAATGGCCGGTGCATAAGAGGCTGAAGACGAGACGAATGTCAGAGGCGGTGCCGTGTGGAGAAGCTCCTTCCTGCTGGCAGGACCGCCCCGAACTAAGTCCATGCGGGCAGCCACAAGATCGTCCACGAGGTTGTCGAAAGATTCCTCCAGAGCCTTGAGGTACTGAACAACCATCTCGATGGCTTCATCTCGCTCTGCCCTATGGCAGGCGAATGCATAGTGACAAGTATATGGCACATGGCATGGGAGGTAGCGGTAGCGACGAGTCTTCATCATAGGAAGAATGTCCCGAAAGCGAGCTATCGCCTCACGGGCAGCCATCTGCATGGCATGCCTCTCCGTAGGCATGGCCCTTCCCACAAAACGGAAGTGGCGAGATGCAGAACGTCCTCCCTTGAATTGCACCACGGCCTGGTGCATAGACACGTCGTCGCTGGCCCGATCGCGAGCTTGGTGATGGAGACGAGGAGTTTGACAAACCCCTCGGGCACGTTAGTGAACACTCGAGTCTCGCAGTTGCTGCGAGCCATCTACAAAAGTAGGCAAAAATTCTGAGTAGTCATGTCATAAATTTATGATGACCAACAGAAAATAGCTACATCTGCAAAATGCTGAAAAAGCACAAAAGACGCTAATAACCGATGAATGATCGCACCTAGTGGCTTCCTACAGTCAGCCTGGCTCTGGTACCAAGCTTGTCACGACCGGTTTTCCAATAAAAATATTTATTGAGAGACCGATCCCTTTTACGGACCAGTAGAGAAGAATTCCTTCTTACTGGTAGACAAAATCTTGATCACAGAAGAAAATACCAGGAGTACTGAACATAATACAAGGTTGAGCGGAGACTGCCCAACAATTTATTACAGGCGCGCCGATAAAACATAACGGCGGGTAGGGTGGCATAACTACTAGCTCACGATAGAAGTGGCGGTGAAAAAAAACACAGCGGAGTGGGTGACAGGACTCCTGAATCTAACAACTCTTCGAGCGTCGGAGTGAGGCTCGAAGAGACTTATTGCGGGTGGTGGAAGCGTATATAATACAACTGACCAATATCCAGGATCGCACGGGACTGACTGGGATTCCTCTAGGCGTCGGACTCACTATCAAACTCTTCATCCATGAGATCGCCTTCGTCAACATCTGGCCAAATCAACAAGCCAGGTGAGTACTATGAAAGTACTCGCAAGACAGTTCGGACATAAGATATAACAAATGTAAACATGATGCATAAGGACAGATTAACAAGCGCACTCAGACATAGAGATAATAATGCACGGGAAATAAAAGAGAAGTCGGGCGGTAGTCCTCCCGAAATCCCAAAGTAAATACTGAGGGCCAAACGAGTGTCTGAATGACTCCTCGAGAGGAAAATACAAGCATAACAATGCCGCAGTCGGGCGTCAAGGCGACACCACATAAAGGGCTTATAACAGAAAATAAATGACAGTGCGTATCGCAGTCGGACGTCTGAGCGACATCACATAAAGGGCTTATATTGAAAGTAAAAGACAAACATGCCACAGTCGGACGTCTGAGTGACATCACATAAAGGGCTTATATTGAAAGGAAAAGACAAACATGCCACAGTCGGACGTCTCAGCGACATCACATAAAGGGCTTATATTGAAAGGAAAAGACAAACATGCCACAGTCGGACGTCTGAACGACATCACATAAAGGGCTTATATTTCATAACTTGATAATTTAGTAGTTCATGACTTTAATACCACAACAAGGGAATATTCAGATATGAGATAAACAACAGGGGTTAGTCCATCCACAGGAATAACGTTCAACCAAGTTTACCACTCAAGTTTGTTCACCGGGGACAATACCACAAGGATTTGACATAGATATGGATACACTGGTCACGATCCTTGACCATGGATACGATGACTCGGAAGAATTTGACTCTGCAGAGTTTGTACTTTAACCACAGCCAACGGATTTCAGTAGTCACGGGGACTAGTTCCGTTTACGGTGTTTTGGAAGAAACACATCTAACCAGTACACACCCATTCAACATTCCGAAGCCAGGAATCACCCTCGGCAACGTTCAAGAAAAACCTTGAGACGGGGAGGCTACAACCTCATGTAGCATGGGATCAAATTTATATACGCGCGCTCTAAGGGGTGCCCCCCTCTCGGTCCCAACCGGAAACACCCATGCCCCCTAACCGGATGACTGGCTTTAATCCAGGGCCATGGAACCCTCATCCCGGCCCCTCTATTTGGTGTGTACACGGAAAGAGGTTACCAGCTTACTAAACCGCATTCTGGCAGAAAACATGTGGTAGCACGGAAGGGGGAAGAACGATAACGTGACTCCGTCCACGTTAACGTCGGAATTTATCGGATGACGTAAGGCTGGCATGCTACAACAGTACCACCTTACTGCCCTTCATGTCACCACATGACTAGGCCATCTCTCCTCAGAGATCATAGTAACTTCGGAACACACGGGTAGTTGCCTTACATGCAACGAGATACTCACCGATGCTCATATGCCATGCACAACCATTCAAGCAAACATGCAAAACACCTATCATATCAAAGGTTCAAACATGCTTGCCTGGTTCGGAGAAGTCAGAGTCTAGCTCGGCGAAGTTCGCGGCTCCGTCACCTCTTCCGGAACCTACGGTATAACGAAAATGCATACTAACGTGAAAACCAACCCGTGCATAAAAGTTGTCTCAAAAATTTTCCAAATAAATCCTATAAAAAACTAGACAAAAATATAAGACTGTCAGAAAAAGAATCACTCAAAAATCACTTTTATGAAAAAGTTATAAGGGTTTTAGTCCAGGGACTAATCTGTGATGAAACAGAAAAGATCCAGGGACTTAACTGAGAAAACAGAAAACGGTTTGAAGAGAAACGTGCCAGCCCAAAGAGAAAACGTACTTGCCCGAAGCCGCCAACAGAAAACGCTTCGGGGGAGAGAAAGAAGAGAGGCTGACGTGGGGGCACACATGTCAGGTTTAAATCCTTGCCGGCGCCCGAAGGCTGCGGTGGTCGCCGGCGTCGAACCACGGCGAGTTAGGGAGATCGGAGTGTACCAAGGGGTTTAGCGTGTCCTTCCGCGTCAGTGGGTGGTGGACTTGGTCGTCGGAGAGCACCACGTCGACGGCGACACTTTCTCCGGCGGACGGCGGCTCAGGCGATGGTGGAGAACTCCGGTGGGTGCTGCAAACACCGAATTGAAGCGCGGGTCAGAAGGATGGATGCACTAGAGAGCTACTGGCAAGAGCTGGGGGTTAGGGATGTACGCACAGGAGCGAAACAAGCCGGGTCCCGTGGCGGGTCGCGGCGGCTGGAGTTGAGGAAGAAGGCTCCCTCGGGGCTCTTCCAGTGGCTAGGCGGGGTGTTGGAGGTGTGCAGAGGTGGTGTGGGTTCGAGGTGGAGCTCGGGGCCTCTATTTATAGGCGGCTCGAGGGGGTGGCCGTGAACGGGAAATCTCCGGCGAGCGATTACAGCGAGGCAGTGGTTTGGCAGGGAGCTTAAGTGGCCAGGCAGCATCAGGGAGGTGTACTGGTGCCGTTCCCCCGTTAATCCTGGTCGGACTTGGCGTAATGGCGCCGGTCTTCATCGGGGTGGCCGTACGGGCACGGCGGCGGCAGAGAGCGCGCTCCGCGCCTAGCGCTTCACGACGAGGGTGGCAGCGCGCACGGGGGAGTGGAAGACCACGCGGCGGCCTCCGGTGGCTTGGGCGGTGCTGGACGGCGCTGTCTGCGCTGCGCCTCTCTCTGGGGTCGCAAAGCCGCCGCTGCCGTCGGTCACGGGGCGGCGCACCTCCTCCTGCTCGTCGCCGACACCCGCAATCTTCCAGGCGCTCGTGCGGTACAGAGGACAAGGGGGAGCGGACAGGAAGCACGGGGACGCCGGGGCACTGGCGAGATCGACAACGGACGCTGAAGAAACGACAGTAGTTTCAGACACTGTTAACTGAACTTGACTGAACATTATAGAAACAGTGTCTAGCAGGTGTTCGATGAAATGATTTGGCAAGAAGAAATTTTTTCCTGGAGCTGGGACTTGGTGAGGTGACCTCTCAATGCACCCAGAGGTTGCCTGATTTTTCTTAGATTTTTAGGAGAAGAATTCAAATGAATTTCATCAAATTTGGCAAATGAGGTCCAAACTTGCAGCAAGTGTAGTTTGAAAATTTTGAACTGGAGACCAGTGGATCTTCATGGATCCTGGTTGAGGGCTCAAAGGACTAGCTAGGGAAATTGGTTTGGAGGCAAAACTCAAAGCAGAAATGGTAGCTCCTTTGTAAATCTCCAAGAGCTAGAATAGAAGACAGAAATTGTTTTTGATAAGAAATAAATGGAAATAATTATATGGAGAGGTTCAACTTGCTGTAGTTGAGGTACATCATGATCCAAAGGTGGGGAAAGGTTTATGGGAGGGGATTTACACTTAGGTCATGGCAAGAGAGATTTTTGAAAGTGGAAAAGGATCATTCCAAAAGCCATAGGGCTTTTCAAAGGAATTTTCAAAAGACATTTTTCCAAGTGAAAAGCATTTTGGTTTGAGTCCAAATAAAAAGGGAAAACCTCCAAGACCAAAAAAAAATCAAGTCTTGGGCAAATCCAAATAAAACTCTTGCCATAAAGAAAGTTTTTGAGAGGGTGGATTCTTTAGAAGAAAATTTAAATCACCTCCCTCAAGTCAAATAATTTTTTTGAAAAAGCCAAATAAAATTTTGGGTGTCACAGCAACTATATTAAATCATGCATATAAGAATTCAGAGAAGAATCAAATATTGTTCATAGATAATCTAGATCATAAGCCCACAATTCATCGGATCTCGGCCAACACACCGCAAAAACAATTACATCAAATAGATCTCCAAGAAGATCGAGGAGAACTTTGTATTGAGATCCAAAGAGAGAGAAGAAGCCATCTAGCTAATAACTATGGACCCGAAGGTCTGTGGTAAACTACTCACACATCATCGGAGAGGCTATGGTGTTGATGTAGAAGCCCTCCGTGATCGAATCCCCCTCCGGCGGAGCGCCGGAAAAGGCGCCAATATGGGATCTGACGGGTACAGAAGGTTGCGGTAGTGGAAAAGTGGTTTCGTGGCTCCCCTGGATGTTTTCAGGGTATAAGAGTATATATAGGCGAAATAAGTAGGTCGGTGGAGCTACGAGGGGCCCACGAGGGTGGGGGCGCGCCTACCACCCTGGGCGTGCCCTCCTACCTCGTGGCCGCCTCATTGCTTCCTTGACGTGCACTCCAAGTCTCCTGGATTGTGTTTGTTCCAAAAAAGATCCTTGAAGGTTTCGTTCCGTTTGGATTCCGTTTGATATTCCGTTTCTGCGAAACACTGAAATAGGCAAAAAGAACGGCAATTTGCACTGGGCCTCCAGTTAATAGGTTTGTCCCAAAAACAAAATAAAAGATATATTAAAGCCCATTAAACATCCAATACAGATAATATAATGGATGGAACAATCAAAAATTATAGATACGTTGGAAACGTATCAATGAGGTAGATCGATCGGCGCGTGGGGAAAGCGAGTTATAACGACCTAGCTAGCTATATGTATAGCGGGAGATCGGTCGGTGTACATCCATTTGTTAGAGGAAAATAAGGCCCAGCGAGACGGATAGACGGAGAGAATGGAGCTAGGAGGTGGTGCGAGAGGCCTACTAGCTAGATAGGAGGAGGAGTGTGCGTTGAGAGATCGATGAAAATAGGGGCGAGAGTTTACACGTGTGTGGGACCGTATGGGAGACACGAGGCATGGACACAGAAAGGAGGAGATGGAAGGTGCGTGTGTATGTGGTAGGCAGACATCGCGCTAGAGAGGTTTATCGATCGATGTGTGTCGGAAAAGAGTTGTGGAGACAGTGGGGGAACGACCTAAAGAAAAAAAATGAATGTGCGCGATGGATAGAATGCTGAGGGAAGGGGAGGGCGTGTGCATGCATGAGAGAAAGTTAGTGCTAGCTACAATGGTTATAGGATTGTGTGGGTGTAAGAGACTAACAAAGATCATAATTCAATATGAAAGTGGATTCATATATTTGAATAGGAGATCATAGTGTTATAAACATATGCATGCATGAATGTAGCGGTGATACGCGTGGTGTGGTTTTGGACATGTTATACCATAATGTGATAAAGCGTGGCGTTTGCAACTCAAAGCTAAATATCGAACAATCTAAATCATACTATACATCAAACAATCTCACATTTTATTTGAATTTGTGATAATGTGTGGCGTTTGCAGCTCACAACTAAATATCGAACAATCTAAACCGTACTATATATCGAACAATCTCACATTTTTTTAATTTGTGATAATGTGTGGCATTTGCAACTCACTTCTAAATACTTGTAGGCATAGGGGGCGGGGCACCATACATTATGTGATAAACACATTATACATATGAGACATGGTTTAGATTATGTAGATCTAGCTAGAGCTTGAAATGTACCGTGATTTGAAATCAACATAAAGTGGATTCAAAAAATCGAGTTCGAGTTCATATAGTACACATAGTTCATATCTAACTTGACAATAATTATGTGGTGTGTTGTGAAGATAATATACAAACGATGTTTTAACTTGACAATAATGATGATTGTAGATCTTATTAAAATAGAGAAATGAATTCAAATGGTTTAACTTGACAACAGTCATGATTGTATATCTTATTCAAAGAGAGAAATGAATTCAAATTTAGTTCATATTGAAGTGGTAGTATATACGTTTGGAATGCACTAAAATGTTCATTTGAGTAATAGGTTGCATGCATTATACACGTAGCGCAATATTTTAATTGAACATAACATGAATTCAAAGTTTTGAATGGCATTTGTAGTGCGAATTGATTTCTAACAGTACACGGGACTAGACTCTCTTGTGTGGTGCGAATTGATTTGTTTTTGTTTTTTCATCGAGGGAAGTGCGAATTGATTAGGTACAGTACATGTTAGGCTTGTCCGGAAATTTCAACCCGCGCCTTGTTACCCTGAAATATTTAAGATATATCTTTGTTTAGTTGTGCTCCGAAAACTCCCTCCTTCTCAAACCGCGCCTTGCTGTCCCAAAATTACAACGCGCGTGAAAACTCCCACCTCCCGACACGCAAAATGCCCGTGATACCCCTGAACCGAAAGAACCGCCTAGCTCAAATCGGTGGGGGTACTTTCATAACTTACCCCACATTTCGGACAAGCGCGTCCCTAAGCCATGGTTCCCCCCTCCCATCCCATCCGCCTACACATTCGTACACCGAGGCCACGAAAACCCGCGAAGCCCCACACCCTCCTCCGTCCGCCACCCACCCGGAGCCTCTTCCCCGACGACTTCGTGCATAGCAACACCTCGACGTCCCTCATCCACCGCACCGGATGAGGATCCGTCATCGATCTCGTCGTCCTGCCGGTTCAGCCACCCCGTCCTCCACCTCCAAGGAGCTGCCCCAATATTCCCCTCGTCTTCACGCCACCTCCATTGCCACACCACCGTCTTCACCTTCACCACCGGAAGAGCGGCATCATCACCGATTCGTCGGATGAAGCTGAGGCCTAATTGTCGCCACCAAAGAGGTTCTACACTAATCGCCGCATTTACTGCTTGATTTGATCTCACGGTGCTGCCGGCGCACGGTCCTGAGCCGACATGGCGCGGCTCCATCAACGGCAGCGTCGCCGGCCACTTCCTCCATGGCGTCGCTCCCTCGGCGGCATTGTTAGAATCCTCAAATTCAAACAAGCCCTTACACAATTACTTCTGTTATAGATACGTGTCAATGAAAACCTTGTTTGGTTTGTCCCGCTCCAGCTGCGCTGTCGTCCACCCCACCTCAGCTGCTCCAGCGATAGAAGGGTCCACCACAGCAGGGATCCGGCCTCCAGATTGTCTTTAGCTGCCTCAGATCTTCTTCCTCGCGACCGGCAGCCACGAGAAGTGCAATACCATCATCGACCGAGTAGATGACCCCGATGACTACACGGGTCCACAAGAGAGTCGCACTCTTTCGTGTCTGCTTACGTTATGCATCGCTTAATATTACATGCTACTTTATCGTCCTGTTCACCGATTAGACTCCGAGTCAGCTCCAAACTAATACTCAAACATGAGTTTTTAAATGGTTGTGGAGTACATATCGGGGCCGCAATGAATAGTATCTATCTACTATCTGGTTAATCTCTGGTATATACTATGAGTTTCATTTTGGGTGGGAAACAAATAGTAAAGAAGCCATTATCTGTGTTTTTTTAACTGAAGCCATTATTTGCTTGCTATCATTGGTTTTCGGTCTATCCACAGGTTGCGACCATCACTCTGGATTTCTGCATGCACTCCTTACATAATCTCACTATGTTTTATTCCTATGCATGTCAGTTATTGTACACAATGGAACTGAACATGTAGAGCAAAAGAGACGAGCCTTGCATGGCAATAAAATTTCATGTAGACGTAGCTCCATGGTGGGCGCAAAGGCAGCCCCCTCCACCCATTTCGGATTGTAATCAAGAGGAAGATAATTGTTCTGAGGGAGATTCGGAAAGAGAAGACCACTCCTATTTACCCCCTGAAGTCTTTGCTCTAACTTGGCATGCTGATGTTGGTAATATCATGCATATGGTGCCTTGCATTGCTTACTATATACATCAAATATGTCATCTACTTAGTTTAGACATGCTTTGTGTGAATGCCATATGTTTAGTTTCTTTATCGTATATGTGAGTTATGCAACGCCATCTTGTTTAGCAAGGCATCATATATGTGAATTTTGCAATGCCATCCTGCTTAATCAGTCATCTTATATGTGAATTATATCATGCCATACTTATTTTTTCATTATACATACTACATTTGTCAACAATGTTAGTACATTCAACTAATATTCGCGTGCATCAGCCATTTGACACGGTGATGGAAAATTCTGGAGCGAAAACAAGGTCTTCAGAGCAGACTATGCTATCTGACGAAGCGCATATCTCGCTGGTTACGGATAGCACCTTAGAGGAGGATTCAGAGACAGATGGCCAGTCCTATTCCCCCCCGAGGTGTATGCTCTAACTTGGCAGGGTTATGTTGCTCATATCGTGCGTATGGTGTCTTGCATTGCTATGTCATTTGCTTAGTTTAGACATGCTTTGTGTGAATGTCACCTGTTTAGTGTCTAATTACCATATATGTGAATTATGCAATGCCATCTTGTTGCAAGACATTATATACGTGAATTATGCAATGCTATCTTGTTGCAAGGCATTATATATGTGAATTATGCAATGCCATGTTGTTTAGCTAATCATCATATATGTGAATTATATCATGCTATCCTTTTTTTGTATTACAGGTTCCATTTGTCGACAACGTTTGTATATTCAACTACTCTTCATGTGCATCAGCCATTTGAAGTGGTGATGGAAGTATCTGGAGTGAAAACAAGGTATTCAAAGCAGACAATGCTACCTGCTGAAGGACATCTTGCTGGTTACAGATAGCTCCTCAGAGGAGTACTCAGAGACAGATGACCAGTCCTATTTCCCCCCTAAGCTCTATGCTCAAACTTGGCAGGGTTATATTACTCATGTCATGCATGTTGTCTTGCATTGCTTAGTTTCTAGATCATATATGCGATTGCCCTCTGCTTACTTGCTCAGTATATAAATCATATATTTGAATTATATCATGCCATCATGTTTACATAGACAGCATCTATCTAAATTATGGCATGCCAACCCATTTAATAAAGACATCATATAGTTATATCATCTCATCATGTTTAGTGTTTACAGTCATCATATTTTGAATTATGTCATTCTATCCGTGAATTATATCATGCTATCATGTTTCCATAGGCGGCATGTATGTGAATTATGGCATGCCAACCTAATTAATTAATACATTATATATTTATATCATGTCATCCTGTTTACATAGTCATCATATTTTGAACTATGTCTTTCCATCCTTTTTAGTTAGCCATCATATATGTGAAATTGTGTCATGCTATCCTGTTTAGTTAGCCATCATATATGTGAAATTGTGTCATGCTATCCTGTTTGGTTAGACAACATAAATGTGAATTATTTCATGCCCTCTTTACCCCACTATCCATTGCACCTGTCTATCATACAATGTATGTACATTCAATTACTTTTCTTGTTTATCAGCCATTTGAACTAGAGAGGGTGATGGCAGTATCTAAGGGAGTAACAACACGGTCTTCAGAAAAGATAGTGCTACCAGTTGATGCAGATAGAACCACGGTTGTACTTGCCCATGAACCAGCCCCACCACACATAACCCAGACTCTCGCAGATTGTACCCCTACTCAGTTGGACAGAGAACCAACTACACCCCTTCTAACCCCAACCCCAGCAGATAGTAACCCATTTCCAGTTGACACAGCACTGTCTCCACCACAGAGCATCCAAACACGAGCAGTTAGTAAGGGGGCTCACTACAAAAAAATACACTTCCGTGATGATACGTGTTTGTCACAGTAGGTCACGTTTTCTGTCATGCATGTACATCCATGACAAATTTATGACAAAGTGTTCCATGACATTACCAAAATTATCATCACAGAAGTGTCTACTTCCATGATGATAAATAGCGCGTCATAGAAGTGCTTTCGTCAAGGGTGACCAACACGTGGCATCCACCGTAATGGAACGTCGTTAAGATATCGGGTCCGGTTTTGGATCCGATAACCCGTTAACATCCCAGACCAATGGGGATTTTCCATGTGTAAAATCATCATTGGCTGGAGGAAACACGTGTCGGCTCACCGTTGGGACAGATGTCATCCACTCATTGGACACAAAGCGCCTATGATACGTCGACACGTGGCACGGCCCAACAAAGGCCCATTCCTGTGAAAAGGCCGGCCCGTTTGACTTGGTCAAAAGGTGGCGGGCCGACCCACATCAAGCCTGTTAACAGCATGTTCGCATATAGCCCATTTACAGCCGGCTAACCCAGGGCCCATTTACGTCCTAACCGAATTAGGCCCAGTAGCGTCATCTGGGCCGTCCAATATAATTCCAGCCCGTTTTAACTTCCGGCCCATGTATGGCCCATGATGTCTTTCGGCCCATATGAGGCCCTTATTACTCTCGGCCCATTAACGGCCCGTGGTGAAACTGGCCCTTAATGAACAGTGTATCACTTTATACCCATTAACGGCCCATTATTCCGTTGGGCCGTTTCCAGCCCATGTTATCTTTAGGCCTTCTCGGGGCCCATTTATTCTTGGGCTCATTTCCACATTCGTTTACTTACGGCCCGTTACTGTCATTTTCTGCTTGTGGGCCAAATTCAGCCCGTGGTTACAGTCGGCCTGTTTGTGGCCCATTAATACGTTGGTCCGTTTTCATAGCGTCATCAAAATACGGCCGATTAACGACGGCCCGTTATGGTCGGCCCACGAATGGATGATTTCAACTCTAGCCCATTTACGGCCATAACGTGGTCTATTATTGGCCCATGTTTGGCCAACCGATCATAAGCCCGTAGAAGGCTCATTGATGATACGACCCATAGAAGGCCCATTGTGTCTACGGCCCATATAAGGCCCATTGTTTCTACGCCACGTAGAAGGCCCATTGTTTCTACGGCCCTTAGAAGGCCCATTGTTTCTACGGCCCGTAGGAGGCCCATGTAAACTACAGCCGGTGGGCATCAAAGTTCGCCACCAGTGCAAATATAGGGAACACCCTACACCATACAAAAATGGCTTGCTGTTTTCTTCAGCTGGTGGCTGCACGTTAAGAACAAATTTTGTATCGCACCAAAAAAATTACAACTATAAAACAAAAGGAAGGTTGGCATAAAAGTTAACAGTCTAGCAGATAAATGCACCACCAGAAGTTCAGAAGCTCAGTTCATTTGACCTGACTGTTACGCTTTCATGCTGTATTGTCCGATGGAGCACCATAACCTTCGCCTTCAGTTCTCCTAGGCTCCTGAACAACATAGCAAATGTCTGATAGTCTGGTTTCAAAACCATGCATATCTTGACAACATCGAACAATGTCTCTCCTTGTTTCACAAAGGGTCTCTGTTAGGGAATGGACTTGTGTCTGGAGCGCAGATACAACATTGTTTTGAGCTTGCATATCTTGATCATGAGGCAGTTTGGACGAGATTGCCTTAACAACCAACCTAGTATTATGCAGGAATGTGCTTTTGGCACTGTTAGTGGACAGGTACTGACCCACTGGAGCAGGAGCTGACATTGCGGTTATAGTTGCCTCGCCACCTTCAGAAGGTGGCGGTTCCACCATTTTTTCCATAGCTCGCTGAAAAGTTGTGGTTTTACATTAGTAGTACCAGAACAGAAGATATTAAGGAGGCAGCAAAACCAAACAAAATAGCTTTGGTCTATATATAGAACTTATTCTGGTGAACCCATGTAAAATAATAGTTGTATTTTATTCCAAAGTACATAATAAAACCAGGTTCCAAACATATGACCATGTACCATCGCTACTGTATTGTCTATTTCTTCACATTATATTGAGGGCTAAGGATAAAGAGACGAAGTTTATAATATGGTAAGCATAGTATGACATCATTCATATCACAAAACAACTGAGAATAGACAAACAGGCAATTGTAACATTGTGTGGGCAAGTCCAGCACGGAACTAGATTACAGGTCAAGATCAAAGGAACATCACTCCTCTTTTAAACCTTGTAAGGTGCAATGATACGCTAAGACAATTGTGTATAAAATTGAAAAGAATAATAGACATTGGCTGCAAACCATGCAGTTCAAGGCACAAGTCAGAGTAAGTAGTAGTTAAAAGGCATGAGGATTAAGGACTTCCAACAGCGGCTTTGACTGGTGTAGTCATGCCCTTCTTCTTGCTGGTGTGACAATCCTTGAAGATTTCCACAACATTTGGTTCAGGTACTTTTTGGTCCTTGCGGGCTTTCCTCTGCATTTGGAACAAGTCAATATAGATCTGATAATATGGTACAGCGAAAAGAGTGAAACATCAGCTAATTACAAGAGCCTCATAGTGTGCAATATAGCTCCGAGATCCTGTCGTCTGTTGGAATTTCACTTTCGTACGGTTGGCCTTGTTCTTTGAACAGTTCACCTACAAGAAGATAGATTTGTGTGGCACATGCGTAAATAGGACTTCAACATGTGATCTGATGACATATATATAATGTACCTGATACTTCGGATCGGACCAGTGTTTAACGAGGCCTCTCCCCTCTTCATCAGATATATTTCCCACTGGAGATGTTTGGGCAAGTTCACTGTTAGCCTTGCCTTCAAAGTGAGTTTTCCTCAAGTTATACCGATATTGTCGCACAGCAGACTTGAAAACATGGGTGCAAGCTTGTCTGGTTGCATCATCTTGGCTATCCAACTTGAACCTCATCTGTTGAAAATTATGGGAGTCTCATTATCAGCAACCTAGAAAGTATTGGACAGAGCAAGACGATATTACTAGTTTCCATACATAACCATACTTACAGATAAATGGTCGAGGAAGTTGTTGAACTGGGTTTCATCTTCGTCATTCCTGTACTGAATCCAGGTTGGGAGGATACGTACATGACACCTAACAGCAACCGCTGCCTCTGATACTAACTTGGCTGACTCTGTAGCATCACGTGGCCTTTTTAAACCTGCCTCAAAACATATCTCCATTCTTCCTCCTCTAGATTTAGTTAACCTATCGAGCCTTATCCCTAATGTTTGTTTCCTCTTGCGCCTAGGTGCTAGTCCAACAACAAACATAGGAAGTGTTAGTGTACATCAAACTGTGAGACTACATATAAAGAAGCATGCAACTGTAACTTGACTCCAGCAACTACCTTCTTGCTGTTGAAGCTCAGAAAGTTCATCTGATCTTGCCAACTCATCTTGTGTCAAGAGTGCTTCGCAAGTAGTGTCAGGTGGCAAGGGAGCTTGGGAACGTGCTGCTAGCTGAGTTGACCAATGAGTAAATCGTGCAGCTGTTGTTACTGTGGAAGGTGTTGCAACAACTAGGGTTGTCTCTGCTTGTTTGGTGGCAGCTATTTGTTTCTGTTTGGCTTGTTCTGCAGCTCGTGTAGCATGGGATACCCTGTCGGTACAATTTTCCGCTGGACTTTGACCTTCTATTGCACCATCAGTACCAGCAGAATCTGCAGGATTGTTCCGCTTCCCTTTCCTTATCGTTCTGTCTTGCTTCCTCTTTCTCTGTGCCATGTTAAGTCAAGCCGACAAGAAAAAAGAATACCAATTTAGTTCTTCAGAACAAATGTACTTTGATGTAAGAACATGGTGTGATAGACAGATTTGTATGTTCTAGAAACAGGAACACGTGTCTTAGTCACAAGTATAATGTGTAAAGTAAGCATATGCAATTCAACAAAACTAGAAGCAATACAAGCTAGACATCATACATAACATGCAACCACATATAACAGTGCCAAGTTAGAGGGAGCACCTGTGATGGTGCACTAGGGGAGACGTGCTCATCACCAACACAGCTACGTTGAGTGTCTATGCATGTGTTGTCTTGGAAATCATCTTGGGGGGATGGAGGAGTAGAATCTATAGAGGCCCTCCATTTGGAAGGAGCACCTTTATCCGCTGCCTTGCTAACTTCCTTCCGCTTTATTGATTTTGAATGTCAAGTAAAACCGACAAGAAAAAGCAATAAAATTACTCTTCAGAACTCATTCGTGCATGATACTGACAATCACTACTTTGATGTAAGGCAAACACATGATTCCAGGATGGAATAATACGAAAAACAGGACATCATGGCATATTCACAACTGTTTGTGTAAACTAAGCAGAAACCATTTCACCAAATAAGAAGCAACGCAAGCTAGACACCACGTGAAAGATGCAACCAATATGACTCTGCCAAGTTAAAAGTGTCCCATCATAAATGGCATTTCAACAAATTAGAAGCAGCACATGCTATAAATCATATCAAAGATGCAACTAATATCACACTGCATATACTGAAGGTGTCTCGTCATATTGATTTATGCGGGATACAAAAAAAAATAGTTTTATGTGAGGACATGCTTAATAGACAGATGTACTATGTACTAAATACAGGAAGGCATGTCACATTAACAGGTATAATGTATAAGCTAAGCAGAATAGCACATGCATTTTAACCAGATTGGAAGAATTACAATCTAGACACCATATGCAACATGCAACCACATATCACGCTGCCAACTTAGAGCAAGCACCTGCGATGCTAGTGTAGGGGAAATGCGGTAATCAACTACAGAGCTACGTTCACTATCTTCATCTAGCCTTGCTGTTTCTTGAGAATCATGTCGGGAGGTGGCCGCTGCATTCTTTAAATGAGGAGTATTGCACTTGCCTCACTCCCTCATCATAAGTGATTGATGAGGGATACACAAGAACATTAGTTTGATGTAAGAACATGGTTAATACACAGATGTACTAGTAAGTACCAAAAACAGAAAGGCATGTCATATTCAAAGGTATAATGTGTAAGCTAAGCAGATGCAATTTAACCAAATTGGAAGCAATACAAGCTAGACATCCGGCTGGAGTGGTGAGCATGATCATCTAGGACCTGAGAGCCTGGTGGGAGGTGGGCTGCTTCGCCACCATCGTGGCTTTTTAGTTGGCTTCCAGGTGATGCCTCTCTTTGCTGGGCTTGTCACTAGCTCGGCCAGTGCCCTGACTAGCTATTTGTCTTCTGGTGCTCACGGGATGGTGTTTCACGTAAAAATTATCTTTCCTTATCTTAATAAAGACCGACTTCGGCCTTTCGAATACATGCTAGACACCATATGGAACATGCAACCACATATGACACCGTGAAGTTAAAGCAAGCACCTGGGATGGTGGTTCATGGCGAGCGAGATCATCAACTCCAGAGCTACGTTCCCTGTCTCCATCTGCTGACACTACACCCTTTAAAGTCTTCAAACGTGTCTGGCTTAGCCGCGTACCACGCTGGAGCGACTTCTCTCTTATCTTTTCTGTTTCTGTGAAGGCAGGGTCTGAAATACCCTTGCATAGAAACACAATAGTGAGAGTATGGGTGAAGTGTGTGCATAACTAGTGCACTGTAAAAGTAGGAGATAGCAGGTGGCTGAAAAATAAATGACAGGAGACATATGATAGCTCCACAACATTGCATGGCAAACAAAATTAGATTCTACTCCGTATGATTTTCTAATATATGAGCACAGGAAATGCAGGTACTCCTCCAGCACACCACCACATGTGGTCATGTCAAGATAACAGTCGGCTGAAAAAAATAGGTCAGTCGATTTTTTAATGAACCGTCCGATCTATAAGGAACGGGCAAATGGCCTTCGTCTACCTCCCGCCAGTCACTGTTGACGATCTTTCTCGAACCACCAGCGACCACCGGCCCAGACCCCTGCCTCCGCCGCCACGCCCTCCCCTCGACCTCACACCACCGCCGTGCTTGGCAGCGCCCCCAGGCCATCCCTTTAATCCCGGCCGACCTCCAGATCGGGTGCCAGTAGCTCTAGGCCCCACACGCCCCTAAGATAAACACCGAGGCGCTGCTTCCCCGACGTAATACGCGGACTAGCGCCTGTTACGCCGGGGAATGCTTCTGTTAATTGGGAATCAACTGACCAGGAATTGAAATTCAGGGGGCGACGGACCTCTAGCTAACGTGAAATAGTATATGAGGAGAAACCTTGTGCATCGCGAGTTACTAGGAACATCTAGTATCAAGAAGAAGCGGTCAACTAGTGTCTTCTGTGGGATGAATACCGTGCAAGCAGACACGTAAGATTTGCATGAATAAGGGAAGAGGAGTACCATTTTCGGTTGCCGGCGTGGTCACCTCCACATGTCGCGCCGATCTTCTTCGTTTTGCCCGGGAAACCGATGTTCTGGAGGGTGCAGGTTGGACGAACCCATGGCCAAATTATTGACTGTGTTGCCGTGGCCGTATGTCGGCGGTGGGGAAGCAGATCCGAGGCGGCGAAGGACGGCGTAGCAGGAATAGCTCTGGTGCGGTGGAGGGTGGCGAAGTTGGAGCGGCAGCGGTGAGGCGGAGGACAGCGTGGTTGAACTGGCTCGAGTACGGATGGCTCGGCCTCGGCTTCAGCTACTAGCCGTGGAGGGCGTTGCGGTTGAGGTTGCGGTGGACGACGACGTCGGGGTATCGGCTCCGGCGTGATGGAGGAGGGCGACGGTTGATGGGTGGAATGGGGTGGCGGACAGAGGACGCCGGGGTTTCGCGGCTGGTGGAGAGGTAATTTTTGTGCCCACTGAGTATGAATGGGGAATCGGACGGGTGGGAGGGGGGGGGGGGAGGGGGGAGAACCATGTTTCGGTCTAGGACGCGCTCGTTATTGGCTTTTTTGAAGAGAAGATGGGACACACTTGTTTGAAATTTGGGGAAAGTACAAACTTTGCCCCCCTCTTAAATTTCGGACCTACTGCGGGTCGGGGGTAGGATGGTAATCCCAGGTGTCCCAAATAGTGGGCGGGAGCGATTTCAGCCGCACGCATGTGTGCTTAGGCGGCCATTGTGTATGAATGTTTTTCGGAGGCGGTTGTGTGGCGTCTAGATGAAGCTACAAACCTACCCCGGTTTAGACCTTTGGACGTCGGGCTGGTAGGCTTCACGGGTCGGAGTTATTAGAAAAGTAATTTCCTTGTACTACCAAACATTGGTCTCACGTGGTTTCGGGCGAGTAGATGCTCTTTTGGCGCTTCGTTTGAAATTTTGAAACACGAGCATTCACGTTTAGAGTACTCTTGAACTTTGAGGATTGACCTAAATAGACAACGTTAAATTTGACATTGTATGTTTGAAAACCTCATTAAATTATTTGCTTCTTTTTGAAATTTTAGCACTTGAAAATCCTATACTATGATTATTTTGGAATGGAGGAGCTAAATTAGAATCTATTTTGTACACGACTACATATGCTATTATGTACAAAATCAGATCAAAGACTGGCGCCCCCATAATTTAGGTATGATTTACAAATGCATGATATCAAATTCAAATAATAGACTGGACTTCATGTTGAATTCGATTTTTTAAAACCACCTTAAGTTGAATTCAAATGTATGCTAGTTCATAGGTAGCTATTTATAATGTTCATTGTGTAACTTTCGTATGTATAATGTGCTTTACACACACAACATGAACTATACTCACGTTTATATTCGATTGCTAAAGCGATGCATTGTCTGGAGTTCAAAATACTAACGATGTGGATCAATTGTGTCGATTAATAACATAGACATGCTCAAATTCGATAGAATCTAGATGTCTGATGGATCATTAATGACCGCTCCTTACGCGAATTGCAAATATCATGATCCCATCCTAATATTTGGATACAATTTATATCTTTAATCAATGTGTACAGCAGTCTTCTACGTGTAGTTTCAGTCTCCATCGGTGGTCTCTCACACATGCTCACACACTCTCTGCCGAGGTGTCTTTCTCGCACACATGCTCTCGATATAACCCTCCCTCCCTCTCGTAACCATTTACGACTGTTTTCACTAACCTTTATCACAAGCTCTCTTCTTCTTGCAAGCATACAAACGCACAATCCCCATCGACCCTTTATATATACATAGACCTGCCTACGTGTCTCCTATACGCACATTATCTTTAGGCATGTCTCTCACGCATTGTCTCACACCTCTCTTCCTAATCGACGAGTATGATTCTAGCAGAGCATTCTGTAGGATGCCGCTTAAAGTTAGGTTGGATGAATAGTAATATCAGAGATAAAGGGGTTACCTTAGTCCGAGAACCTAGGTTTACAAATCCTAGCCGGCTTTGTCAATGGACATAGAGTCCTTCACAATTATGCTCTCTTTGTCTTGTACGACTAGTCATCCATGGGGCTCCCTAAATGCGTCACGAGCCGACCAATGTGGCACAGGACAGAACCGAACGAAGGGCCTCACCTTGACCCACCGGACCTCACGCGGTGACACACCCTCTGCCCCCCTATCTCGTTATCTTCTCACACCCACACATACCAACACAGACACCACACACAAAAAATATATTCTCCTGGTGCCTCTATATATCCACTCCCCCTTGCATATACACACTCAAGGGAATCTCTCGCCGTTACGTCATATTCGTCTCTCTCTCTCTAGACCACTCTCATTTCTCGTGCTATCTCTCCCACGCCCCACCCCTGTCGGCCCCTCTATCCATGCCTCTCTCAAATACGTAATACACACACATACCTCTCTAGGCCCTGCCAAATGCATCAACTACACATTCACACATGTTACATCATGTACCCCATTGATATATAAAGCCCTCTCTTCACGTTTATTTCGCATACAATATTCCTTTCGAATAAAGTGTGGCCAAAAAAATATTTTAGAATTTCTACATATATACAACATTACAAAGTTATCTGGAGGAGTATGAACGCTTGCATTGCATGGTGCCCACAATGATATTTAAAGTTAGTCATAATAAAGAGAAACGAAGAGCATCTCTCTCTCCATCGCATACCCCCCCTCTATGCCCCTTTCACGTACGCACACAAACTATCTCCAGGTCCTCTAAAAGTAAGCCCCCAGCACATTCACGCATGTTTCATCTTTCTCTCGCGATATATACAGTGACGATCATTGTATTTGAAGCGAAAGCATGATACGTACATTGGACTTCAGAATCCACTCATTACGGTCACCATTTACGTTTTGTGGTTATTATACAGTCACGGGCTCACCGTACAACTCTGTATTTGCTCAAGACACGACTAGTTGACCAGTTAAATGCTCCACGTGGAACCTCTAGTGTTGCATCACATTATCTCACTACAATCGGGCCCACCTTTCGGCTTGTATCTACTCTACATCTACACTCTTATAAATTACTAGCAAGATGCCCATGCGTTGCACGGAACATCAAGACGCATTTGTATGAGTAGTTTATCTTGTGGGAGAAAAGGATGAACAAGGGAAGGCCTTATTTGCAAGTGTGGAGAGGGGTGTGGGTATCTTTTTGCAAAATTGCCATAGTTTCCTTCCTATCCGTCAGATATAGATCGAACGGCCTATATTGCAGGATGGCAGGCACACGATCATCACCGACTATGCTTTTTATAAAAGTAGGGATAAAATACACTCTTATAAAAAACAGAGTTGGTGATGATGGTGTGCCTGCCATCCTGCAATATAGGCCGTCCGATTTATATCTGATGGATAGGAAAGAAACTATGACAATTTTGCCTAAGATGTACCCACACACCTCTCCACATTTGCAAATAAGGCCTTCCCTCGTTCATCCTTTTCTCTCACAAGATAAACTAGTCATACAAATGCATCTTGATGTTACGTGCAACGCACGGGCATCTTGCTAGTAAGCATGAAAACAAACGACAAAAAAATATTTGACGGTGGTTCGAAGTCATGACCGCGGGCACAGCGGACAAGGTGGCCTTGTATTGGTATGCTGAGCCGTCTGCTTTAACACACAGGAGCTGGTGTGGTGATTATACACACACGCACGCATGCACACGAACTGCATGCACGCAACACTCACACGAACACATGCACCCACGCATGCACGCAACACTCACACGTACACACGCAGCCACGCACGCACGCAACACTCACACGCACACACACACGCATGCATGCACACACCAGTACACCACACGACCAACACACACTCTCACGCTCAAGTTCTCAACCTACATGTGCATGTGCACACATCAGGCCCTGACAGACACATACACAACCAGGTAATTCCCGCGCACGGGGTGGAGTCTTGTCGCGCCTGCATAAATTTGTGTTTATCTGACCTTTTCCCTATGCGAACTGACAGGTGGGACCCACAAGGAACGTGGTCAATTTAACTAGTCAACATGGTGCCACGCAGACTATTTGGCCGGTCAACAGAGTGCAATCCGATGCTGAACCGTGAGCAAGTGACCGTATAATCACCGCAAAACATATATAGTGACCGTAATCAGCTTATTCTGAAGTTCGGTGAACGTATTACGCATTTCTCTCTGTAGGCCCTCCAAAACTACATCTCCACACGTTCTCGCATGTTACATCTAACAACTATGCAATACATCACTACTACTACACTCTAACACAATAAATCATATGTGTTTTTAGTTTTACTAGATATCACATTGTTACTTAATTATTCAGTTTGCATACATTAAAATTGCTTTTGAAATGTATGGCCAGTATCATATACCGCGCGGGAAAAATCCTGCCCTTTCCTGTTTAATCGGGTTTGTATCGATGGATCGTGCGAAACAGCAAAACTATAGTACTATATACAGTACAAGTGACAGTTCACTGGGCCGTCGTGTCGTGTACTCCTCCGTCGTAAGAGTGGAGCGCTCGCTTTCATAAATCTTCTAGTCCCTTTCGCCGACATGTGGGGCATCAAGCTACCGGGTCCACGTGCCATACCGGAATACAGTGCACAGCAGCCGGGGTGAAGCACCCAGTCATGGCGCCGGCGTAGTAATGAGCAATGATGTGTCAAATCACAAAGCTGCACCTTTCCCGCAGTTAAGTTGGAGGGATGAAGTAATAATGCTAAAAAAGAAGTTGGAGGGACGAAGCAACCATCATTTCACTCGTTGCTGAATCCGCTTCTCCCTCATCTTCTTCGAGATAACCACGTGTTGCTTCTGCCGTTGTTCTGCCTCATGTGGGAAGCAGATCGGCTTGGTAAAGCACTGACATGTGGGACCGCATGTTAGCAAACCTCCAGGACAACGTCCTCTAAAAATACGAAACCTCCGCCGCCATCCGCGCGGCAAAATCACCTCCTTTTTACTAATCTTGATTCTATAATTTTTTAGATCAATATAATTGACATTTGTATAGATAGCACACAGGAGCAAAACCAAGTGGTACGGTTAAGGGCATCCACAGTGCGTAGCCAAATGTGAAAATAGCTTTTGGCATCGTGGGAACCATTGTGGACGGTGTTGCCAAAGCCAAAAGGATGGAACCGAAGCTCCCTGATTGATTGATTGATTGATTGAAGGAATAGAAAAATGCAATGTCTCTCCTCTTTCTCCCGTGCTTGGACGCATGTACAGTATAGAGGACAGAGTCTACTCCCCTGTCCCTTCTATCACAAATGACAAAGCAGTGAGGCATCAAATCACAAAGCACGGATGAAGCAACCATCATTTCACTCTTTGCTGACTCCGCTTCTTCATCGCCTTCTTCGAGAAACCATCTCACCGCACTAAGCTTGACGGACGACGCTATTGTGTACGAGTAGTACTAGTACATTTACGCGTCCTTTGGTTCAACGGACTTCCTGGATGCAAATAAGGCGGTTGTCTCGGCTTGCAGGCGGCACTTGCGAACGACTTACTGTGGTCTCCCTCAATGGTGTTCTCTGTTGAACGCACTTCGCCAAACCACAACGTTCGAGATATCGTCGACGTCACCGCAATGCGGAAGGAAGTCAAATATAGTTACTACCTCCATTTTTTGTACACAAGGCTAGTATATCAAAATTACAATTTGCAAAAGGCCACTAACACTAATCGAGGCAAAATTGATGGGGTTTGCCTCGTACTAGGAACCAAGGACATTAATATTCCCTGCATGCATGCGGAAGTGAGAAGGTTGGTTTGCATGGCGCTGCATTAATCAAACGATGAGGAGTGAGATGGTTAGCTCTTTGGGATTTGGAGAAAAAAATACGCATTAATTGACATGTGAAACGAGGATTTGTATCGATTAATCGTGCGAAGGAAAACCCCGCCTTTCTTTTTTAACACTAGTACTCCTAGTATGTAGTACTAGTACTACGTACTTGTCCTGTTTGGGTCTAGGCCTTGCATTGCCATACTTCGCCACACATTTTTGCCAAGCTTGCCTAAAGTTTTCAAAATGAAAAGGAGGTACACTTGCGCACGGCTGTCGCGGTCGCACCGCACCATCACACGGTCGCTCCTGCACGCTGCGATCGCACCGCACCCTCACATGCACAGTCGCTCCTGCACGCCGCAAACCCAACCAAGGGAACGCACCCTCACTGACATGTGATGTCGCATGTGAACAAACCAAACTCAGCCATCCTACCGCTGACACATAATTTTCGTTCATAGAGTATGTTTATCCAACCGCATGTTGGGGAGTATCCGTACGGCCCGTGTGGTGGTCTGTTGGGGAAGAAGAAGAGGTGATGAAAAAGGGTTAGGGGACGTAGGATATTCATCCAACCACCTGAAATGGTAGACTGACCCATCTCAGGCGAATTGCATAACAATATATGTTTTTACACAGCAAAAGATCCATAAAAACAACAACATAAAGAAAAACTATCACTGCTCGCGGAACGAGATGGCCTCGTTGTCTTTGGCTACTGGCGCGAACCAGCCGTAGCTGCCGACGTGTGTCTCCGCACCGTGGTTGTCCTCGGCCTCCAGCTACTCATTCATGCGGAGCGTGCGGGCGCTCTGCACGAACGAGAGCACCGCCCGGTTCAAGTTGAGGACGTCCGGTTCCGCCTGTAGGAGGGCCTCGATGGCAGCGGTATCCGCGCGCTCCGCGTCGAGTAGCGCCTCCGCCGCCCGGTTCAACTCCAGGATGTCCAGTTCCGCCTGTAGGAGGGCCTCGATGAGAGCGGCATCCGCGCGCTCCACGTCGAGTTGAGCCTCTGCTGCCCAGTTCAAGTCCAGGACGTCCGGTTCCGCCTGCAGGACGGCCTCGATGGCAGCAGCATCCGCGCGCTCCGCCTCAAGTTGAGCCTCCGCCGCCCGGTTCACATCCACGACATGCGGTTCCGCCTGCAGGAGAGCCTCGATGGCAGCGGCATGCGCGCGCTCCGCGTCAAATTTAGCCTCTGCCTCCCAGTCCTCCGTTAGTATCGCCAGGTTGAACCGCTGGTCCGCCTGCACCATGGGGGACTCGGACGCCGGCACGAAGTCGACGTCCATCGTCTCATACCCATCGGGGGCCTTCTGCGCCGTGACCTCCTCCATGAACATTGGATCGGCTTCCTCCTCCTCGTAGCTTGGCTCCAGAGAACTCGGGGATTGGCCCGCCGCAAAGCGAACTTGGGAACGGAGGTCTCTGGCGCCGATCGCCGCCGCGATTTCTGCGCGGCGCTCCGGCGTCAGCATCTGGTAGTACGTGATCTTGCGGCGCACCATGGCTTTCCAGCGAACTAGGGGATGCTTGATGCGGGCTAGGGGATCGAAAGGTGGGGGAAGGGGCTGGAGATTAGGTGTGGTTTTAGGGCAGTGGCCGGCGTAGGCTAGCTGCCCGCATTCATGCCGTCCGTCCGTATGCCGTCGTTAAGAGGCTCAGTGCCCAAGGAACCAACTCCGGCGACTTAATGATGCACCAGGACGCTTGGCCTCACCGGAATGCGCTACTTAAAGCGGCATCCTCCAGCTAACCTCCACACCATAGCGCATCGTCCTCCTACCTGGCACCACATCCGCCATGACTGCAAGCGTGAACGCTCTGCGGGAGAGCTTGTCTTCGGGGATAGAGCTCGAGGTCGCCGCCCTCGCTCAAGTCGCCGCACAAGCGGTGGCCACGCTGGCGGCCGACGACGGGAGCACCGTCAGCCACGTGTCCTACTTGCCGCCGTCCAACGTCCGGCACCACCGAGGTCAGGGACTCCTCCGAGGATGAGTAGGGCATGGGAGGCGGCAGGGCATGGTGTGCCAACTGGCCGGTCCGTCTCCCGTGTTCTACTTTTCGTCCCGGAGACCGCCCCTTCACTTCACGGGTCTTGAACCCCGCCCCCGTACATGGAGATCGTAGATGGAGGACGTCAGTCGCTGTCGTAGAATAGGTTTAGGGTCGGGTTTCTTTTATTTTTCTGTCCTATAAAAGTTCAAAATGTAATGAAAATCTGTCGTGTTTGCATTAATCTCGGCCGGTGTATATGAAGTTTCACAATAATATAGTATATTGTAGGAGTACTAGCAAGATGCCCGTGCGTTGCACCGAAGATCAAGATCTTGTGGGAGAAAAGGATGAACGAGGGAAGGCCTTATCTGCAAGTGCACATTCACACATTTCACATTTTTCTACATCTACGGGAACCTACGAAAGGGTTAACGTAAATTGCCTCTCTCTCTCCTCCCCTAATTTTCATTGTGGTGGGCCCCTCCCTCCCCCCAATCTACAATCAACAGCTCACACATTTCACATTATGTTAATTACGTAACTGGGACTACGTAGGTGTAGCGTTACTCGTCCTAAAAAACCCAACTAAGCCAACCTCCCAGCATATCGCGCGGGAAAAGACCCGGCCGCGCCGTTTTAGTCGGGATTACCGGATTACTAGTAGGAGTATCGATGGATCGCGCGAAGCAACAAGTTTTTTTTGAGGGGGCGAAGCACCTAGTTTAAAAGGAAAAAAGGTGGTACACTCACAGCACCCATGTCGCGGTTGCATTGCACCCCACACACGTTTGGTCCTGCACATGGCTCACGCAAACGGAACGCGCTTCGGCTTGCCTCTTCACTGACACGTGGGACTGCACTTGGAAAAAATGACCATGCGCCAAACTTCCCTCGTCCATCGCACGAAAATCCTCCCCCCACCCAAAAATTCCCCACAAATCCTAGATTCAACAGCCCTTCGGCCAACTAGCCAATAATATTCCCCAAACCCCCCTCCCCCCATCCCCCTCCACTCCATTCGCTCTGCCAAAGCCGCCCTCCCCACCACGCTGATACGTCGGCGCTGCGGTTCGTCGAGGGGACGCACGGCGATCCTCTCGCTCCCACAGTACGCTCTTGTAGACTGTCGTCCTCTAGCCACGCCGCCACCGCTGGCGACGTTCTTGTGGAGGCGCACGGCGGTCAGCGCCGCCACCGCTGGCGACGTTCGTGTGGAGACGCACGGCGGTCAGCTTCTCCCATGGTACGCGCATTCTAGACTGAGGCCCCGTGCATGTCGGTGTAGCGCTGAATGTTAGCTGATAGACGCTGTTAATCTGACTGTTTGCCGAAGTAGTTTACAGTCAAAATGCTCTGCTTAAGAAGCTTCCTTGCCCTATTCTGCACTCAATCTGCTTAGCTGAGATGGCATGCCAAGGCCGATTACTTGCTAAAATATCCTGCCATATATTTATTGTGACGTAGATTGCCATGGTCTAGTAGCCAATCTGTTAGGTGAGATAGCTCTACACCGTTTTATACTCGATCTTTGTTGTTGCGATGGCCTTCGATAGTTCAATGGCTGTGTGCTCGGCCTCATTGACCGCTGAAACAGCCTGCCATAATTTAGCACTCAAATTTGTTTGCTGAATTAGCTTTACATATATTTCGTTACTTAGATCTGCTCGTCCAAATATCTTGCCATAGCTTTAGACATCTACCTAGGTATTTTCTTGTGGACTTCATAAAAAAGCATATATGTTTTCCTGTAATATCTAGTAGAAGAACTAATTTGTATGTCTAACAGATGGACAGGACTTGGATAACTTCTGCTCGAAGATTCTCCGCTGCATATGTCGAGGGGGTTGAAAACTTCATGAACTTTATCAGAGCTGAGTACGGTGGTCGGAAATCAGATGTGCTCTGCTCGGGTAGCAGTTGTATGAACTCAGTTACAAGACCCCAGTCAACTGTGCAAAATCATCTACACTTATATGGGATGTCGGTCACATATACTAGGTGGGTTCATCATGGTGAAGTTGTGAACGTCAATGTTATTGACTACATGGAAGCAGCAGATCATCATCTTGATCTGCCTGATGCTCAGGTCGAAGAGGAGGAGGAGGAGGAGGTGGTGGCAGAGCCAGTGAGTTTGACCAACATTGAAACAATGCTACGAAATGCTCGTGCATTCCGTGAACTTTCACCTGCAGAAGAAAAATGGTGGGCCCGCATGTTGGAACAATGCAACGTGGCTGTCACCCCAGGAAATAAGCTCTCAGTATTCTCAGCTATGGTCACCTTTCTTCAGGTGAAGACATCTGAGCGGATGACCAACAAATCATTCGATGCGATGTTGGCTGCTTTCCGCAAAGCTTTCCCAGATGCGTCTGAGCTGCCACACACCTACAGTAAAATGAAGATTTCCTTCGTGTAGTTGGAATTGGATATGATATGATCCCTGTTTGTAAGAATAATTGTGTTCTGTTCCGGAAGAATTATGCCAACTTAAGTGAATGCCCGAAATGCAAATCATCAATATGGAAAGATGGCGATGTTGTGAAGAGGATTCCTCATAATGTTCTGAGACATTTTCCAATTACACCAAGATTGCAGAGGTTGTTTCATGATGCTGAAACAAGAGAGGATGTACTGTGGCATTCTAGGAACCAGGATTTCAGAGATCAGAATGTAATGAGCCATCCATCACATGGTAGTGAGTGGAAAAGCTTCAATCAGAAGCACAAAAAGTTTGCTACTGACCCGAGAAACATTAGACTTGGATTAGCTTTAGATGGATTTAACCCATTTGGCCACCACGCCACATATAGCATGTGGCCAGTGCTTGTTATCCCTTACAACATGCCTCCCAACGTCTGCACCAAAGAATCAAACTACATCATGGCCTTGCTCATCCCAGGTCCAAAAAGTCCTGGAAAGGATTTTGATTTGTTCATGGAGCCTCTTGTGGAGGAACTTCAACAGCTATGGAGGGGCATTCTCACTCGAGACCTATATAGCAGCCCACCAGCTGATTTCTTTCTGCGTGCTGTTATAATTTGGTGCATCCATGATTATCCGGCTTTGGGCACTATGTCAGGGCAAACGACACATGGTTACAATGCATGTGTTCACTGTGAAAGGAATCCGTTGTCATACGCAATACTTAGCAAGATCTGTTACATTGGACTCCGCCATTTCCTTGCAAAGGACAAGCCGCATCCTAGAAAATACCGAAGACATGTGTTCAATGCAAAGCATGAAAACCGTGATGCGCCAAAGAGGCTCACCGCCGATGAGTGGCAAGTGGAATTAGAGAAGGTCAGGCATATTACACCAGGAAACCATCCTGATAATGGTAGCGGGAAAAGGAAGCGTGGCAGGGCAGAAGAGAGATTATTGTTTACCCGCAGGTCCACTTTGTGGGACTTGGAGTATTGGGAAGATTTGGATCTACGACATAATCTTGATGTGATGCACAACGAGAAAAATATATGTGACAGCATTATCGGCACACTTCTTAATATTGAAGGCAAGACGAAAGATACCTTAAAATCTAGGATTGATTTGACACACCTGAGTATCAGAAAGGATTTGCAGGTGCAAGATGAAGGTAAACCATGGGATATGGCACCAGTTGTGTACGTCTTGGACAAGGTAAAAAGAAAAGAATTCTGCAAGGACCTGTCACGTGTGAGATTCCCACATGGATTTGCTTCCAACCCTGAAAGGAGAGTCAGTGCAGATGGAGACAAGGTACAAGGGTTGAAAACTCATGACTGCCACGTCCTACTTCAAAGGGTTTTACCTATTATCCTTAGAGGATTGGGCCGCCCTAACTTATACAGAGCAGTTGCAGAGTTGGGACAATTCTTCAGGGAACTCTGCAGTAGAAATATCAGGATAGATGCTTTGGAGCGTCTTAGAGACAAGATACCGACTATCCTATGCGACCTTGAGAAGATATATCCTCCAGCCTTCTTTGATGTGATGGTGCATTTGGTTGTTCATCTACCTGATGAGGCACTACTTAGAGGTCCAGTACAGTATGGCTGGATGTACCCTAATGAAAGGCGGCTAGGCTCATTCAAGGGCTATGTTAGGCACAGAGCTAGACCCAAGGGTTCCATTGCAGAGGCCTTCATTGCTACAGAAGCGTTGACATTCTTCTCAAAATACATTGAAACAGCTGATCAGCTTAGCAAAGACGTGGATGAAGACAATCCCGGGCTCAATGTTTTCGATTATTCTGTTCGAGCTACAGGGAAGAGTCGACAAGAGGACAAACCTAAAGATTTGGACAAAATGGTTGGTATGTGTTGAATAACTATCCTGAGATACTACCTTATATCAAGTAAGTGCTAAGTACTGCAGCTTATACATCGTAATCTACTAAACTTGCAGCACATTCTTACATATTTAGATGTTTGACGCGATCACTATGTTGTGCAGCATCTACAAAAAGGAGTTACTGCCGCAAAATCCAAGAAACATTGACAAACTGGTTATGGCAGGATTTTTGAAATGGTTCAAGAGCCATGTAAGCTTTTGAATTGCACTGTCAGTTTTTTTAATATATTGAGTACATAAGATGATCTGCTTGTCTATTTTCTAACCATAGGTTAAGAAGATGCGGGAGGATGGGCAGGCAGTTGATGATGCCCTTTACTCACTAGCAATGGGTCCTGATACTCTGGTAAGACATTATGAATCTTGCGTTGTTGGAGATGTGCGCTACGACACCCTTGCACGAGGCGAAGGCAGGAAGACACAAAACAGTGCCATCATGAGCACGGATACGTATGACAAAGAGACAACTCAAATGTATGCTAACATAACACACATTGTTCAGTTCCAGTATATCTCCAGTTTCGAGGATCATCGGTGTCTGGTTTTGTTGTGCTGTCGTTGGTATAACCTGTTTTCCAGGATCGCAAAACCCAGAGCTGATGACTATTTCAAATCCATCAATGTCAAGGTGGCGTACCAGACCAACGAGCCTTTTATTTTGGCAAATCAAGCAACACAGATATTTTTCTTGGAAGACACATTTGCACGTAGCGATGACTGGAGAGTAGTGCAAAGGTTTGAGCAGAGGATTTTGTTTAATGAAGGTGCACAACAAGACGATGCTTACACTGCTCCTGATGTACAAGATAACACAGATGTTCCTAATATCTTTGAGAACCATCATGTCAATGACGCCGACGAAAAGATTGGCTGTCGTGCTGTGGACATACAAGAGTTGATCAAGAAGAAACCAACGTTCGAGGACATTGAGGATGAAGAAGAAGATGACACCATGGGGAATTACGATTCAGACTGATACACATGGCGAAGATGTTGACGCTGCTGCTGCAGATGATGATTACATTGCTTTTGTCGTATTTGCCTGTCAAAAGACGTTTTTTATCTACTATGTGAAATTGTGTTTGCTATGACAACTGAAACCTGATGAACATGTTGTTTAGTATTTTTCCTGTGAGAACATCACTTGTTATGTATGCTGATTTGTGTTTGGTGATTGTATGACGACTAAAACATGATGACATTGTTGTTTAGTTGTACTCATATTTGGCTGTGAAACTTGAATTTGATGACATAGTTTGCTGTTGGACTGCAATTTGCTCGACGTCTTCGAATGAGAAAAAAACTGACCCGACAGGTCCTCTGCTAATTTATTTATTTATTACCAAAAGGGCCTCTGCTATTTATTTGTTTATGAGCAAAAGGGGATACCCCCTGATTTCCGTTAATAGAAATCATTAGATGTTCACAACACTACGCCCAGCCTGCTACTCAGGTTTCATTCATTACTAGTTTCAGCAAAGTGCTCATGTCATAGCCACTCAATACATCACGAGTGCTACATACACTGCAAATAAAGAGACAATCATCCTACAGAGCACATCGATTTTGCCCATTATCTTCACCAGCTCTTTCATCTCCTCATTGTTGTCAAGATTGTTCAGCAGCTATTGCTTGGCCATGATCAGAGGAACTGCATTTTAACCTTCTGCTCTGCATCTTCCTCTTCTGTCGTTCCTTCAGTTACTTGTCCAACACCCCAACCTGCTGGTATTGGGATTCCTCGGCTAACCGAATAATCAGTGTAGTTGCACTCTCCCACATCAGCAACTTCCTAGAAATACAAATCACACCAATCTTCCCTTTTCTGCACGAATCAAATTGGAAGATCATCAACCAAACTATTAAAAAAATCAGCAACTATAAGCAGCAGAACAACACTTAAACATATTATCACCCCATGATTCAGGCATTTGTAGAAGACTCGGCCAGGGTTGAGGATTGTGGTTGAGACGCGACGGATGACTCTGCGTGATTTGCAGCTGTGGCACCACACCAACGGTAGTGGGTTGCAATGAGCAACCGGCTATGGTGCGCGTGCCGGCGGGGGTCTGATGAGACCCACAGGCGATGGTACGGCTGGTGACTTGGTGCATATTTGGTTGTTGCCTGCTGAAGAGCAGGTAGATGAGCAGCCAACGGACATGGTTGCTGTGGCCAGAGCATCTGATGCTAGGCAGAGTAAGTAGAGAAGAGGAGAAGCGAACGTTGGATATGTCAGTTTCATTACTTGCAGAGTAGCATAGCACCATATATAGTCATAGTGTAGGTTTGGATTCGAACCAGCTACAGGAGCACGTCTCTCTTTTTTCTAAAACTCAGCAACGTCTCTTTACTGGTACACTAGCTTGTTCTCTACGCCTTCTCAAGTCTTTGATTCCTCCACCTGACATCTGGGACCCACCGAAAGGGCCTCTGTATTTCGCGAAAAAAAGTGCCCCCCGCTGACAGGTCAGACGCACCAGCTATCTTCGCACGCAAGGAAGTGCCTCCTTATTACGCACAAAAAAATGAATACTCCCCCTGCCAGCTGGAACCCAGCATCGTGGGAGGCTGACTTGTGGGCGTACCATGTTGACGGGGACGGAGGGCTTTGTCAACTTAGTCAATATGAACGATTCTAGCTCCAGTTACCATACGATGTTCATCCAACGGCAGCAGTGCTTCTTCAACCTCTGGTCTTCTTGCTCCAGCCGCCCAAACCAGCGCCGGTTGTGCCGCGTGCCCCTGCCTCCCATGGCCGGCTGTGATGCCGCAGAAGCCTCACCGCCCCCTACTGCTCCCACCGCTCGCCAGGCCATTCCTCTACTCACCCACACCCCCTGTTATTCTGCGGCGACGACAGCCTCACACCGCAACCGAACCAGTGAACCCTCGTACTCCTCTCCGCGTGGGCATCCACTGCCACGTCTTCCCTGGCTCCGCGTCGTCCCCTTCCTAGGCCTCGTCGTCGTCCACCGCCTTGGTGCTCTCGGCGTGGCGTGGCCAATATGGTCAACGACCGACTTCTATCGAAAGAGTACTGTACGTGGAGAGGCTGACAGCTGGGTCCACGGCCGCAGCTGGGTCCACGGCCTTAGCCCAGTTTTTTTGTGATTTGCCAAGTAAGTCGCTTTGTCAGGCCTTTTGGGCTGCAAATCTTTCAAGACGAGGAGAGCTTCATTCGGCTCTCCGAGAAAATGGCCTATCAGTAATGAGAAATGGGCTGTACATTTTTAAAACACATCAAACCGGCAATTAGTTTCAAATTTCTTTTTTTTCATTTCGAGATTTTAAATTGCATTGATTTTTATGCGTGGACAATTTGTTGGATTTTATATTGATATACATTTATTTTTAAAATCAGTTTGAATGTGACTTGAAATTTCGGGATTAAAAACAGTTCGGATCACACCGAAATATGCAAAATTTCGTATATTTTTTTAACCGTGGCCACAATATGCGGTGTAATGCTAACAAAAAAAATATGGGCTCCAAAAAAACCTTAAGAATTAGCAAATGGGCTATAAATTATTAGAAATAATGGCAGATGGGTTGTTTGATGTTTTCCACAGATTTGAGGCTTTCCTAAAAAAGGTTGACGCACAAGCAGTGACTGTTGGATGTCCATCCAACGGCCGTCGTGCTTCTTCAATCTCTGCTCTTCCTGCTCCAGCCGCTCAAACAATCGCCGGCAGGACTGCCTGCTCTCTCCTCCCCGCCGCTGGCTGTGCTGCTGCGCAGGCCTCACCGCCCCACCGTACTCCCATCGCTAGCCTAGCCATCCCTCTACTCACCCACACATGCTGTTATTCTCCGGCGATGGCAGACGAACCAGTAAACCCTCGTACAGTCGTACTCCCCTCCGCGTGGGAAACAACTGCCGAGTCTTCCCTGCCTCCGTGTCGTTCCCTTCCTAGGCCTCGTCGTCGTCCACCGCCCTGGTGCTCTCGGCGCGGCCTGGTCAACGTGGTCAAGGAACGACTTCCGTCGGAAGAGTACTGTACGTGGAGAGACTGACAGCTGGGTCCATGGCAGTCACAAGGAAGTGCCTCCTTATTATGCGGAAAATAATTATTCCTCCACCTGACAGCAGGGACCCACCGGACGGGCCACCGTATTTGGCGGAAAAAAACGTTTCCCCCCTGACTGCTGGGACCCACCGGACGGGCCAACGTATTTCGCGAAAAAAACATTCCCCCCGCTGTCAGGTCGGACCCACCGGAGGTGCCTCCTTATTATGCACAAAAAAATGAATACCCCCTGGTAGTTGGGACCCACCTTGGTGGGAGGCTGACTTGTGGGCCTACTAAGTTGACGGGGATGGAGTGCTTTGTCAACTTAGTCAATATGAACGATTCTAGCTCTAGTGACCGTCCGATGTCCATCCAACGGCTGTAGTGCTTCTTCAACCTCTGGTCTTCTTGCTCCAGCCACCCAAAGCAGCGCCGGTCGTGCTGCATGCTCCTGCCTCCCATGGCCGATTGTGCTGCCGTGGAGGCCTCACCGCCCCCTACTATTCCCGCCACTGGCCCGTCCCTGCGGCGACGGCAGCCTCACGCCGCAGCCAAACCCGTGAACCCTCGTACTCCTCTCCGCGCGGGCTTCCATTGCCGCGTCTTCCCCAGCTCCGTGTCGTCCCCTTCCTAGGCCTTGCCGTCGTCCATCGCCCTGGTGCTCTCGGCACGGCGTGGTCAACGTCATCAAGGAACGGCTTCCATCGGACGTGGACTGTACGTGGAGAGGCTGACAGCTGGGTCCACGGCCGTAGCAAGGAAGTGCCTCCTTATTACGCGCAAAATAATTATTCCTCCACCTGACAGCGGGGACCCACCGGACGGGCCACCGTATTTCATGAAAAAACGTTTCCCCCTGACTGTTGGGACCCACCAGCTACATCTTTGCACGCAAGGAAGTGCGTCCAGGCAAAAAAAACGATTCGCCCCCTGACTGCTGGGACCCACCAGCTACATCTTCGCACGCAAGGAAGTGCCTGACAGTCGGGACCCACCTGGTCGAAGCATATGTAGGGTTGTCATTCTGGTCGCGAACGTGTACGTACATACTGGTCGATGTAAAGGCGCGCACGTGTCGTAGTAGAGGCGCACACGTAGCATGTACACGTACGTACAACGACCAGTGTGCAAGAAAGAAAATACGGCCACGTAAGTACATACGGGCAGGGTCTCGAGTGCCTATTTGCGCTACGGACAGGGCTCGTGTACATGGCTGGGTCCGAACTGAGAAACTGCATCGTCGTCGTGTTCATGGGGAGCCAACTGGCTGGGTCGGAACGGAATGCGTCGTCGTGTTCATCGGGAGGGCTTGGACCGAATAGCCGATGGAAACGAGGCCTGGCGTACCGCAGAACGGAGGAAACGGCCTTGTGTTTGACCGGCCACGGTGGAAACGGGATCCAGTTCATCGGGAGGGGTCTAGCGTACCGCAAAATGGAGTAAACGGACCTCCTACGGTCGAAACGGGGGTCCTCTTGATCGGGAGGGGTGAGGCATACCGCAAAACGGAGGAAACGGACTTGTGTTGGAGCGCTACGGTCGAAACGGGGGTCCTGTTCATCGGGAGGGGTGTGGCGTACCGCAAAACGGGACTCCACGGGATACTGTTCATCTCCACCGTCGACCTCCTCCAACCTCCACAGGCTACTGTTCATCCACCGTCGACCTCCTCCAGCCTCCACCTGCGACTGTTCATCCATGGGCTCCTGTTCATCCAGCCTCCACCGCGCGCTACTCCACCGGCTACTATTCAACCAGCCTTCTCCACGGGCTCTTGTTCAACCACCCCTCCACGGGCTATTGTTCATCCAGCCCTCCACGTCTACTGTTCATCCTGCCCTCCACAGGGTGGTCCTGTTCATCCTGCCCTCCACGTGGTCCTGTTCATCCACCCCCAACCGGCTCGAACGATCGGGGTCCTGTTCATCCACCCCCACCGGGAACTGTTCATCCAACCCCCCAGCAACGCTCACTGTTCATCCAGAGGCAACGCCACGGGGTCCTGTTCATCCACCCCCACCGGGAACTGTTCATCCGAATTACTGGCCACTACTTCCTGCACAAGCTCTTCGAACTCGCTGCCTGAATTAGTTCGTCTTCTTGAGTCTCAACTTCAAGTTGAAAGACATCGATCAGATGTGCTGCGACACGAAGCCGAATGACTGAGGAAGTCCCTACAGAATTCAGATGCATACTTTCTGGTGCAACAACAAGCGCTGGAAGATTTAAGCGCCAAACAACAGAAAGTTAATAAGCTTGCTAAGCATCTTGCCAGCATTATGGGTACCCAGGATATTGTTTCTTGAGCTCTTCTGAAGTGGTTTCAGTTCTGGACTTGTTTTGTTGCGGTGTTTATTTGCACTGGTCGCCAACTTTGACAACCAGCAGTGTATGTGATATGCTCCTTTGTTCCCTATATTTGCACTGGTGGTGAACTTTGATGCCCAGTGGATGTAATATGTGTAATAGCCGTGATAGCCTAGCGTAAGTTACTTGCTTATTTATTTCCTTGTTGCCTTGTTTATTTGTTTGCTTGTAGTTAGTGAAGTTCTTTTTTCGCGGTTTGCTAGTTGCCGCAATAACCTATTTTTTAAAACTAGGCCACAATAAGCACGGGCTACATATTTACTGTAGTGACCATGGGCCTCCTACGGGCCATAGAAACAATGGGCCTTCTACGGGCCATAGAAACAATGGGCCTTCTCGGGCCGTAGAAACAATGGGCCTTCTATGGGTCGTAGCATCAATGGGCCTTCTACGGGCCGTATGATCCATTTGACAAACATGGGCCAATAACAGACCGCAATATGGGCCGTAAACGGGCTAGAGTTGGAATATTCCGTTCACGGGCCGACCATAATGGGTCGTCATTAATCGGCCATATTTGATGACTGATGTCGCTTGTAGCTACGTCGGTATTTCCCCAAAGAGGAAGGGATGATGCAGCATAGCGGCGGTAGGTATTTCCCTCATATGTGAAACCAAGGTTGTCGAACCAGTAGGAGAACCAAGAAACACAATGTAAACAGCCCCTGCACACAGATAACAAATCCTCGCAACCCGACGTGTTAAAGTGGTTGTCAATCCCTTCCGGGGTACGGCGCCTCAAGATAGGCAAACGGACGTGAGGTAAATTGTAGTAGATTGATAGATCGAACGCCAAATAAGATAAATAAGAATAAAACGCAGCAAGGTATTTTTGTATTTTTGGTCTAATAGATCTGAAAATAAATGAAAGGAAAAGTAGATCTCAAAGGCAAATATATGAGAAAGAGACCCGGGGGCCCTAGATTTCTCTAGTGGCTTCTCTCGAGAAAAATAGCAAACGGTGGGTGAACACATTACTATTGGGCAATTGATAGAACTTCAAATACTCATGACGATATCCAAGACATGATAATTATATATGCATCACGTCCAAGATTAGTAGACCGACTCCTGCCTCCATCTACTACTATTACTCCACACATCAACAGCTATCCAGCATGCATCTAGTGTATTAAGTTCATGGAAAAACGGAGTAATGCAATAAGAACGATGACATGATGTAGACAAGATCTATCTATGTAGAGATAGACCCCATCATTTTATCCTTAGTAGCAACGATACATACGTGTCGGTTCCCTTTCTGTCACTGGGATCAAGCACCGTAAGATCGAACCCAGTACAAAGCACCTCTTCCCATTGCAAGATAAATAGATCAAGTTGGCCAAACAAAACCCAAATATCGGAGTAGAAATATGAGGCTATAAGAGATCATGCATAAAAGAGATCAAAGAAACTCAAATACTTTCATGGATATAAAAAGATAGATCCGATCATAAACTCAAAGTTCATCGATCCCAACAAACATACTGCAAAACACAAAATAAAAAAAGCAAAGACTCATACCATACAAGACGCTCCAAGCAAAACACATATCATGTGACGAATAAAAATATAGTTTCGAGTAAAATGCCGATGGTCGTTAGAAGAAAGAGGGGATGCCACTCGGGGGCATCCCCAAGCTTAGTTGGTTTATCATTCTAGGATAATAGCTTGGGATGCCGAGGCATCCCCAAGCTTAGGCTCTTCTATCCTTTATTCCTTCATCCATCATAAGATAACCCAAAACTTGAAAACTTCAATCACACAAAACTCAACAAAACCTTCGTGAGATCCGTTTGTAAAAGAAAGGAAATACCTACTATATGTAATGTACTAAACCAATTCATATTTTATTTTTGCATTATATCTACTGTATTCCAACATTTCTATGGCAAAAACTCATTAAAGACAACCATAGAGCCATCAAAATAAGCACACAACACAAAGAAAACAGAATCTGTCAAAACAGAACAGTCTCTAGCAATCTGACTATTTCTAAAACTTCTGGAAGTCCAAAAATTCTGAAAAACTAGGAAGACCTGGGTAATTTGTATATTAATATTCTGAAAAAAGAATCAGGGCAAAAGCTCTTTCCGATAAAAAATGAGAATTGTTTTCGTGAGCGCAAAGTTTCTGTTTTTTTCAGCAAGATCAAACAACTATCACCCAAGAAGATCCTATTGGTTCTACTTGGCACAAACAATAATTAAAACACAAAATACACAATAATAATAGTAGAATAATTGTTTAAACACTCAAGAACAGAAAGCAAAAAGCAAGAAATAAATTTTATTCATTGGTTTCCCTCCCAACAAGCACTATAGTTTCACGCCTCTAGCTAGGCATAAAATTTCAACGATGCTCACACAAAAGATAATAATTGAAACACAAAGAGAGCATCATGAAATATGTGACAAACACATTTAAGTCTACCATACTTCCTATGCATAGTAATTTTATAAGCAAATAAATTGTCAAAACAAGAAAAGACTAGCATATGCAAGGAAGAAGCATAAAACATAGACAATCTCAACATGAAGAGAGGTAATTTAGTAACATGAAAATTTCTACAAACATATTTCCCTCTCGCATAATAATTATATGTGGCATCATATTCAAATTCAAAAATATAGCTATCACATAACATATTCTCTATATGATCCACATGCATGCAAAGTTGACACTCTTCCAAAATAGTGGGATCATCAAATAAAGTCATGACCTCTCCAAACCCACTTTCAATATTATCGCAAACATATTCATCATGACGCTTAAATAAATTTTCAAGATCATAAGAAAAATTATCACCCCAATAATGATCATTGCAATAAGTAGTGGACATAAGAAAACTAGCATCCCCAAGCTTGGGGATTTGCATATTATTAGCACAATTGACATTAATAGAATTTATAGTAAAATTATTGCAATCATGATTTTCATTCAAGGAGCTATCATGAATCACTTCATAAATTTCTTCATCACAATTTTCAGATTCACGAATCTCAAGCAAAACTTCATAAAGATAACCTAGTGCACTCAACTCACTAGCAACTGGTTCATCATGATTGGATCTTTTAAAAAGATTAGCAAGTGGATGGGGATCCATCTCAATAGATTTTTAGCAAGCGAAGATGCAAGCATATAGAAGGCACATTTCAACACAAGCAAATAAAAGATCTGACGAGAAAAAAGGAGAACGAAAAAGAGTGCGAATAAAAAAGGCAAATTTTTGTGAAGTGGGGGAGAGGAAAACGAGACAAATGGCAAATAATGTAAATTGCGAGGAGATGAGATTTGCGATTAGGAACCTCGTATATGTTGAAAATCCTTCCCCGGCAACAGCGCCAGAAATTCCTTTTCATGTCGCTCGAAGCTACGTCGATATTTCCCCAAAGAGGAAGGGATGATGCAGCACAGCGGCGGTAGGTATTTCCCACAGATATGATACCAAGGTTATCGAACCAGGAGGAGATCCAAGTAACACAACGTAAACAGCCCCTGCACACAGATAAACAAATCCTCGCAACCCGACGTGTTAAAGGGGTTGTCAACCCCTCCCGGGGTACGACGCCTCAAGATAGGCAAACGGACGTGAGGTAAATTGTAGTAGATTGATAGATCGAACGCCAAATAAAATAAATAAGAATAAAACGCAGCAAGGTATTTTTGGTTTAATAGATCTGAAAAAAAGGCAAGGAAAAAGTAGATCGCAAAGGCAAATATATGAGAAAGAGACCCGGGGGCCGTAGATTTCACTAGTGGCTTCTCTCGAGAAAAATAGCAAACGGTGGGTGAACAAATTACTGTTGGGCAATTGATAGAACATCAAATACTCATGACGATATCCAGGCAATGATCATTATATAGGCATCTGGTCCAAGATTAGTAGACCGACTCCTGCCTGCATCTACTACTATTACTCCACACATCGACCGCTATCCAGCATGCATCTAGTGTATTAAGTTCATGGAAAAATGGAGTAATGCAATAAGAACGATGACATGATGTAGACAAGATCTATCTATGTAGAGATAGACCCCACCGTTTTATCCTTAGTAGCAATGATACATACATGTTGGTTACCTTTCTGTCTCTGGGGTCAAGCATCGTAAGATCGAACCCACTACAAAGCACCTCTTCCCATTGCAAGATCAATAGATCAAGTTGGCCAAACAAAACCCAAATATCGGAGAAGAAATACGAGGCTATAAGAGATCATGTATAAAATAGATCAAAGAAACTCAAATACTTTCATGGATATAAAAAGATAGATCTGATCATAAACTCAAAGTTCATCGATCCCAACAAACACATCGCAAAAGAGTTTGTCGGTGTACAAAAGAAGGGGCGCACCTTTGTACCCCTTTACCTATGCAAGGGAAGTCGGAGCCGCGCCCGTGGTCACACCAAGCAGAATAGGGGAGGTGAACCAAGGTAAAACCGAAGCCCAAGACAACCAGAGCAACGCCAAGACTAAGGACGCAAGGAAGCAGAGGGGCGGAGCAGTTTCCCCCGGCAAGACCCTTGCCGGGGCAGCACGCCCAAAACACCAACAGAGCGAGCCACCCTTGAGCCCACGTCCCCAAATACCATCAACCATGTTGGGCTAGGGCTCGGGAGGCACCTCTGTGGTGGCATGCACATCTTTGTGAAGACAAGGAATATTCAAGATCAGATGAGGATTAGAAGACAACGATCCTCGGCAAGATCCTTGCTGAGGGGAACCACAAGACCCCCGGCAAGATCCTTACCGGGGACGACGGCGCGCCGTGGCGAGACCCTTGCCGAGCCATCCGGCAAGGCACTCAACGAGGACGCCAGCGGGGCCACCGTCAGGCCCGCACCAACCAAGTTTCCACCGCCGTTCGCATGCAGCTGCCAACCCAACCAGCTGGGCAGGCACCTGCGTAGCAACATGCAGCTCCCAGGCCAACTCATCAAGCACCTGCGTGGCGGCAGGCAGATCTTCGTGAAGACCCTACCACCGCGCCACCTCAGCTGCCTGCCGGCCTACATGGCGCCGCACGCATCGCTGGCCAGGGCACGTGTCGAAGCGAGGAGGAGCGGCGACGGACGGGACGGGCCTCGCCCCCGTCCCTGATAAAGCTAGGGGACACCTCAGCAGCGCATTAAATGCGACTTGTCCTGTAATACGAGCGATAAGCTCATAGCACTGTGCACCTTTCCACCTCCTGTGTGCCACTGTGGCAGCCCCTTTCGACTATAAAAGGAGGCCCATGGCATACTGGCGAAGGATTCGGCTCTTTAGAACCACACGCTCACCACAGCTAGTCCGAGAGCTCAAGAACTCTCTGAAATACACCCACCAAAGCAGGACTAGGGTTTTACGCATCCTCGCGGCCCGAACCGGGGTAATCGATCCTTGTGCTGACTACTGATCCTGCTCTTCTTGCAACCCTGCGCCCCGGCAACCGTAGTAGGGATTCTTGTGATCCCATAGGTGTCGTTCCACACCGACATCTTTGGCGTGCCAGGTAGGGGGCGCAGTTGTGAGAATCTGGTCTAGCAGTTAGCCTAGCAGCTCTTCGTCGCCATGGCTCCCAAGAAGAAGACGGCCACGGCGATCGGCTCGTTGGGAGCCGAACGACCCGTGCCGGTGCGAACGAGCAGTGGACCGGTCGCGGACAGGACCCGGGCCGCGGTCCGCGAGCACCAGCATCGCCCTGGCAGTCAGAGCCTGGCGAGCGGCGTCGTTCGCGTGCCAGATGACCGGCCGCACGTCGCCAGATCCAAAGACGGAGCCGGGCCCCCGCAGGCGGCATGGGGCCCTCCAGGGGTGTCGTTGTGCCGCCTCCGGGCGGCGCAGCGACCTCCAAGACGCCCACACCGGCGACCACTGCGCGCTCTTCCCATGGTGTGCGCGCCGAGCAACGTCACCACGCTGGTGACCCTGGGCACCGCCATGGGAAGAGCCATGTGCGTCATCCGCGGGATGAAGGGGTTCAGCATGCCCGCCGAAGTGCTGGCGAAAATGGCATACAGTCGTTGGGTCGTAACGGAGCTCCTTCTAACACAGTTAGAAGTCGAAGCGCGCAGCGATCCACGCAGCTGTCGCTGCCGCGCACGCCAGCAGGAGCTTTGGCACGCGCGCAGCTGCTCCTCGACTTCCCTCCTGCTGCAGAGAAGCTCGATGAGTGGAGGACCACCATCCGGAGCCTCGTCCCCGTCGCCAACAAAGACGATCCACGACCGGCGGGGCCCTCGGGTCAGCGCTCCACCGAGCCGCCACGTGTTGGCGCTGGGAGGACCGGGGGAGCTGCGGCCACGGTGCACTCTCCTCCTCCTCGCCAGCCGCTGCGGGCGTCGGCCCGTCGTGACTACGCTTGTGATAACATCTCCATAGCGTCGTCCGACCCGCGGACCCTCCGCGACCAGCGCCGAGTTCTTCGAGAACGAGCTCACGAAGATGCTCGGACCACCATCGCGCGCCGGCGCGACACAGGCCACCAGTCAGACAAGCGGGCGGGACCCGCTATGGACTGCCCAGCACCGGGGGGCTCCGGGGGCCTACCTTACCAGGTGGGCTGCCCGGCCTTTACCCGTGAGCTGCGGCAGTTCCAGTGGCCGTCCCACCGCACGTTCAAGCCTGACGTCGGTGAGAAGTACACTGGCAAGACCCATCCGTCCGAGTTCCTCAGCATCTTCACCATCGCGATGCAGGCTGCAGGAGCTCGCAACGACAAGGTGCTTGCCAATTATTTCCCGCGGGCACTGAAGCCCAATGTTATGTCTTGGTTGACGCACTTGCCGGAAGATTCCATTTCTTCTTGGTCGGATCTGTGCCATGAGTTCGTTGGCGCCTTCACAGGAGGCCACCAAGCTCATGGCCAGGCCAGTGATCTGCATATCATCCCCCAGAAGGAAGTGGAAACCCTGCGCATGTACATCTAGAGATTCAGCCGGGTGCAGTACAACATCCCCGACGTTCATCCCGCCGCTGTGATCAGCGCGTTCCATTAGAACGTGCGCAACCGCAAGATGCGCGAAGAGCTGGCGATGACCAAGGTTAAGGATGTGGCCGAGCTCTATGTTCTGGCCGATAGATGCGCCCGGGCTGAAGAGGGAAGGAAGTACCCCGGCGAAGAAGCCAGTGCAGAAACCGACTCTACCGACGAAGACGCCGCCACCCCGATGAAGAAGGGTCGGCGTCGTAACAGGAAACGCAAGGGCAAGGCTGTACTTACCGTCGAGGGGTCTGACGACACCGGCACTGCCAAAAAGGTCAAGGCAGACGGCCCCGGCAAGGAGATTCCCGGGTGCGCCGCTTGCCGGGCCTTAGCAGCTGCCGACAAGCCAGGGGCTCCGGCAAGCAGTACTGCAAGATCCACCGCACCAAAGGCCACGACCTCCAGAACTGCCGACAAGTCGAGCTGCTTGCTGAAAAGCAAAAGGCCGAGTATGAAAGGTGAGACAAGGAGAAAGGTCAGGACGGTGCCGAGGGATCCGGCAAGAAGCATGGCGGCCAAGGAAGCCGCCCCGGCAAGGACAACCAGCAAGAGAGGCCTGCCTGGGGCCGTGACTAGAAACAAGAAGACGATGATCACGACGAGGCCGACGAGTCCGGTGAGCAAGAGTTCTAGAAGGCTACGGAGGCCATGTGCGTCGATGGAGGTGCCTCGCTGCATACTTCTCACCGCCAGCTCAAGCAGTGGGCGCGTGAGATTACGGCAGCGGAGCCATCGTTCACCACTCAGAAGCCGCTAAAGTGGTCCAGCACGCCCCTCATCTTTGATGTCGTGGACCACCCTGACCGCACAACCGTGGTCGGGTGTTTGCCATTGTTGGTCTCACCAACGATACGCAACCTCAAGGTGAACAAGATGTTGGTTGACGGCAGGGCCGGCCTGAACTTGATCTCGCCTGTCCTGATCAAAAGGCTGCAAATTCTTGATGGAGACCTCGAGGAAACGGGCACGTTTCAAGGGGTCAATCCGGGGAGGAGCCAACCGAAGGGGAAGGTTACACTGCCCGTGACGTTTGGAGGAGAGTTGAACTACAGGACGGAGAGGATCACCTTCGATGTGGCCGAGATCCCCTTGCCCTACAAAGGGATCCTCGGCCGCCCGGCACTAGCCAAGTTCATGGCAGCATCACACTACGCCTACAACATGCTAAAGATGCCCGATCCGTTGACCATCATCTCCATCCCCTCCGACAAGAAGGACGCGCTGATCTGCGCCGACCAACTCTACCGGGAAGCAGTTGTAGCAGCTGGTGTCAAGGCACCTGCTCCTGCCGCTGAAGGCCCGGAAGGGAAGAGAAAGCCCAGCAAGACCTCTCGCACCCACTCCGGCAAGCACGACTCTTCGGAGTGCTATGCTACCGTCGAGGACGTGCCAGAGGGCTCTACCAGCGAGGGCAAGAAATCTAGGGCCGAGGCACCGCAGACCAAGAAGGTGTCCGCCAGGGAGGATGGCACGGGAGGGGCCTTCACCATAGGCTCCACCCTCGACAGAAAATAGGAAGGCGCGCTCGTCACCTTCCTGCGGGCAAATGTCGACGTGTTTGCGTGGCAAGCATCCGACATCCCCGGTGTTCCCAGGGAGGTGGTTGAGCACCACCTAGCTGTCTGCCCTCATGTGCCGCCCATCAAGCAGAAGGTCAGAAAGCAGGCTCTGCAGAGGCAGGAGTTCATCACAGAGGAGATTAGGAAGTTGGAAGCGGCAGGTTTGGTGAGAGGAGTGCTCCACCCGACGTGGTTGGCCAATCCGGTAGTGGTGCGCAAGGCGAATGGGAAGTGGAGGCTGTGTATTGATTCCACAGATATCAATAAGGCTTGTCCTAAGGACCCCTTCCCGTTGCCGCGCATCGACCAGATTTTTGACTCCATGGCCGGTTGTGATCTGTTATCATTCCTCGACACCTACTCGGGCTACCACCAAATCTTCATGACAAGAGAGGATGAAGAGAATACATCATTCATCACCCCATGTGGTACGTATTACTTTTTGCGGATGCCTTTCGGGTTGAGGAGTGCTGGCTCGACATTTGCAAGAGCAGTCCAAATTGGTTTTGAACCCCAGCTCCATAGAAATATGGAAGCATACATGGATGACATAGTGGTCAAGACCAAAGATGGGGCAACTCTTGTGCAAGATCTGGAAGAGACATTTGCAAACCTGCGCAAGATCAACCTCAAGCTGAACCCTGAGAAGTGTGTCTTCGGCGTTCCGTCCGGCAAGCTTCTCGGGTTCTTTGTGTCACAGCGCGGGATCGAGGCAAACCCAGAAAAAATCAAGGCTATTGAGCAGATTGAGGCGCCCAAGCAGATCAAGGATGTGCGTCGGCTCACCGGCTGCGTCGCCGCCATGAGCCGATTCATCTCCAAGTCCGCCGAGCACGCCCTTCCTTTCTTAAAAATCTTGAAGAAGGCAGGCCCAATGGAGTGGACCCCAGAAGCCGAGGCAGCATTGCAGGATCTGAAGAAATACCTTTCCTCCACGCCAATACTGGTTTCGCCTAAACCACAAGAACCGTTGCTGCTGTATCTGGCGGCGACAAATCAAGTGGTCAGCGCCGCACTGGTGGCACAGAGGGAGGTCGACGAGAAAGCAGTGACGGCGGCAGAACTAGCGGATGGCAAACCAAAGATTCCCCCGGGAGGGCCTGGTGCCGGCAAGGCGAGGCCCCCGGCAGAGTCTGATGCCACCAAGGCAGTGCCCGCGCGGCCGAGTGAGCTGGTGCAGAAGAAGAAGATGATGCAGCACACGGTTTACTTTGTCAGCTCCCTCTAGCAGGGAGCTAGATCGAGGTACTCCGGCGTGCAGAAATTGCTCTTCGGCCTCCTTATGGCCTCGAGGAAGCTGCGTCATTACTTCAAAGCCCACGAGATCACTGTCGTCACCCGCCTGCCGTTGCAACGGATACTACAAAACCCAGATGCAACAGGAAGGATTATGGAATGGGCCTTGGAGTTATCAAGTTTCGGTTTGAAGTTTGAAAGTACCTCGACAATCCAGAGCAGATTCTTGGCGGAGTTCATTGCAGAATGGACCTCAACGCCTGACGAAGAAATCTAGGAGACCACTCTCCCCGGCAAGGAAGCAGACCACGACTGGATCATGTACTTTGATGGGGCTTTCTCGCTGCAACACGCCGGTGCCGGTGTGCTGCTCGTCGTGCCCACCGGAGAGCACCTCAAGTACATGATCTTGATGCACTTCCCCAGGGAGATGTCCACCAACAACACTGCTGAGTACGAGGGATTGCTCGCCGGTCTTAGGATCGCGGCAGACCTCGGGGTTAAGAAGCTCATCTTCAGGGGTGACTCACAGCTTGTTGTTAGGCAGGTCAACAAGGATTACCAGAGCCCATTGATGGGGGCCTACGTAGATGAGGTGAGGAAGCTGGAGGAACGCATTGATGGTATCCAAGCGGAGCACGTCCCCCGGATGGAGAACGAGATCGCCGATTACCTGTCAAAGCGTGCTGCATTCAAGCTACCTGTGGAACCAAGTACCTTTTTGCTCCGGTTAGCTCAACCATCCGTCGAGCCATCAACGGGGCAGAACAAGCGGAGGAAGTTAGGTCCCGGCAAGTACTTTCCTACCGAGCCCACTGGGGCTGCCGGCAAGGGTGCTGCCACGGACGCTGGGCCTGCCCAAGATCAACTGGCTCCGGCAGGGCGTCAAGCCCTGGCCGTAGAGACAGCCGCTCCCATGGCGGAAGAGATGCCTTTGGTCCTTGCCATCGAGCCACAGGCTCCGGCATGGGCGCAGCATATCGTCCAATTCCTCCAAACAGGGGAGCTTCCTGAGGAGCGGGAAGAAGCGGAGAAAGTAGCCCCTCGGTCCGCCCTGTACCAGTTCGTCGATGACGTCCTGTACAGGAGAAGGCCGGACGGTGTGAAACTGAAGTGCATCCCGCGGGAGGAAGGACTGGAGCTGTTGGCAGAGATACATGGAGGCGTATGTGGCTCCCACATAGGGTCGAGGGCCCTTGCCGGAAAGGCGTTCCGGCAAGGTTTCTTCTGGCCCACCGCCCTCCAGGATGCGACGACACTAGTAACCAAGTGTGAAGCGTGTCAGTTCCATTCAAAGAAGCTTCATCAACCAGCTCAAGCCCTTCAAACAATCCCTCTCTCCTGGCCATTCTCGGTCTGGGGGCTCGATATACTGGGCCCTTTCCCCCGCGCATTGGGGGCTTTGAGTACTTGTACGTTGCAATCGACAAGTTCACAAAGTGGCCGGAAGTGGAAGCAGTGAGAAAGGTGACTGCTCAATCAGCCGTCAAGTTCTTCAAGGGACTGGTCTGCCGTTTTGGTGTGCCAAACAGAGTCATCACCGACAATGGCACGCAGTTCACAAGCCACATCTTCATGCAATACATTCAAGACCTCGGTAGCAAGTTCTGTTTTGCTTCCGTGGCACACCCACGGAGCAACGGCCAAGCGGAGAGGGCAAATGCTGAAGTGTTGTGAGGCCTGAGAACGAAGACCTTTGACAAGCTGCACAAGAGTGGAAGGCGCTGGATTGATGAGTTGCCGGCGGTTCTTTGGTCGATCAGGACGACGCCAAATCGAGCCACCAGCCAGACACCTTTTGCCCTGGTATACGGGGCAGAAGCATTTCTCCCCACGGAACTCATATACGGGTCACCTCGAGTGCTCGCTTATGATGAGCTTGAGCAAGAGCAGTTGCGCCAAGATGACGTGACGCTCCTTGAGGAAGATCGTCTTTGGGCGGCTGTGAGAGCAGCACACTACCAGCAAGCCTTGCGCCACTACCATAGCCGCAAGGTTCATGCCCGAAGCTCTGAGGAAGGCGACCTTGTTCTTCGGCACGTTCAGTCGGCCAAGAATTCCAACAAGTTGACGCCAAAGTGGGAAGGCCCTTATCGGGTAATGCGAGTCACCAGGCCCGGCGCATTCCGCCTGGAGACCGAAGATGATGTCCAAGTGAGCAATTCCAGGAACATCGAGCATCTTCGCAAGTTTTACCCATAAGGCGCGGCTTGCCGGGCCTCCCGGCAAGCCACCTTTTGTACAAGCTTTACCGGCAAGGAATGTAACCCTTCGTACAAAGCCAGGCGCAGACCCTGAGCATAAATAAATGAAGTGCTGGCGCCCTAGTTAAGTTATAGCATGCATGCTAGGTCGAGTCTCTTCCTTGGTTAGGGTTGATAGTGCTTAGCGGCGACTAACCCCTAGCCTAGAGGTCGAGTGCGCGTCTATCTGTTTCTTCTCTGTCCTCCTTTGGTTCGCAGGGCACATGAGCACTTCTGCTGAGCTACTTGGAAGAAAGGAAACGTCCCGACATACCAACCCCGGCAAACCAGAGTTGCCGGGGGCTGCAAGCACAAGGATCCATCCGTGGCAAGACAAGGTTGCCGGGGGCTGCAGATCCTGATAAGTCTTTCATCCTCTATCATGCATTTCGGAACGGAACTGGGATATGTGAAACCTCGTTTTATTTCTAGGCCACCGTGCTCCCCTTTTCTATACCCAAGGATTATCTCCTGGGCCCGGATTTGGTTGTAGTCGCGGTGGCAAGGAAGTAGAACGAGGAGCCTAAGCTCACTTCATCCCTGCCTCCGCCAACGGCGTGAGAATGGTCGAGCGAAGTGGGGGGACGGCAAGGCCTGTTGCCGGGTGAAAACGTTTATCTTAAATTGTAACAAGGATTTGCTCCTTGTCGCGGGGTCTACCCATGAATGAAAACCCCGCAAACATCCCTTTTTCATTAAAAGCATCCCACACAGGTACAGTCCGTACGGAATGAAAAACATGAGCAAGGGGGATTACAAGCTTTAAATTTAACAAGGCCCGAAAGCTTACAAATTAAAAAAAGATATAAGATGCCCGTGATCCCTTTCTTGTCCCTCTCCTCAGGAGGCAGGTCAAGGAGGCGAAAGGGCAAAAGGGGCGCCTAGGCGAGCTACGAGCAGCAGAAAGCACCAAGAGAACACCTCGGTGGCCGCCCACGGGTGGGCCGGTGATGACGGTGCCGGGAAAGGAGCTGGAAGACGAGGTGGCAGGACCGGCAATACGCGATGAAGGCGTCGGTGCCCGTGTACTCCGAGTTGACGGCCTTGCCGCCCGCCCTCTTCCCCTTCCGCAGCCTCCCAACGCCAGCCGCCCAAGGAGACGGCCTCGAGAAGTTCAAGGAGCTGGCCCCACCCCCGGCAAAACTCTGCCGGAGGAGCGGCCAGGTGCAGATGCTGCTGCTGCCGCACCCGCCCAGGCGCGGGGCGTCCGACGCCTAGTCAGACTCGTCCCCGTCATCTGCCCCATTGTCCTCCTCATCACTTTCGCTCGAGGTAGAGCTTCCATCGTCAGAATCTCCGTTGGAGGAGCTCTCCACGCAGCACTTCAGGCGAGTCCCGAAGTCTCCGAAGACATTGACGGAGAGCAGGCCGTCCTCCATTACTTTGAAGTAGAGGACAAGCCCCGCCGTCAGGCTATGGATGCGAGCGAACATCTTCCATCCACGACGGAGGTACATGACCCGAGGAGCCGGGAAGTCGACGTCGACCCACGTGCCCCCATTCCCACAGCCCCTCATGTGCAATCTGAGGGATTGGGCCGGGTCATGCTCCATCTCCCGAGAAAACGGGGCGGGAAGACGAAGACGGCGACGCAGAGGCCGGCGCAGCCTGATGAAGAACTCACGGGGCTGGTCTCCACCATGGCCTTCCATCGGGAAGGGCATCATTGGCGGGGGCGAAGCCGGCACGCCGCCCCATCCTCCTCTTCCCCAAGCACCACGACTTCTGCCCCGGCCTCGCCCACGGCCTCGCCCACGGCCTTACACCCTGCCCCTTCCCCTCGCGGCCGGCTCCACCACCGCGGGCTCAGGAGGAGGAGGGACGCACTGTCGAGCGGCGACCCTCGCCGCCACCGTCGAGGCACCAGGATTCCCTTTCTCCCTGGCGAGTAAAAGGAAGAAGCAGAAGCCAGAGGAGATAGATGACAGAAGAGTGCGGGATGCCATCCCCCCTTCCCCCTCCTTATAAAGGGGCTGGGTCGGAACTCGGCCGCCCTGCTCGGCCAATCTAGCCACCAGAGGCGCAGGGAATCGGGACCGACCCGCTGCCCCAACCAGCAACGGCCCGGTTTCCAGCCTCCACCGCTTGCCATCCCAAGCGCATGTAGGACGTGTGGCGAACATGCAGAATTGAGGGGACGGGTGAGGCGACCTCTCCCCACCCCGTGATTATGGGGTGTGGAAGCCTTGAAGACCGCGACACGGCCCGCGCAGTAAATGAGCCGTGCCTCCATGCGTCCCACTTTTTATGGGGAAGGCGCGAGCTGCCTCTTTACTATGATGTGACGCATGCATGCGGGAACCGCCCCACGCATGCCACCCACGTCACGCGCACCCCTCCACGCCACGCCGCACCGCGCGCGGGTCGTGGGAAGCGAAGCGCGTGAAAAGTTTTACCGCGGTAAAAACCGCCCCGCCTGACCGTGCACCGTTTTGGGCCTGGCCCAACAACGTGTCGTGCTTATGTGTGGCCCAGGCCCGGGGGCTCCTGTCGGTGTACAAAAGAAGGGGCGCACCTTTGTACCCCTTTGCCTATGCACGGGCAGTCAGAGCCACGCCCGCAGTCACACCAAGCGGAACAGGGGAGGTGAACCAAGGTAAAACCAAAGCCCAAGACAGCCAGAGCAACGCAAAGACCAAGGACGCAAGGAAGCAGAGGGGCGGAGCAGTTTCCCCCGGCAAGACCCTTGCGGGGGCAGCCTCAGCGGCCTCGGCAAGACCCTTGCCGGGGCAGCACGCCTAAAACACCAACAGAGCGAGCCACCCTTGAGCCCACATCCCCAAACACCATCAACCATGTTGGGCCAGGGCTCGGGAGGCACCTCTGTGGTGGCATGCAGATCTTTGTGAATACAAGGAATATTCAAGATCAGATGAGGATTAGAAGACAGCGATCCTCGGCAAGATCCTTGCTGAGGGGAACCACAAGACCCCCGGCAAGATCCTTGCTGGGGACGATAGCGCGCCACGGCGAGACCCTTGCTGGGCCACCCGGCAAGGCCCTCACCGAGGACGCCAGCGGGGCCACCGTCAGGCCCGCACCAACCAAGTTTCCACCGCCGTTCGCAAGCAGCTGCCAACCCAACCAGCTGGGCAGGCACCTGCGTAGCAACATGAAGCTCCCAGGCCAACTCATCCAGCACCCGTGTGGTGGCATGCAGATCTTCGTGAAGACCCTACCACCGCGCAACCTTAGCTGCCTGCCTGCCTACATCGCGCCGCACGCATCGCTGGCTAGGGCGCGTGTCGAAGCGAGGAGGAGCGGCGACGGACGGGACGGGCCTCGCCCCCGTCCCCGATAAAGCTAGGGGACACCTCAGCGGCGCATTAAATGTGACTTGTCCTGTAATACGAGCGATAAGCTCATAGCACTGTGCGCCTTTCCACCTCCTGTGTGCCACTGTGGCCGCCCCTTTCGACTATAAAAGGAGACCCATGGCATACTGGAGAAGGATTCGGCTCTGTTGAACCACACGCTCACCACAGCTAGTTCGAGAGCTCAAGAACTCTCTGAAATACACCCACCAAAGCAAGACTAGGGTTTTACGCATCCTCACGGCCCGAACCTGGGTAAACGATCCTTGTGCTGACTACTGATCCTGCTCTTCTTGCAACCCTGCGCCCCGACAACCGTAGTAGGGATTCTTGTGATCCCATAGGTGTCGTTCCATACCGACAGAGTTACATCATATGGATCTCCAAGAGACCATTGTATTGAGAATTCAGATAGAGAGATGAAGCCATCTAGCTACTAACTACGGACCCAAAGGTCTACAAAGAACTACTCACGCATCATCGGAGAGGCACCAATGGAGGTGGTGAACCCCATCCGAGATGGTGTCTAGATTGGATCTAGTGGTTCTGGACTCTGCGGCGGCTGGATGAATATTTTGTCGATTCCCCTAGGGTTTTTGGAATATTGGGGTATGTATAGAGCAAAGAGGCGGTCCGGGGGGCACCCGCGGTGGGCACAACCCACCAGGGCGTGCCTGGGCCTCCTGCCGCGCCCTGGTGGGTTGCCCCCTCGGGGCACTACCCAGGCGCAGCCAGGGCCCATTATGTTCCTTCTAGTCCAAAAAAAATATCACCCGTGGTATGAACCAACTACACCCCTTCTAACCCCAACCCCAGCAGATAGGAACCCATTTCCAGTTGACACAGCACTGTCTCCACCACAGAGCATCCAAACACGAGCAGTTAGTAAGGGGACGGCAGTGCCCAACGCACAAGGACTACCACTCTGAAGCCGAACTCAATGCTTAAAGCAGAAGAAGAATTGTTCTTGGGTCAGGTTCGGTAGCTATGGTTCATACTCCTTTGCTCTTGCATCACTATATTTACTCATACCAACTATTTTCAAATTTGAAAGATGGAATTGAAACTCCAATGGCGCAACACGTATGTTTTAAACTTGTTTCTTTTACTGGTTTGCTGTTGTAACTTGCTCTATGATGATTTAAGTTTCAATTGAATAAACAGTTATGTTCTCATGTCATGCACATTACAAGTGTTGTTATTGCTCTGTAGTTTCCCACACTTATATTTTGTCTATTCTGCTTTGTCTTAAATAGGTATTATTTGAATTGTGTCTTTATCTTGATTTGGAAACAAAAACTAGAATGATATAGACGATACAGTAACCATGGTACATAGATATATGTTTGTTTCATGTTGTTATCCTGTCCACTTTACTACTGAACTTATTTACCAAAATGAGTTTCATCTACAACATGGTAAACCTGTGATGCGTCTGCTTGTTTCTCTTTTAGAATGCAGACAAAATATTGGAGAAGAGTACCCCGTTATGCAATGGTGAAGGAAGTAATGCAGATAAGGTTCAAGATAGTGGGACATCCATATTACTCTCCAAGAAAGCTGATAAAAACTATCTTGACGATAGTGAGACAACCCAAAAGTCCTGTCTTGATCTAGTGTTCGAATTACTGGCCACTACTTCCTGCACAAGCTCTTCGGACTCGCTGCCTGAATTAGTTCGTCTTCTTGAGTCTCAACTTCAAGTTGAAAGACATCGATCAGATGTGCTGCGACACGAAGCCGAATGACTGAGGAAGTCCCTACAGAATTCAGATGCATACTTTCTGGTGCAACAACAAGCGCTGGAAGATTTAAGCTCCAAACAAGAGAAAGTTAATAAGCTTGCTAAGCATCTTGCCAGCATTATGGGTACCCAGGATATTGTTTCTTGAGCTCTTCTGAAGTGGTTTCAATTCTGGACTTGTTTTGTTGCGGTGTTTATTTGCACTGGTCGCCAACTTTGACAACCAGTGTATGTGATATGCTGCTTTGTTCCCTATATTTGCATTGGTGGCGAACTTTGATGCCCAGTGGATGTAATATGTGTAATAGCCGTGATAGCCTAGCGTAAGTTGCTTGCTTATTTATTTCCTTGTTGCCTTGTTTATTTGTTTGCTTGTAGTTAGTGTAGTTCTTCTTTCGCGGTTTGCTAGTGGCCGCAATAACCTATTTTTTAAAACTAGGCCACAATAAGCACGGGCTACATATTTACTGTAGTGACCATGGGCCTCCTACGGGCCATAGAAACAATGGGCGTTCTACGGGCCATAGAAACAATGGGCCTTCTCGGGCCGTAGAAACAATGGGCCTTCTATGGGTCGTAGCATCAATGGGCCTTCTACGGGCCGTATGATCCATTGCACAAACGTGGGCCAATAACAGACCGCATTATGGACCGTAAACGGGCTAGAGTTGGAATATTCCGTTCACGGGCCGACCATAACGGGTCGTCATTAATCAGCCATATTTGATGACTGATGTCGCTTGAAGCTACATCGATATTTCCCCAAAGAGGAAGGGATGATGCAGCACAGCGGCGGTAGGTATTTCCCTCAGATATGAAACCAAGGTTATTGAACCAGTAGGAGAACCAAGAAACACAATGTAAACACCCCCTGCACACAGATAACAAATCCTCGCAACCCGACGTGTTAAAGGGGTTTTCAATCCCTTTCAGGGTACGGCGCCTCAAGATAGGCAAACGGACGTGAGGTAAATTGTAGTAGATTGATAGATCGAACGCCAAATAAAATAAATAAGAATAAAACGCAGCAAGGTATTTTTGGTTTAATAGATCTAAAAAAAAGGCAAGGAAAAAGTAGATCGCAAAGGCAAATATATGAGAAAGAGACCCGGGGGCCGTAGATTTCACTAGTGGCTTCTCTCGAGAAAAATAGCAAACGATGGGTGAACAAATTACTGTTGGGCAATTGATAGAACTTCAAATACTCATGACGATATCCAGGCAGTGATCATTATATAGGCATCTAGTCCAAGATTAGTAGACCGACTCCTGCCTGCATCTACTACTATTACTCCACACATCGACCGCTATCCAGCATGCATCTAGTGTATTAAGTTCATGGAAAAATGGAGTAATGCAATAAGAACGATGACATGATGTAGACAAGATCTATCTATGTAGAGATAGACCCCACCGTTTTATCCTTAGTAGCAATGATACATACATGTTGGTTACCTTTCTATCTCTGGGATCAAGCATCGTAAGATCGAACCCACTACAAAGCACCTCTTCCCATTGCAAGATCAATAGATCAAGTTGGCCAAACAAAACCCAAATATCAGAGAAGAAATACGAGGCTATAAGAGATCATGTATAAAAGAGATCAAAGAAACTCAAATACTTTCATGGATATAAAAAGATAGATCTGATCATAAACTCAAAGTTCATCGATCCCAACAAACATACTACAAAAGAGTTACATCATATGGATCTCCAAGAGACCATTGTATTGAGAATTCAGTGAGAGAGAGAGATGAAGCCATCTAGCTACTAACTACGGACCCGAAGGTCTACAAAGAACTACTCACGCATCATCGGAGAGGCACCAATGGAGGTGGTGAACCCCATCCGAGATGGTGTCTAGATTGGATCTAGTGGTTCTGGACTCTACGGCGGCTGGATGAATATTTTGTCGACTCCCCTAGGGTTTTTTGGAATATTGGGGTATTTATAGAGCAAAGAGGTGGTCCGGGGGGGCACCCGAGGTGGGCACGACCCACCAAGGCGCGCTTGGGCCTCCTGGCGCACCCTGTTGGGTTGTGCCCCTCTTGGGGCACCCCCCTGGCACAACCAGGGCCCATTATGTTCCTTCTAGTCTAAAAAAATGTCCGTGAAGTTTCATTGCATTTGGACTCCGTCTGATATTGATCCTGCGATGTAAAAAACATGCAGAAAACAGCAACTGGCACTTGGCACTATGTCAATAGGATAGTACCAAAAATGATATAAAATGATTATAAAACATACAAGATTGATAATATAACAGCATGGAACAATCAAAAATTATAGATACGTTGGAGACGTATCAATGACGCTATGAAAACGGCCCAACGGATTAACGGGCCACAAACGGGCTGACTGTAACCACGGGCTGAATTTGGCCCACAAGCAGAAAAGTCCAGTAATGGGCCGTAAGTAACCGAATGCTGGAAATGAGCCCAAGAATAAATGGGCCCTGAGAAGGCCGAAAGATAACACGGGTCGAAAACGGCCCAATGGAATAATGTGCCATTAATGGGTGTAAAGCAGTATACTGTTCATTACGAGCCAGTTTCACCACGGGCCGTTAATGGGCCAAGAGTTACAAAGGGCCTCATATGGGTCGAAAGACGTCATGGGCCATACATGGGCTAGAAGTTACAACGGGCTGGAATCATATTGGACGACCCAAATGAAGCTACTAGGCTTAATTCGGATAGGCCGTAAATGGGCTATAAACGAACAGGCCGTTAATAGGCTTTCCGTGGGCTGGCCCGCTAACTTTTGACCAAGTCAAATGGGCTGGCCTTTTCACCGAAATGGGCCTCTGTTGGGCCGTGCCACGTGTCGACGTATCATAGCTGCCTCATGTCTAATGAGTGGATGACATCTGTCCCAACCGTGAGCCGACACATGGTTCCTCTGGCCATTAAGAATTTTACATGTGGAAAATCCCCATTGGTTCGAGCTGTTAACGGGTTATCGGATCCAAAACCAGACCCGATAGCTTAACGGCGACCCGTTACGGTGGATGCCGCGTGTTGGTTACCCTTGACGACAGCACTTCCATGACACGCCATTTATGTCATGGAAGTGGACACTTCTGTGATGATAATTTTGGTAATGTCATGGAACACTTCTACGACAGCACAGGTATGACTATCTTGATTCTATCATAAAATCATCCTGGATGTACATGCATGACAGAAAACATGACCTACCGTGACAAACACGTATCATCATGGAAGTGTATTTTTTTGTAGTGATAACAATGCATGGTCTGTTAGTTTCCTTGAAGAATTTGTTTGCGAGGACAGAACATGATTACATAACATGCATGACATGGTAGTTTCCTGTGAAGAATCGATTGCGAGCTAACATGAGTATAACCATGCATGGCACTTCTATATTTTGGAACCCAGTATACATTTCCCTGTATTTTCCTCTTAGTTACAACAAGGACAAGTCAATGTTGTTTCTTGCATTATCCTACTCATACTCTCAACAATGCTGATCTTACATTAACAATGCATGTCCTTTTTGATATGATGTAGTGTCCCTACAGTTACTGCCCCTTGTAATCACACCACCTTTTCCAAAAACAGGGAAGCACAACTGGTTCCTCGCTCGATCAGACGACGACAAAATACTGACGATCATTCGGACACATGAGCTGGAAAAATTATATTACAAAAACCCCCACTATGAACATGCATCGTGAAATACGTGAGTATCCGGACAGTGGATGTTACGTCTATGAGCTGGATACTGGCTTGTTGGGGCCTTCAGGATTTTTGAGTTGGAGGCGGGTAAACAGCCTTGGTTCACACTCTCTGTTTCTCAGACTCAATTATCCGATTAATTAACCAGGAGATCACCGTTGGCAAGGACCTAGATGGCAGAGAGGCTCTGTTTGCTAGGGAAAACTGTGTCTACATGGCTGTTTGCTAGGGAAAACTGTGTCTGCATGGCGAGCCCTAGGACTTCGGGAGCAAACTCCCTGATTGTCAATGATATAGCCTGCAGCCAAAAGAAGGTGAGAATGACAAAGACATCCGGATTAGCTTTGATCCTTGGATGTCTCAAGTCCGACAGGTAGTGATGTGGTTCAAGCCTTCAGGTTGATAGGTAATTGGGCTGTTGCATCGAAAGGGTGCAGTACTGGTGTCTCCCAATCACTGGTGGCTGAAGCGGGGCTGCAAATGATGATGGTGTTGGATCATCCCTCTCCGAATGACTTGTTGTATTTGTTGCTTGTTCTGGATGGGTAGTTCTCTCTTTTGTTATGCGTATTCCTTGTCATTTGGTCATCCTCATCTATGTCACTCTTACTATGTAATAGTTGCCTCTATTTAGAATGTCATTCTCGTGTGGATCACGAGAGTCTGAGCGCTGCAGATGGGTGCGTTTTGGTGGTGTAGCAAGACTTCTTATGAACTATCATGTCTTCTAGTTTATGTTAGTAGTAGTCACTAGTCAGTGTTTGAATCTTGTATATATCGTTGTTTCAAACTGTTTATTGTCTCGAACTGCTGGTGGGCTAAATGAGGGCATCACCATTCTCAAGTGTTCAGAGTATGTCTCCTTTTTTCAAGTTATAATTTGAGCTCAGTGTCTTTTCAATGATGTACACTTGTTTGGGCCAGTGAGGTGTCATTGAATATGGCCGAGTAGTAACACAATGCCAAACAGGTCAATCATGACTCTCAGGCCGAGCTCTCAAAAAAATAAAGAAAAAGGACTCTTAGGCCGACATGTGGGCACCACCGGTGTTTTCGTGCGCTTGTGCGTCGAGAGCATATTGGCACGTGTTTGAAATTCATCCTATCTTTTCATCCCCAATCTCCCGCCCCTCCCCCACCTCTGGAATCTTGATTCCTTCTCCAGTTCCCCCAAATCCCTCTCACGTACTCACTGTACTCAAGCACACTATCATGTAGCCGGTCAATGCAGATCTCCGAGCCGGAGATCCTAGGGTCCGTCCTGCCTTCGGGCGCTGCGTGCTGTCGCTCAAAAGTGGCATGGCAGCGCTTGACGACCAGTTTGCCGGCAAAGTGCTGATGGTAACCATCAATGGCGACAGGTCTCCCGTCTCGCTGGATGACATTGTCAAAGCTCTTGGCATTGCGCATGCATCCATATAAGTGACTTTCTCGTCGATGTCTGTCTGCCATCGATTAATTTCTTCGTCAGGTTCCGGACAACTTTCGACTGCAGTCATGTGTTCGAATCTTCCCGGTGTTTGTTCTGTGATGGCGCGCTAGTGAGCTTTGATCGGTGCCACCTAGGATGGGGCTCGGTGCCCTCTGAGCTTGAGTTTTTAACAAAGCTTACCTTCCGCGGCATTCCTCGACGTGCTTGGAATAGCGAGTCCATGAATGAGCTTACCAATGACCTTGGAGGTGAGCTTGTAAGTATGTTTGTTCCTCCAGACAATTGGGCTCTGACGGTTATGGCATGGATGAAGAAGCCGTCCACCATACTTAAGGTGATTGGTGTTGAGATACAGGTGCAGGAATCGGGGTTGTACTATTCATCGCCACTAAGGCCGACGCGGACCACATTAGGGATGTACCTGTATCGAGTGTTTGTGCATGTCAAAGAAGTGGCCAATCCAATAATCGAAGTCCTGCCGCTGCCGCTGGTGCAAGGGTCGATGTCCATTACAGGAGTCAACATCAGACTTTCCCCATGTTGATCGGAATGATGGATGGCACAGGGCCTGCTCCATCGCGCGGCGGAGGCCACTGCTTCTTTGGGAGAAGAGGCGGGCTTGGCTGCCTGGATGTGCTCTAATTTGAGGTAACAACTGAATCATCTCAGATACTAGTTAAATCTGAGCTATCTGTGTGAAGCATTGATGAGCCAGTACATTTGATTATGATCTATTCTATTTTTGTACCTGAACTTTTTTTAGAAAGGGGTGTATGTCAAATTAATGTGCTAGCAGAACTTACTGTGTCATCTGTCTGATTTCTTTGCACAACATTCAAGATATTTCCCTGTCATTGATAAAGACGATGAAATGTTATGTACGAGTTCATTGGTTTCAACATAGCCCTACCCATAGCGATCCACTGCTTCCACCCTGATTGTGCCGCCTGCGTGAAATTTTTGTATGCAAGTTCAATGTGCTATGATGTTCTATATGATTGTGTCAACTATATAAGTTTTTACTGAGCATCAGCCAAGCATCTGGCTGAAAGATGTATTTACGAGCATCAAACGATGTGTCTCTCTCTCTCTCACACACACATACACACACAAGTGGGACCTGTTGAATTATTTCTTCGTTCGTGACAACTTTTAATTAGGTTCCACTGTACTCTAACTTTTTTCTTGAGTTATTAATTGAGCTTAGTGACTTCAAAAAGTTATACGGAAGCCTTGTTTGGGCCTTTTCAGGCGTCGTTGAATGTGGGCTGAGTAGCCATGTAAAGTTGTATTGTACTACACATGCCTTTTTTGTTGAACATCAGCAATGCAACTGGGCCGACAGTTGTACACAAGATCCTAAAATAAATGCAGCCTAGCCTATGTTTCTTTTAATAAAATACACAGCCCAGTTCATTTTTTATATAGTAAGATTACCAAGCCCATCTTAATTTTTTTATAATATTTGTATCTCAATATTATTTTTTATACGAAATGCTCAGTCCAGACCATCATTGTTTTTTCACCCATCCCAGAAAATGGATCCATTTCTAGTAAAATCAAATGGCTTGTAAATTATCAGAAATGATAAATGCGCTGCATGTACGCAATATTATTTTTCACCCAGCTCAATAAATAGGTGTATTTGAATAAATCATCAAATACACTATAAATTATCATAAATAGTAAATCGGCTATTATTATTTTTACCCAGCCCAGGAAATACATTATTTTTTGAGTCAAAGCCCAATAAATAGATGTATTGGGAAACAAAATGAAATGGGCTGTAAAACCTAAATAAATGGGCATTCCGCCACAGCTTTCGAAGCTGACTTTGTTGGCCCACTAGACGAAACCTGCGCAAGGTGTTGTCTATTTAGTGAACAAAACAATTTAATGGTCTAAAACAAAAAAGTCAACCAATTATTCTGACATCTGTAGTCGTTCGATTGACATCCAACGGCGATCCTGCTTCTTCAATCTCTGATCTAGTTACTCTTGCTCCAGCCGCCAAAACCATCATCGGCTGGAGCGCCTGCATCTGCCTCCCAGGACCAGCTGTGCTGCCGCGCAGGCCTCGGCGTCCCACCCTACTCCCAACGGTGGCCAGGTCATACCTGTACTCACCCACACCTTCTATTATTCTCCGGCAAAGGCAGCCTCACCCGGCAGCCGAACCAGTCCCTCATACTCCCCTCTGCTAGGGAATCCAGTGCCCCTTGTTCCACGACTCTAGATCGTTCCCATCTTAGGCCTCGCCGTCGTCCACCACCTTGGTGCTCTCGGCGCGGCGTGGTCAACGTGGTCAAGGAACGACTTCCATCGGAAGAGGACTGTACGTGGAGAGGCTGGCAGCTGGGTCCACGGCAGCAGCAAGGAAGTGCCTCCTTATTACACGCAAAATAATGATTCCTCCACCTGACAGTGGGACCTACTGGAAGGGCCTCAAAAAAAATGTTTCCCCTGACAGCTGGGACCCACCAGCTACATCTTCGCACGGAAGGAAGTGCGTCCATATTACGGGAAAATAATGATTATTCCCCTTGACAGCTGGGACCCACCAGCTATATCTTCGCACGCAAGGAAGTGCCTCCTTATCCTCCCTGACAGCTGGGACCCACCGGGTCGAACCGTAAGTAGGGCTGTGTCGTGGAATTGTCACGGCAGATGTCCTAGTGTGAGGACTTAATCATGGAGCCATCGCAACTAGATTAGCTTAAAGGGGTTAAACGGGACAAAGGACAGAGGGAGTTTATACTGGTTTGGCCCCTTGTGGTGAAGGTAAAGGCCTAATCCAGTGCTTATGTTTCGATTACCAGGGTGCGAATATGCTTGACCTAGCTTTCGATCTCTTGTCTCTTGCCCTAAGCCGCTGCTGGGTCGTCCCTTTATATACACAGGTTGACGCCCAGCGGCTTATAGAGTCCCGGCCAGCTCATAAACAACGTGTCCGGCCTGGTGCCTAATTACACTTGCCTTACAATACAAGTCATACGTATATGGCGGTATACACTTAAGCCGCCTTTGAGCTTTTGGGCCCTTTAACAAGTCTTCTTCATGAACCGCCATCTTCAACATCTTCATGGGCTTCGTGTTGATGAATCGCCATTGGTATAACCCGGCCCCTCCTGGGCGGGTCATACCCAATAGTTATATCCCCAACATTAGGCCCCAGGTTGATTTGAACTTGTTCATGTCAATCTTCAACACTTAGAAAAAAACCTTCTTCATTTGTTGTTGCAAGATATTGTAACCCGGCATGACGTCATCTCCTGGAATTACGGAAACCCGCCATGACGTCATCTGTCATTAATTTCACACAATATCCAGCATATCTTAATAGATCCTTTATCTTTAATAACCATCCCCAGGATCGAGGCGTCCGAGCGGCTGGATAATCATTCTTTGGCCTCCTCGATTTTCGTGCCCTCCTGTTACCCCTTTCCTTATAAATAGGGTCAGGCAGCCTTTTCATTTTCCCCCTTTTCCTTCTTGTCTTCAACCTCTCTCTTCGCGACGCATCTGCACGCCTGAGCACCGCCGCCGCCGAGCTCGTCAGCTTCCTCAACCCCGGCCGCTGCATCGACCTGAACGAGACCAGAGAAATTGTGGCACCTCTCTATTGCTCCGTGGATCCAGTAAGTGCCTCTCCTTTCTCCACTATAGATCTCCATTAGGGTTTTCTGAAGTTCTTCATAGTTCGTCATCGTTCTTCATCATACCTCGGTTTGATCCTTTCTTCTATCCAAAAATAACCTTCGAAATATGAGGAAATTGTTTCTGTACCTTCTCTTAATCACTGGATACACTTCCTAGATGCAGAAATCTTGCCAATATGCTAGTTCCTCTACTGCTGCGATATTTAGCCTTTGATTTACTTTCTTTTTTCACACCGCGTAAGATCCAATTTAGCTGCTCCAGTCTGTAAAACTTGTTTATCCAACACTTAGCAGATTTCACTCTTGATAGATCTTAAATACCATTATGGTCAAGGCGGCTTACATCACCAGTTATACCTAGTCATATGTCATTAGGCCCCATTTAAGCCGCCAATCTAAATATATGTTGCAGCGTTTACCTCCAGCTTAATGAATCAACTTAAACCAGCATATTTTCTTTCTTTTAGGCTTCTTCCTTCACAACGCCGAAGACAGTCACTTCATGTAATTGGGTTCCCTCTATTGTTACCGAAGACATGCTCAAACATTTTGTCAAAATCGGCTACTTACCAGCAAAAATGTCATGCATTGGCGCGCCCCCAAACCAGGCGAAGAAAGACCTCAGGCAAAGGATGGTGAGGTCATTGTTTTCACTGATCACATGAATCGGGGCTTCTCACCGCTTGGTTCCAAATTTTTCCGAGACGTTCTGCACTTATTTAAACTCCATCCTCAAGACATCAGACCCAATTCCGTGCCAAACATCTGCAATTTTCAAGTTTTCTGTGAAGTGCACCTTCAAGAAGAACCCAGTGTTGAACTTTTTAGGGAATATTTTTATCTGAACCGGCAAAACGAGTTTACTAACGGACCAAGCTTAGAATTTGGCGGGTGTCGCTGTCAAAACCCGCGGATCTCGGGTAGGGTGACCCGAACTGTGCATCTAAGGTGATGGTAACAGGAGACAGGGGACACAATGTTTACCCAGGTTCGGGCCCTCTCTATGGAGGTAATACACTACTTCCTACTTGATTGATCTTGATGAATATGAGTATTACAAGAGTTGATCTACCACGATATCGTAATGGCTAAAACCCTAGAAGTCTAGCCTGTATGACTATGATTATGAGTCTTCGGCCCTACGGTCCTAACCCTACGGTTTATATAGACACCGGAGGGATCTAGGGTTACATAAAGTCAGTTACAGAGAAAGGAATCTTCATATTTGGTCGCCAAGCTCGCCTTCCACGCCAAGGAGAGTCCCATCCGGACATGGGAGGAAGTCTTCGGTCTTCGTGTCTTCACACCCCATCAGTCCGGCCCATGTCTAACAGGTCGGATGCCCGAGGACCCCTTAATCCAGGACTCCCTCGGTAGCCCCTGAACTAGGCTTCAATGACGAGGTGTCCGGCGCGCAGATTGTCTTCGGCATTGCAAGGTGGGTTCCTTCTCCGAATACTCCAACTCAGTCTTCGGACGCATAGAACGTGTCTGGATCTGCAATGCAAGTACCACACACAACCGCTGAGAGCATAATATTCCACGAGTCCAATCCACTCACAACTTCTTGTAATGTGACATCACGTCTGCCCGGTCATTATTTTGAACCGTTTTCTTCCGCCATTCCACGTTTCGAGACGCGGCTTTCATAGGCACGTCTTGTTGAAGCAGAGATCACGTCCCCAACCATCCAACGGCATGATTCCTTAGGAATAGGCTGGTTTCCGGGTTTATGAGGAGGCGTTTGATATCCATCGCCTTTATAAAGGAGCTAAGGGCCGTCTCTTTCTTTTACGCCAGGCCCGTCCAACCTCGAGTTCCAGCACCCAAGGTTCGACTTCATCGCTTCTAGCTTCCCAATCATGTCCGAACCCAACCCACAGGGCCGATGGGTGGCTTCCTCTGTTACAGAGGAGGACATTGCGAAGCTCCGGGCGGCCAGATACCTGACCGTGGAGATCCCTCATAGGCTTCCTGCTCAAGGACAGGTTATTCCGACTCCTAGATCTGGCGAGGGGGTCGTATTTATCTCTCACTTCCTCCGACGGCTAGGATTCGCCCTTCATCCCTTCGTCCGGGGGCTTATGTTTTATTACGGACTAGATTTTCATGATCTAGCCCCAGATTCTTTCCTCCACGTCTCGGCGTTTATCATCACGTGCAAGGCTTTCCTCCGTATTCACCCACACTTCGGCTTATGGCTCAAGACCTGTAATCTGAAGCCGAAGGTAGTCGACAGGAAACAGACGGAGTGCGACGGTGCCATAGTGAGCAAGCTTACCAATACTTTCTGGCCAAAAGGCTCTTTCACCGAAACTTCCAACCTATGGCAGCGGGAGTGGTTTTACGTCACAGAACCCCGCGGTACCAAATGGGTAGCTACACCTGCGTTCCGGTCTGGCCCTCCATTGCAGCTTGCATCATGGATTAATAAGGTGCTGGACTGGGGATCGATTGAAGAAGTGCAGACTCTACAGAGCCGCATCCGAAGACTCCTTGAGAAGGGCATCGATCTTGCCAACATAATTCAAGTAATGCTAGTCCACCGGGCCTTCCCGTGCCAGCGACGGCCTCTTCGTATGTGGGAGTTTAATCCGGAAGGACCACGGACCCTCCAACACTTCTTCGGCACTACGCACAAAGGAATGTGGCAGTTGTTTTTTGGGAAGCGAAAACAGTGGCCGGACACCACCGAGGACATCGGCCTCGACTGCAACCATCTGGATACCTCGGTAAGCGCTCGACGCCCGAACAATTTTTAGTCAGGTATGCCGTAATACGATACTGAGCAAACTATCTTCTTCCAGGGCTGGATAAAGAAAGCGAAGCAAATTAGATGTTCGGCCCCCCTTCCCGAAGACTCAGCAGATCCTGTGCTAACAAGGATGCTGGCCCTGGCACCGTACAAGGTGCCCGTGGAGGAGGACAAGGCGGAGAGCGGGAAGAACAAAGGTGGCCTCCATTCCGAAGGTATGTTAGACACTGTGTCCTGGGAGATCAAAGTTCCCCCGTCCGAAGAAAAAGTGAAGGAGAAGCCAACATCCCTTCTCCCTATGATAAGAAAAGGGTCGGCTCCGAAGATTGGGAGGAAAAGGCTCCTAAGCGAGGCAAGATGCCCCTATCGGGCGGCTCGGGTTTGGAGGACGATGTCGTTGCACAGTCCCACAGTGAGGACAAGCCCTTAGCCAAATCGTAAGTGAACCAGGGTATTCTAAACATATCCCGTTCTTTCCCTACTACAAAGGTAACATCTGGAACATATGTTTTTGCAGCTTGGCACATAGTCTTCTTCCACAATCCTCTTCCTCGGGGGATTTTTTCCTAGAGATGATGGAAAGCAAAACGCCTCCACCGGCCTCCTCGCCCAATAGGGCGGACGACTTCGAGCTGTCGTCCCGGAGGGTCTCTCCTGATCAAAAAGTGGTGCGAGGGTTGATGAAGACATTACCCGAAGGTGACACTTTGAATGCCAAAAGTTCGGGGGCCAACAATAAAGGCCCCAGATTATCCGGTTTATAGCCGGAGGCGGCTCAAGGGACGAATAAACGGATCCCTTTGAAGGAAGGCCGTACTCATACAACGGTTCCCGGAGATCAAGAAGCGCTGGATACCTTGACGAACATGCTGCAACAAGCATCCGTCTCAGAGGAACATCGTACCTTGATGGGTACGGTGGTTGAAAGGGTTCTGTCCGTGAAAAGCGGATTGAACAAAGCCTTCACAAGCCTGCTAAGAGGCTTTGAGGTTTGTAATGTAATGTTTTTGATTGTGCTTTATTCGCAAAATGCACCTGTGTATAGATAGTAGCCCCTGAGACTCTGATTGGCTTCCCAAGGGAGGTGATCATATGATCAAAAAGATATGCCCAGGAAATAATCTGACTATTTGGAACACAGGTTGTTACCTCCCTGGCTTCTGCCTGAACTACAGAGGCTACAGATCTGCAGCGAAAGATTGACGAGGCAGATGATGACATCACGCTTATCAACAGGTGGCTTGACGAGGCGCAAGGTATGTTTTTAGGGCAGTCATTATATGCACGTGCTTAGAATATAAGCACCACGCTAAGAATTGTATACTGAGATATGCATGACTGCAGATGGTGCCGCTGTAGTTGGGATCCTTCGGGTTGAGCTAGCCCGGGCAAAGGAGCAGGCTTGGATTAGTAATGCGGCCGCCAAAAAGGCATCTGCCGAGTTAAAGGCCGAATAGGCTGCTCGGCACCAATACGAGGAGAGAATATCCACGATGGCGCATGAGCTAAAGGATGCCTATAGCCGATGCAAATTCCTCGAAAAGGATAATAAAGCAAAAACGGCTGATCTTGACAGCCTTACGAGAGGCGAAAGAAGCGCGGTCCGAATCTAGAACGGCCCGGGAGGAGATCCGGCAAGCTGGGGAGATCGTGGCTGGTAAGCCCTTTTTATTACAAACTAAGTTCGGCGATCCGAATTATGCCCTGCTTAGTCAAGTGTGGAGTTCCCCAGACGCGTTATTGGACTCGCCGAAGAGTGCTTCCGATGCGGCGCAGTTTTACCAAGCGCAAGAAGGTTATGTGACGGAGAAGATTTTCTGGTTACAATTCGGTGTGCCAAAGCGCCCACTGTTGCTGAACGAACAGATGACCCAATGGGCCGAGCTCCACAGACTATCCGGTTCTTCCATGAAGGACGTCGTGGTCGGGCTGTGGCCGACCGAGCCAATTCTGGATAGTTATTTCGGTTTGGTGCAGCGACTTGCTGATGCGGTGTCGCGTATCGATGCCGTTAAGCGGTTGTCATGCATTGAGGGTGCACAGATGGCCTTTGCCCATGTCAAGACATACTGGGCGAAGATGAAGGCCACCGATGTTGCAGCGAAGAGTCCACCCAAAGGCAAGGACCATCCCACACCAGAGCATTATTTCGAGGATGTCTTAGAGGGTGCCCGCTTGATAGAGGGTCAATGCTCGAAAAACAGGATATTCGAGTGAAATGTATGGAAATTGTAAGAGACAATATTATGCTAAGGCTAGTTTATTTTTAGTTTCGCCTAAAAATTTTGCTCCTCCTGTGCGGCCGTTTTTGTATAATATGAAAGTTTTCCATTCGTCGGCTTCAGCCCCTTCTGTAAAGCACGGGGGTGTTCGGAAAGCATTTGAGCACTCTTAACCCAACGTCTTGGTCCATGAAGGAGGTGTCAATGCAGCGAACAAGGCAATCGGACTATAGGGCGTTAACACTTTCACTTAGCCATAGGAGTTTGATGGTGGGTCTACGATATAGCCCCTGGTATGTACGCCACTTATGCAATACGACGCGCTACATATATGACCTGGAAAAGAGGTCCTTCGTATAATACGGGGGGAATCGCGAAAGTTTCCGATAAGTCATCGAGTGGTTGACCAGCTCTTGCGGCATCATGACAGTCAGTTTTCGGCTTTCTCTACTGAGGTGCTTGACCAGATGATCCGGAAGCACAATCGCAGTAGTTCTCCCTTTACTACCCTAGCCGATAGAGCGGAACGTAAGGTAGCAAGCACAGGAGCCGGGCAACCCAACTATTGACACAAGACATGATTCAGAGCTGATGCATATAAGGCCAAACTCGCGATGCCGAAGTATGCTATAAAGTTGTTCGGACTTGTCGGCAAACTCATTTGTTCCCATGCCGAGCCCCTGGCAAGTTATGCCGAGGTGTGTGTGAAACAACCAAAGGAGCAAAATTCGGTTCTTTAGAAAAAGCGAATACTGAATACTGATTATGTTCGCTGGGACCTAGTGATATGCCAATCATTATTTTACAGATAACAACGCCACGACCCCGGCTATTTGACATGCCAGGGGTTGACGGCTGAGGAAAGAGGCACTTTACAGGCTCAAAATAGAGAGTGCGGTCCACAAAAAGTTATTTTGGACCTCCTGTCGCACGTCTGCGCCGCCTTTCCTCGGTAAAGGGACTCCTGGACAGGAATAACCCTTGGGTGAGTGTATGAACCCGAACTCCGATAGAGTCGGTGAGATGACCAGCCTTTGAGCCACCTGTGGTAAAGGGTAATTGAAAAGAAAGAGTAGTTAGAAAAGAAAAAGGAAGGAGGTTATGGGCGTACTTGTAGGTCCGTCCGTATTGTGCTTCCGCCGATGCCCAGGGTATTTTAAGTGCATAGTTATGTATGCGCGATACAGACTTCGCAGGTATATTAGGCGAACGACGGGAGCTGAACTGCTAGTCCAGCTTTGATATTGATCGGTCCTGTTGAATGGAGAACGGCGGCTTAATGGCCGACGAGGTATGCGGCTTGATAAGGCCGCTGTGTACTTCGGCCGAGGTGGCCGTATTCTGATCCTCAGTCCAGAGGGAGTGCTTCTCATGCTCCCCTATAGAGGTGTGTGTCATGTATACCATGTTCACTGTTTTTACTTCGGGGGGAAATTGCTTCTAACCCCCGGCATTTGGTTGGCGAGTCTCTTCATCGTCACTATCACCGGGCGGCCTCTTCCCCTTGTATTCGGCGTTGATCTTGCCGGCCTGTTTGAAGACCCAACAGCTTCTGTCAGTGAGATTCGCTAGTCTATCAGGGTTGCCATGAATCTGGCAGGACCGATCCAATATCTTGTCTAAATTGGATGGTCCGTCTCTATTTGCCTTGAATGGCTTTTCCGTTCACCGGGTTTGGGGCCGCTGAATCTGGCATTGACCGCTGTGTCGTGCGTTCTTTCATTATCATTGCGACGTTTGTGTTTACTGCATCATGGCTTGCCATTGCCGTCTCGGACTTCGGAAGTGCCCGGATCGCTGGCGCTGTTGCTTCTATGAGCGAGCCAGTTGTCTTCTCCCGCGCAAAAGCGGGCCATCAGAGCGGTAAGTGCTGACATGGATTTTGGATTTTCTTGACCGAGGTGGCGGGTGAGCCACTCGTCCTGGACGCTGTGTTTGAAGGCCGCTAGGGCTTCCACGTCTGGACAGTCAACGATTTGGTTCTTTTTAACTAAGAACCTAGTCCAGAGCTTCCTGGCTGACTCTCTGGGCTGCTGGACAATGTGACTTAAGTCATCGGCATCTGATGGCCGGACATATGTACCTTGGAAGTTGTTGCGGAAGGCGTCTTCCCAATCCTCCCAACTGCCATTAGAGTTTTCAGGCACACTGTTTAACCAATGTCAAGCTGGCCCTTTGAGTTTTAGTGGGAGGTATTTGATGGCATGAAGGTCATCTCCGCGCGCCATATGGATGTGGAGAAGGAAATCCTCGATCCATACCGCGGGATCAGTTGTTCCGTCATATGATTCGATATTCACGGGTTTAAACCCTTCTAGGAATTCGTGCTCCATTACTTCGTCTGTGAAGCAAAGAGGGTGTGTGGCGCCTCTATATTGGGCCACATTGCGACGTAGCACTGATGGAGTCCGTCTGTGGTTTTAGGCCCGGGTGTGACTAGGCTTGTCGCGTCCGAATGTATAGACGTCACGTGTCGGGGCATGTCCTCGCGGTCCGTAGATCGATCTGGTATGTCTTGCTCTATTGTCCAGGTCCTGCCGAAGGTCGTAGGTATGTCCTCGAGCTGTTTTATCTCTGCCTTTACGGTGAGGTGGAGCGGGCTGGTGTTCGGCTTGAGTTGCTGCTTTGTCCCGACCACGTGGTGGTCGGTCAGCCGCATTGCGCGATGATGGTACGGGCTCTAGTGCCTTATCATCGAACTGAGGTAGCAATTTATGCTTTGGGTAGCTTTTGGTTAGGCGCTTGAGGGGTTATTCCTCGACTGCCAGGACATTAGTCCATCTATCGTTTAGCAGATCTTGATCAGCTTGAAGCTGCAGTTGCTTCTTTTTCAGGCTCCTTGCAGTGCCTATTAGTCGGCGCTTGGAGCGCTCCTGCTCGAGAGGTTCCTCAGGCACGATGAAATCCTCGTTGCCCAGGCTCACCTCATCCTCGGAGAGCAAAAGGTAATTACTGTCCTCCGAGTCTTCATGTATGGCCTGTTCATCAGGGCTAACTTGCCTGTTTTCCCGTCCCCCCTGTTCGGAGGTTGCCCCAACAGGGTCTTCATTGTCTTCGGCATCCTCCGGAGTATTGTTTTCTCCGGTGCCTGTATTGCTATTTTTTGCGCGATGTGACTTAGAGCGGCGCCACTGACGCCGGCGTCTGGGCTGTGTCTCAGGAGGTTTATCCTCGACTGGATCTTCTTTGTCATCGTTGTGAGTTTCTTTAGGTGTATCCACCATGTATATGTCGTATGAAGAAGTGGCCGTCCAGCATCCGATAAGCGGCAGGTTTTGGCCCTGCTCCTCATCGGCATCGTCGTCCATACCGTCGATGTCCTCGAAGCTGTAACCAAGTATGTCGGTTAAGTCCTCGACAGTGGCTATGGAGTGGGTGGCGGGTGGGAAGCGAAATTCCTCGTCATCAGCCTCCAGCTCGAACTGGATGTACTTCGGCTGTGAGTCCCCCACTAAGGATAGATTTTTTAAGGATTTTAGCACGTCGCCTAAAGGAGAGTGCCGGAAGATGTCCGCAGCGCTGAATTCGATGATCGATGGTTGATCCAGCTCAACGAACGCGGACGCACATGGTTCGGAACATGTAACCGGAAACAAGTCCAAGGTTCTGGTGACACAGACGTCACCCGAGGTTAAGTCTGTGTGCGGCTCCAATGCCGCGAAGTCTGTGGCTTCCATGGCGGGGTTGAGATTCCCGTCCTCGAATGGCACGATCTGTTCCGGATCTAAGGCCAGAGCAGTTACAAGTACTATCTCCTTGGTATGGTCCGATGACAGATTTACGTCATGTTCATCGTGGTGGCAGGGAGCGGCTGTCGTGGTCTCGAATTCGTCGAAGATCAAGTCTCCGTGGATATCCGCGATGTAGTTCAAGCTTCCAAATCTGACCTGATGGCCAGGGGCGTAGCTTTCGATCTGCTCCAGATGGCCAAGTGAGTTGGCCCGCAGTGCGAAGCCGCCGAATACGAAGATCTGTCCGGGGAGGAAGGTTTCCTCTTGGACAACATCGTTGTAGACGATCGAAGGAGCCATCAAACCTTTTGACGACGGCACAGTGGAACTCTCAATGAAAGCACCAATATCAGTGTCAAAACCGGCGGATCTCAGGTAGGGGGTCCCGAACTGTGCATCTAAGGTGATGGTAATAGGAGACAGGGGACACAATGTTTACCCAGGTTCGGGCCCTCTCTATGGAGGTAATACCCTACTTCCTGCTTGATTGATCTTGATGAATATGAGTATTACAAGAGTTGATCTACCACGAGATCGTAATGGCTAAAACCCTAGAAGTCTAGCCTATATGACTATGATTATGAGTCTACGGCCCTATGGGCCTAACCCTCCGGTTTTTATAGACACCGGAGGGAACTAGGGTTACATAAAGTCGGTTACAGAGAAAGGAATCTTCATATTTGGTCGCCAAGCTCGCCTTCCATGCTAAGGAGAGTCCCATCCGGACACGGGAGAAAGTCTTCGGTCTTCGTGTCTTCACAACCCATCAGTCCGGCCCATGTCTAACAGGTCAGACGCTCGAGGACCCCTTAGTCCAGGACTCCCTCAGCGGGGTCTCAATTCAACGAAGAAGAGATGCTGTCTTCCCCCATGCTCACCTGCCGAGTTACCCCAAAGATTGGAACCAAACATGGTTCGATTGTAAAAATACTTCTCTGGCTGATGAAAATCCACTGTCGGGTTATCGTGTCCAGTGGCTCGACCCAAAGCATCATCTTCCCGAAAAGCTTACCACTGCTAAATGTGCAAAGCTTGCTCCCATTATTTTAAATGTCAAGGCCCTGCTAGGAAATGGGTTAACCGGTATTGACTTGGTTCGGTGCTGGGTTTCTTGGTGAATCATACCATTGAGCCGCCAATCCGGCTTAATGTGCACTTACACGGGCGGTGCCAAAGATCCACTGTGCCACAGCTCCGTGTGCCTCACTGATGATGCAGTCAATGAAATCACAAAGATCCTTCTGAACGAGAGCCTGGGAAGCTGCAGCAAAGTGGGGCTGAACCCTTTCTGCAAACTTAACCCGCCACCAGATGTGAGTCTCTAAATCACTTACTTCACCTTATCATTCAAATGTTCTATTAACTCAACTTTGACGATTTTCACAGGTTGAATCTGGTTTTTGGAACAAGGAGTATGACCACGAAGCTGCCAAGAAAGCCAGGGCCAAAACGAAAGCCGTCAAGAAAGCCTCCAAGAAGAATAAGAAGAAATTAACTGCTTCTGAGATGCTTGAACTGGACGACAGTTCTGAGTCGGAGGTAGCTGTAACGCCCATGATGCGGCTATATCTCCCACGTGTCGAGGCACGACTTAGAGGCATAACCGCATAGTGGTTTTGTCGCAAGAAGGGTCATCTTCACACAATCCCATGTAATGAACAAGAAAGGGATAAAGAGTTGGCTTACAATCGCCACTTCACACAATACATAAATATAATTCATACATCATCCAAAATACACACATATAGACCGACTACGGTCAAATCCAGATGAAAATAAGACAACCCCAAATGCTAGATCCCCGATCGTCCCAACTGGGCTCCACTACTGATCATCAGGAAAATACACATAGTAACGACCACGTTCCTCATCGAACTCCCACTTGAGATCGACCCATTCATCTGCACTGGCATCGTCGGCACCTGCAACTGTTTTGGTAGAATCTGTGAGTCACGAGGACTCAGCAATCTCACACCCGCGAGATCAAGACTATTTAAGCTTATAGGAAAGGGTGGTGTAATGAGGTGGAGCTGCAGCGGCAATAAGCATATATGGTGGCTAACATACGCAAAAGAGAGCGAGAAGAGAAGCAATGGAACGGTCGTCATCTAGCAATGACCAAGAAGTGATCCAGAACTCCTACTTACGTCATACATAACTCAGACCGTGTTCACTTCCCGGACTCCGCCGAGAAGAGACCATCACGGCTACGCACACAGTTGATGTATTTTAACTGGGTCAAGTGACAAGTTCTCTACAACCGGACATTAACAAATTCCCATCTGCCTCATAACTGCGGGCACGGCTTTCGAAAGAAAATACCCTGCAGGGGTGTCCCAACTTAGCCCATCATAAGCAATCACGGTCAACGAAGGATAAACCTTCTCCCGGAAAGACCCGATCAGTCTCGGAATCCCGGTTTACAAGACATTTCGACAATGGTAAAACAAGACCAGCAAAGCCACCCGAATGTGCCGACAAATCCCGATAGGAGCTGCACATATCTCGTTCTCAGGGCACACCGGATTGTCCAAGCTTCCGATAGGCCAGACTAGAGTTGCCCCTGGTGGCCACCGGCGACTGACAGGTTGGACCAATACTCAGAGGAGCACTGGCCCGGGGGTTTAAATAAAGATGACCCTCGGGCTCTAGAAAACCCGGGGGAAAAAGGCTTAGGTGGCAAATGGTAAAACCAAGGTTGGGCCTTGCTGGAGGAGTTTTATTCAAGGCGAACTGTCAAGGGGGTCCCATAAATCACCCAACCGCGTAAGGAACGCAAACTCAAGGAACATAATACCGGTATGACAGTAACTAGGGCGGCAAGAGTGGAACAAAACACTAGGCATAAGGCCGAGCCTTCCACCCTTTACCAAACATATATAGATGCATTAATTAAATAAGAGATATTGTGATATCCCAACATATCCATGTTCCAACATGGAACAAACTTCAACTTCACCTGCAGCTAGCAACGCTATAAGAAGGGCTGAGCAAAAGCGGTAACATAGCCAAACAACGGTTTGCTAGGAAAGGATGGTTAGAGGCTGACATGGCAATATGGGAGGCATGATATAGCAAGTGATAGGTAGCGCCACATGGCAATAGAGCGAACAACTAGCAAAGCAAAGATAGAAGTGATTTCGAGGGGTGGTCATCTTGCCTGCAAGGTTCTCAGAGTTGTCGAAAGCTTGATCCTCGTAAGCGTACTCAACAGGTTCCTCGTTCACGAACTCGTCTCCTGGCTCTACCCAAGACAAGAACACAAACAAACGGAACCACAATCAATCACGAGAAATGCACAAGCAACATGATGCAAAACATGTATGATATGCGAGATGTGATATGCGATGCATATGCGTGCTCCAGAAGGGAAATGATGAACAAGGCAGTAACTTGGCAAACCAAGCATGCCACTGTAAAATGAGATGATTCCGGTCGAAATCGATATAAAGATCACCGGAAACGGATGCACGGTTTGCAAATGGCAAGCAAAACAAGAATGACACGAATCTGCGATTAACAGCATGATAGCACTTAAAATGCAAGAAGCAACAATGCTACAGAACTCCAACATCGCAACAAAGCACATGGCAGTAATCTACAGGATATGCTTGACAAAAGATGAACACTGATCTACGGCTAGTTCACGACATATCAAGCTAAAACAAGCATGGAAAAAGTGCAAAAGATAACAGGTTCACAGACTTGGTGAAATTACTGGACATGGCAGAAAACAGCATCAGGTAGCAATGTTCAGAGCACGAAATCAATATTCTACAGGAACTTAACATGTCAAAACAAGGCATTCTAGTATTCTACTAAATTCATACGACAAAAGTCCCTTACTGACCATAAGTCAAAAAGGACCATAAGATATGATGGCAAGCATGTAAACATAGCAAGTTTCGTTATCAGGTTTCAGACTTGGCAGAAAACAGAGCATGGCAGAAATAATAATATAAAGGCATGTTGGTGAGCTTGATGCACTCACCACAAAGCCATGCATGACAAAACAAGCATACCTACAGCAAGATGGCATGTTTATGAAGCTAACCATGACAAGAAAAAAGCATAGCATGTATGGATCAACTACAACAAGCTTGGCAAAAATGAATATCATGTTAAGAATCTGCCAGAAATATTTTATAGCAAAAGTAGAGCAAGATTGAGTCATGCTATGGCACTCCATAATTTCAAACAAGGGCAGGAATGGATCAACTACAACTATATCTACAAAAGATCCTTACTGAACATCTCCAAAATATTCATGGATCTCTCTGTAGCATCAAGTTTACAAGGCAACAAAATAACAGCAGACAAAGACTTGGAGAAATCACCAAGTCCCTGGAATCAGAAACATTATGGGGCCTAGTTTGCATGCTTTTTCTAGTCACCACAGAGATAAAAAAAATACATGGCATACACCCTTGGAAAGATGGAATGGCATACAACAAAACACATGTAGAGCTCATGCCCATAAGATGCACAGAATAAATGATACAAAAATGACAAATCTCCAAGTTCTGATAAGAACCAGCAGATAACAGCAATTAGCCCTCTTGCAACAGAGATTTGGGCATCAAGATGACCTCTAATGGACATGTTGCAATTGAACAAAATGTAGAGCATCACGAGGCGAACAATTTGACATATTACACGCGCGAAACGGAGCTATATGCAGGGAGTTATGCAATGTTGAACATGGACACTTGCTAGAAACTTAGAGGACTTGGAGAAATTTAGGGTTCGGGAAAAAGTCAACCTTCGTTTGACCCAGATAGGATCGAGGCTGAGGGCCGAGCTCGTGCTCGAGGCTCCCGTGGCCGGCGATGGCGGCCGGCGACGGAGGAAGGAGAGGAGGCCGGAGGGGCGCCGGAGGAAGGTGGCGGGGTGCGGTCGCCGGCGGTGCGCGGCGGCGGGGGCCAGCGGCGGGGCACGGCGGCGAGGTTGGCGGTGGCGGCGTGCTGCGGCGAGGCGGCGGAGGTTCAACGGCGGCGGTGGCGCAGCACGGCGGCGGCGCGGGGCGGCGGCGCAGGCAGGCGGCGAGGGCGCGGTGGCGGCGACGGGGCTCGGGCGGGCCCTCCTCGGGCTCGCCGGGCCGGCGGCGGTGGGAGGCCGGAGGTGCTAACGTGTCGCCTCCGGATTGGTCGGTGGGCGGCGGTGGACGCGTCCGGCTCCGCCCGGACGTGTCCAGCGGCGGAGAGGGAGTGGGTCTAGGGTTTCGTCTGCGTGCGTTTTTCGGGGGAGATGCATATTTATAGGTAGAGGGAGCTAGGAGACTCTAAATGAGGTGCGGTTTTCGCCCACACGATCGTGATCGAACGACCTACAGCATGGAAGAGAGTTTGGTGGGTTTTGGGCTGGTTTTGAGGGGGGGTTTTGCTGCACACTCAAATGCCCTTTGCGGATGCCCGGTTAACCGTTGGAGTACCAAACGACCTCCAAATGGAACGAAACTTGACCGGTGGTCTCCGGGTGGTATACTAAGGCCACTTGACAAGCCTCGGTCCATTCCGAGAACGTTTGACACCCGCACATGAAAGAAAACAAGAGGGGTGCACCGAAGGAGATGGGAGCGCCGGATTGCAAAACGGACAACGGGGAAAATGCTCGGATGCAAGAGACGAACACGTATGCAAATGCAATGCACATGATGACATGATATGAAATGCATGACATGAACAAAATGCAAAACGAAAGACAAAACCCGACCACAGAGGGAATATCATATCACATAGCCGAAAATGGCAAGAGTTGGAGTTACAAATATGGAAAGTTGCATGTGGGGCGTTACAGTAGCCCTTGATTCCCTTGGCTCCTTTTTCAACTATCTTATTGACACTGATTATCATCAGGATGACACGGGGGCCAGTCAAGCGGTCGAAGAAGAGGTAACTATTATTTCCTTCGACTCAGCGCCTTTGCCAAGAAAGAAAATTCAACGGGTAACCCGAAAAGTAAGCTTTTCACACCCCTTAGGTCATTTGGATCCTCACTTTCTTTTGAAGCAACAACAGCACGAGAATCGGTGACAAACTCGGACCAGCGGAGGTGAAGAGTTATCCTCTGGCTTACCCTATACTCCAGCTCCGCGGAAACGTCGAAACTAGGTCCTTCCAAATTTAAACTCTTTTTATCCACTGGCGGGCCTCATTCGCCAGCCACTTAATTCTTCCGATTCAAACTATCAGGAGGCTTCTCGCTCTTCTTCCGGCGACTCATCACAGACCCAGCTGCCGGCTTTCAAAACTGCCCCTGGGTAACAACAATTACTTTTTATTCTTTACCTCCTTATGCTCTTATACTTGTACTGACCTCTCATAACCCATGCAGCAGAAAAGCAAAGTCTAGCAAGAAGGCCAAGGTGACCAAGCTGACTGAAGACCCCAAAGCCCATGAGCCGGGGCAGCAAATCCCAGCGTCTGAAGCCTCCGTACAACAACCAGAAGAGCCTGTCCATGATGTTCCACCGGAAATTCCTGACCTCTCCAACGACCACACAAATGTCAATCCTTTGAACACTGAATCATCAAGTCCACTTAAACCGTCAGGAACACATGCCAACGATGTTGTGATCACTGGCAACGGCTTCAAAGAACCGGGACAACCCACTGTCTTGGCCAAGCACTCTACCAAAGAGGAGTTCATTGAAAGGCAGAAAGTGATATTTGACATTGCCAATTATTCTCAGCTAAACATCAGTGAAGTACTCTCTGGTTATCTTAACCAAGTGCATACAAGCTGCGATCTTGAAATTGATATGGTGAAGCAGATACATCAGAAATATGAGGTATGAACTCCGGCTTGATACATTATGCATATTCTGTCAGCCCCCAAGTCTACTGTGTATGATAAGATTGAATATGCTGTAGATTTAGAATAGCCATGAATATAAAAAGCATCTTTGGTAGAATCCTTCAAAGGCCAGTTTTCACCATCAGAGTTAAACCGGGTTTTTAACAATTATCATTGCATCTGTAGCCCCCAGGGGCCGGTTTAATCGGCATGAATGAACCGGTACTGTTCACCATTGTGGTTGTTTGCGGCACAACCGGGTCATCATAAAGTAGCAAGGAAACGCAAGCAATATGCATTATCCCCCAAGTGCCAAGTACTCTTGCTTGCAAAGTGCTTGGGACTTATTCATCTAAGCCGTTGTATGAAAAAAAATTCAATAGGCATTAGCCCCCAAGTGCCAAGTACTCTTGCTGGTGAAGTGCTTGGGACTTATTCATCTAAGCCGTTGTATGAAGAATTTTTCAGTAGGCATTAGCCCCCAGTGCCAAGTACTCTTGCTTGCAAAAGGCTTAAGACTTATATTCCTGTAACCCGGATATGAATGTGGTTGCAAATCTGTACTTGTACAGGACGCCACTGCTCAACTTCAATCACAATTGGCTGATGCAAAAACCCGGCTGGAGAATCAAGAATCTGAGACCTGGAAAGCCGACTCAAAATTCCAATTTAGCTTGGCAGAAGCGGAAAAACTAAAAACCAGTTTTGATGCTGAAAGAACTGCCTGGGCTGAAGAGAAAACTGCTCTTCAAGAGGTGACCACTGAGCTGGCCGGCTTAAAAGACCGTATATCCCAGATGGTTTTTGCTATCTTTGGTGAGTAACTTTGTCAGCATAAAAATTGAATCTTATCTTTCATGTTACAAACTGTCTCTGACCAATCCATAATTATTACACAGGCCCCAGGAGTAGCAATCTTGGTCAAGAAATGCTTGTGAAGCTCAAGGCCGTATATACACTTGTTGAACAGCTATATACTGGAACTCAGCGCGCGCTGGCCACGATTTCTCCAACTAATCAAGCACCCACTCTCTCGAGTGATGTCTTGAAAAAACTTTTTGTTCTGCCTGCTAGTATTGAAGAGATGAAGCGGTCATCTGCAAGAGCCGGTGCCGTGACAGATTTAAGCCGGGCCAAGGCATGGAAAGTGGAGCTAGACCCGGCCGAGCTAGCGACTGGGTATCCAAGTTTGAAAGAAGACGACACTCCCTTTGATAAGAAAGACTTCTCTGCCTGCGTGAAGGAAATACGTCCCCTAGCCAGTATGATTGCTGATGAAATGGATCTTTCAAGATATCAGCCGGCTTATGATATAGAGAATCAGAAGATGCCCACGCTGGCTTATAAAGTGATGGATCTGATCCCCCCAATCCATAAGCATACTTTTGCCCCTGAAGTTGATCCGTCTGACCTTATAGATGATGAAGCTGAATTCCAAGCCTTGTGTGGCATTGATTGGTCATCACCAAACTTCCAGACGGCAGAAGAGGACGAAGAATCGGAGAAGGATGATTCAGAAGCTTCAAGTCGCCAAGGCGAAGAAGATTGACCGTTGGGCGGTTCAAATATTTGATCTTCTAAAAAACACCTGATCTTTTTGGCTTACTAAGTCATTTAATAGGCTAGTGAAACTTTGATCTGTTGTGCCATCGTGCACGTTTTTGTTTTGCGCAAACTGCTGATCCGCTAGTTGAAAAACTACCACTTTATGCTTATGATAGCGTCGATTTATGCAGATCAGATTTAGCAATACCCTGCACACAAGCAGATCACAAGTGCCCTGGCGGTTTACCGCGGGGCGGGTCACAATACCGCATATTAAACCACTGGGGACGAATAGTCCATAACCGGGGCCGGTAGAACCGCAATCTTTATACAATTATTAATAAAATATCATACCTGTGGTATTTGATCACACTGTCGGATTATCATACCAGTGCAGTAAGCGTGACAACCCAAAAGATTGAACACATAATGCCCTGTTTAATTGTCATATACTGCCGTCTTACAATGCCTTATACAGCAAGGGGTAATATCCCAAGACTTAGAATACAATGCTTCCAAGTATTTAATATCATCATATACTGGCGACTTATAGTCTGCCATCATGGCGGGTTATAAAAAACCCAAAGATGCTCAAATATGAGACAAACAGGGCTGCTTGGCCCGATTTGTGAAAACCATATGGTAAGCAAAAGGAGTGATATAAATCCAAGATAAAGAAAACCCATAAAAAACGAGGCTGTTATAAATCTCCAAAACCAAATCTTAACATAAAACTTCAATGAAACTAGCATGATAGCCACTAGAGTATCCTCTCTTTCCGTAAGCCGACTCTCACATGACCCAATCGATGTTTTAACCTGGATAAGTTCAGGGTCTTGTTTAAAGATTGACTTATCGAGAGTAAGCGAGGTCGGAGTAGCATCATGCAAACAGGCAGGTTTAACCAAGTTTCAGTGAAGGCGGCTTAACAGCCTGGATTCATCCTAGCTATCCGTAAGTCGTGCCGTCACATGAAAAACCGGCGTTTTAACCTTAACGAGTTCAGGGTCTTGTTTAAAAGATTTACTGATAAGAGTTCGGCGGGTCAATCGGGATTACCTGATGGAGAAGCATCTGGCATACAGGCAGGATAAACCAAAAGGGTTACGTCCTCTTTGGTGAATACACCTATGTTTGAACAAGATAACCAGTCAAGAGGGTAGTAACGCTATGTTCTCTTCGGTGAATACACCTAAGTTTGAACAGGAAGCCCCCAAGTGACATATTTGTGAGTTGTGCTCACCGGGTACCTATGTTTGAGTCATGCTGTGCAACAAAACTCTCTTTGGTCCCAGTAAACCGGGCGTCAAGCCGCGGAAGCAATCATATGACATGACAATAAAGACTCAAATTCTGAGATTTGAAGACAACAAAGGCCCTGAATTATCAGGGGTGCTGATTTTATTATATTTCTCATAGTATATACACTGATATAAATATGTACATCTCAAGAGCCAGTAGCTCAAGTGTAATAAGGCCGAAGATGAGCAATATTCCACGGCCGGCGGGTCTCCTCCTCCGACATGAGTGAGTCCTTGTGGTCTCGAACATCGATAAGATAGTATGACCCATTGTTCAGATTTTTGCTGACCACGAAGGGCCCTTCCCAAGGTGGGGATAGCTTGTGCATATCAGTCTGATCCTGGATAAGCCGGAGCACCAAGTCACCTTCTTGAAAGGTTCTGGTCTTAACCCGGCGGCTGTGATAACGGCGCAGATCATGTTGGTAAATCGCCGAACGAGCCGCCGTAAGGTCACGCTCCTCATCTAACAGGTCAAGTGCATCCTGACGTGCTTTTTCATTGTCATCTTCAACATAAGCCGCCACACAGGGCGAGTCGTGACGAATGTCACTAGGGAGAACCGCCTCAGCTCCGTAAACCATGAAGAAAGGCGTGTAACACGTAGATCTATTGGGGGTAGTATTGAAACTCCATATCACTGAGGGTAACTCCTCCACCCAACAACCCGGCGTCCTCTGCAAAGGAACCATAAGCCGGGGCTTGATGCCTCTCGGGATCTATTGATTGGCTCTCTCAGCTTGACCATTAGACTGGGGGTGAGCCACTGATGATACATCAAGCCAGATATGCTCACGTTGACAAAATTCTTTCATAGCACCCTTGGATAGATTAGTGCCATTATCAGTTATAATACTGTGGGGAAAACCAAAATGGAAAATCACCTTTTTGATGAATTGAACCGTCGTTGCCACGTCACATTTATTGACCGGCTCTGCCTCAACCCACTTTGTAAACTTGTCAACCGCCACCAGGAGGTGTGTATTTTTATCCATGGACATTTTGAAAGGCCCAACCATATCAAGCCCCTAGACTGCAAATGGCCAAGTAATTGGAATCATCCTCAATTCTTGAGCCGGCACATGAGCTCGTCGTGAGAATTTCTGACAACCATCACATTTACTGACTAGATCCTCAGCATCAGCGTGAGCCGTCAGCCAATAAAACCCATGAAGGAAAGCCTTGGCTACAAGAGATTTAGAACGGGCATGATGACCACAATCTCCTTCATGAATCTCTCGTAAAATCTCACGGCCTTCTTCAGGAGAAACACAACGTAGAAACGCCCCTGTGACACCGCGATGATGCAATTCTCCATGAACAATAGTCATTGACTTAGACCGCCGGGTTATCTGCCTGGACACAGTTTCATCCTCGGGTAACTCGCCCCGGGTCATATAAGCCAAATATGGAACTGTCCAATCAGGAATAGCATGAAGAGCCGCCACCTGTTGTGCTTCCGGGTCAGGAATAGCAAGATCCTCTTCTGTAGGCAATTTGACCGAAGGGTTATGCAAAATATCCAGGAAAGTGTTAGGTGGCACTGGCTTATGCTGATACCCTAACCGGCTTAAAGCAGCAGCCGCCTCATTTTTCCTGCGATCAACATGTTCAACTTGATAACCCTTGAAGTGACCCGCAATAGCATCAACCTCTCGACGATAAGCTGCCATGAGTGGATCCTTAGAATCCCAAGTGCCAGAAACTTGCTGAGCCACTAAATCTGAGTCGCCAAAACACCCCACCTGGCTTCATACTCAGCTGCATTGTTAGTACAAGGGAACATTAACCGGAGAACATAAGAAAATTTATCACCTTGTGGGGAAGTCAAGACGACTCCAGCCCCCGAGCCTTCCAACTACCTGGACCCATCAAAGTGAATAGTCCAATATGTGCTATCCGGCTTCTCCTCAGGCATCTGCAACTCTGTCCAATCATTGATAAAACCCACAAGTGCTTGAGACTTGATGGCTGTATGAGGCACACACTTTAAACCATGAGGTCCAAGCTCAATGGCCCATTTGGCTACCCGACCTGTGGCTTCTCTATTTTGAATGATATCCCCTAAAGGGGCGGAACTAACCATAGTGATAGGATGACCGAGAAAATACTATTTAAGCTTCCGGCTAGCCATAAAGACCCCATATACAAGCTTCTGCCAATGTGGATACCTCTGTTTGGACTCAATAAGAACCTCACTGATGTAGTAAGCCGGCCGTTGAACCAGATACTCTTTGCCTGATTCCTTCCTTTCCACCACAATAGCTACACTAATAGCTCAGCTATTGGCAGCTACATATAACAACAAAGGCTCCTTATCAATGGGAGGAGCAAGAACCGGTGGCTCGGCCAATTGTTTCTTCAAGGCCTCGAATGCCTGATCAGCAGCATCACTCCAGACAAAGTGATCTGTCTTCTTCATCATCTGGTATAGAGGGATAGCCTTCTCACCTAACCGGCTTATGAACCGGCTTAAGGCCGCAATACGACCCGCCAAATGTTGAACATCATTGATACACGCCAGTTTAGCCAGAGAGGTAATAGCCTTTATCTTCTTCGGGTTAGCCTCAATACCCCGTTCTGAAACTAGAAAACCCAAAAGCTTGCCAGCCGGCACACCAAAAACACACTTGGCCGGGTTAAGAATCATCTTATAAACCCGGAGATTGTCAAATGTCTCCTTCAAATCATCAATCAGGGTCTCCTTTTTCTTGGACTTTACCACAATGTCATCCACATAAGCATGAACATTACACCCGATCTGATTACGAAGGCAATTTTGCACACACCGCTTGTAAGTCGCCTCGGCACTCTTGAGCCCAAAAGTCATAGACACATAACAGAAGGCTCCAAAAGGAGTGATGAAAGTTGTCTTCTCTTGGTCCTTAACTGCCATCTTGATCTGATGATAAGCAGAATAAGCATCCAAAAAACTCAAACGCTCACAACCCACCGTAGCATCAATAATCTGATCAATATGGGGGAGAGCAAAAGGATTAGCCGGACAAGCCTTGTTTAAATCTGTGTAATCCACACACATACACCAAGTGCCGTTCTTCTTAAGTACTAACACCGGGTTAGCCAACCACTCAGGATGAAAAACTTCAGCAATGAACCCAGCCGCCAGGAGCCGGGCCACTTCTTCACCAATGGCCTTACGCCTCTCTTCATTAAAATGATGAAGGAATTGCTTGACCGGCTTAAACTTCGGATCAATATTAAGAGTGTGCTCAGTGAGTTCCCTCGGTACACCTGGCATGTCAGAAGGTTTCCCTGCAAAGATGTCCCGGTTCTCACGGATGAACCCGATGAGCGTGCTTTCCTATTTTGGATCCAGATTGGCACTAACGCTGAACTGCTTGGATGAATCGCCAGGAATGAAATCAACTAGCTCAGTGTCATCTGCTGACTTAAACTTCAATGACGGATCATGCTCTATAGTTGGCTTTTTCAAAGACGTCATATCTGCCAGATCAACATTATCTTTGTAGAACTTCAACTCCTGTGTTGAACAGACAGACTCAGCATAAGCAGCGTCACCTTCTTCACACCCCAAAGCTACCTTCCGGCTTCCATGCACCGTGATGGTCCCCTTGCAACCCGACATCTTGAGCTGCGATAAACATAACAAGGTCGTGCCATGAACTTGGCATAAGCCGGCCGTCCAAACAGAGCGTGATATGGGCTTTGAATCTTGACCACTTCAAAGGTTAGCGTCTCGGCCCTGGAATCATGTTCATCCCCAAAAGCCACTTCCAAAGCAATCTTGCCTATATGATACGCCGACTTACCAGGCACCACTCCATGGAAAACAGTATTGGACGGCTTAAGATTTTTATGAGTCAACACCATACGATAGAAAGTATCATAGTAGACGATATTAATGCTGCTACCTCCATCCATGAGTACTTTAGTGAATTTGTATCCTCCAACCTAAGGCGCCACCACCAAAGCAAAGTGACCCGGATTATCAACCCAGGGCGGGTGATCTTCATGACTTGACACAATGGGCTGTTCAGACCATCGCAAGTAACGGGGAACCGCCGGTTCAATGGCGTTCATAGCCCAGCTTTTGATCCCGCTTGCATAAACTTGTGGTGAAGACGTGGTACTGCCCGCTATTCAGTTGCTTCGGATTACTTTGATAACCAGATTGCTGCTGCTGAGTCCCATAACCAGATTGTTGATGAAAACCACCTTGATTGCCTTGATTGCCCTGATTCCCCTGGCCCTGGAAACCGGAATTAGAACCGCCACCACCGTAACCCGGACCATGAGAGCCGGAACCTGAGCCGCCGCCCGGCCCATGATTATCCTGGAAAAGATGGGAATTCTTGAATTCTTTCATGATGTAGCAATCCTTCCATAGATGAGAGGATGGCTTCTCACGCGATCCGTGCTTCGGACACGGCTGATTCAACAATGCTTCAAGGTTGATTTTTGACCCTTCAGCTTGAGCTGTCCTTCCCTTGCGCCGCTGGTTATAATTCCGCGCGCCAGTGTTAGCCATGAAGTCCAAATTCCCATCAGCTCTACGCTTGCCATTCCCACCCTGCTGCCCTTTCATGCTGCTACTCTTCTTTCCCTTACCTGGCTTTTCCTCTTAGAAATTCTGGATAAACCAGGCCTTTAACTCGGCCCATGACCCAATGGAGTTGGCTAGCAACCCTTTCAACCAAGTACGGGTCGTTCCTTCCAACATCATGGTTATGTACTTAGCACATGCAGCATCGTCAACATCCAATAGCTCCATCGCCATCTCATAGCTCTCAACCCACGCTTCAGGGGGTAAGTCAGCTGTGTAGTTGGGCACCTTACGAGGACCCTTGAAATCCTTGGGTAAACAAACGTTACGTAAAGGCGGCACTAAACATGGCACTCCCAAGGTTTTGGAGGTTACACCTATCTCCACCGAAGTTGTCAGATAAACTGAAGGATGCTGATGAGCCGCTTGCTGAGCCGCCAGCTCAGCCTCTCGACGTGCTCTGCCCTGGTCCACCAAATCCTGTGCACCATCACACGCCGGGTCATGTCCTCGAGGCTGGTTACAGTGCCTGTCACTGCTTGAAACGGCCGGTGAGTCAATGTGTCTGTTATAACTCCGGCTTGGGCGAGGGGTTGAGTGAATCCTCTCACGACTGTAACAATAAGCCTCCTGTTGTACGAGTGCTGTCTGAAGAAGCTCTCTAGCCCTCCATGTTTCAATCGCAGCTGGAGACTCACCTTCAACTGGGAGAGCCACCAATCGAGTTGCCGCAGCGATCATATTATCCAAAGGGTTAGAATAATGACCCGGTGGCGTCGGCACATACTATGGTGGGGTATTATTCAGAAGAGGTGGCTCTGTTGAGCGTGGCCGAGCCGGCGCTCCAGTCCTAGGCGTGGCAACCACTCGGTTTACCTCTGGCAGGTCACTGGTACCTACACCAGGTGTGTTGAAGAGGTTCCTCGCCTCGTAAACCGGGGGCAGATGACTCTGGTGCCTTCTCATCATGACTTCATTTGAAGCGTCCTGATCCAACGCGAGCCGGAAGGAATCAGCCTGGATCCATTGTGCCTGAGCATCCAGAGTCGCTCGCTCCGCAGTCATCCTCGCGGTCTCAGCCGCTAGATCTTCCTTGGCTTGAGCTATCTCATCTCACAGTTTTGCTACTTCCGCGTTATGCTGAGCTTGACTTGCCGGGTTAACCTCTGTTGTTAACAATGTTGTCAAAGTGTCCAATAAGTCGGACAAGACCTGAGCCGACGGGCGCACAGGGCCTCCTGCCCCGGCCGCCGTCGCCGCTACTGACTCGGAAATCATTGCTGCTACAGTCGTAGAATTCTGCCATGGCTGTGTACCGGCCATGAAAATCGCGACCCGGTTCGGCGGCTCATAGGGGTCCGGAATACTATCGCCAACGGAAAAGCCCCCAAGCCTGCTGTCTTGCAGTTGATAAAATGAAGTAGTCTCGCCCGTGGACGACTCACCATCATAATAGATGGCCGTCTCACCGCCAGACACGGATCCTTCCTCAAATTCCGCCCCATGGATGAATCCAACAAAGGCGTGCTTCACGGTGGGTTGAACCCGGGCGGGTCATGCATGCTGAGCCATCTCGTTGATGTCGGTGTAGATGTCCGGCTCAGGGCCCGGTTTACTGATCTTGCCGATGAAGACGTGAATTCCGCCGAAGGGGACCCGGTACCCATACTCGATTGAGCCGGACTCGGGGCCCCAGCCTGCATCGTCGATATAGAGCTTGCCGCGACGACTCTTGGTCATCCGGCCCACAGCGTATCCCTTGATCCCTTTGAAGCTGCCCTGTAAGAACTCGAAACCACCGTGTGCTGGCCCCACGGTGGGCACCAACTGTCGTGGAATTGTCACGACAGATGTCCTAGTGTGAGGACTTAGTCGTGGAGCCATCGCAACTAGGTTAGCTTAAAGGGGTTAAACGAGAAAAAGGACACTGGGAGTTTATACTGGTTCATCACCTTGCGGTGAACGTAAAGGCCTAATCCAGTTTGAGGTGGTATTGCTTATGTTTCGATTACCAGGGAGAGAATACGCTTGACCTAGCTTTCGATCTCTTATCTCTGGCCCTAAGCCGCCGCCGGGTCGTCCCTTTATATACACAGGTTGATGCCCGGCGGCTTACAGAGTCCCGTCCGGCTCATAAGCAACGTGTCCAGCCTGGTGACTAATTACACTTGCCTTACAATACAAGTCATACATATATGGCGGTTTACACTTATGGGCCTTAAGCCGCCTTTGGGCTTTTGGGCCCTTTAACAAGTGTGCTTCATGAACCGCCATCTTCATCATCTTCATGGGCTTCGTGTTGATGAATTGCCATTGGTATAACCCGGCCCCTCCTGGGCGGGTCATACCCAATAGTTATATCCCCAACAGGACGTCTGTCTGGTCACTAACGTGTACGTACATATTGGTCGATCGGTCTCTCTATAGCGATGAACCGTGGTCGAGTAAGGAGACGCACGTGTCATAGTAGAGGCGCGGACGTAGCATGTCAGGCAGTCCCGTCTATATATATCGTGTACACGTACGTACAGCCACGCTGCAAGAAAGTAAATACGGCTACATACGTACATAAGGGCGGGGTCTCGAACACGTACTCGCGCATACGTATGGCCAGGGCTCGTGTACATGGAGAGGCAACGGACGACAGTGACGTTGTTCTATTCATCGGCAGCTAACTCGCTGTGTCGGAACGAAGGAAACAACGTCGTCTTCACCGAGAGCCAAGTGACTGGATAGGAACACGTCATGTTCATCGGGAGCGAAGCCACTGGGTCGGAACACGTCCTATTCATCAGGAGCGAAGCCACTGGGTCGGAATGCGTCCTGTTCATCGGGAGCCAACCGGCTTGGATGGAACAGCCGGAACGGGGTCTGGCATACCGCAAAACGAATGGAAACGGCCTTCTGTTCGGCCGCGTACGGTCGAAACAGGGTCATGTTCATCAAGAAGGGTCGGGCGTACCGCAGAACGGAGGAAACAGCCTTCTGTTCAAGTGCCTATGGTCGAAACGGGGTGTTGTTGATCGAGAGGGGTGTGGCGTACCGCAAAATGGAGGAAACAAACTTGTGTTGGAGCGCCGATGGTCGAAACGGGGTCCTGTTCATCGAGAGGGGTGTGGTGTACCACAAAATGGGACTCCACGGGCTATTGTTCATCCATCGTCCACTGCCTCGATCCAGCCTCCACGGGTTACTATTCATCCACCATCGACTTCCTCCAGCCTCCACCGGCTACTATTGTGGCACCCCGGCTCAGAGAAATCGGAACGCCCCGTATTCCAGCCCAGAGATCGAGGAGGAGTCTTCTGGAATACGACACTGCTTAGCATAGAACAAATCAGCTCTTTATTACAAGCTATATAGGTACAACGGGATTACATCGGCATGGCGACACTACGCCTGCCACGGTTGCTCCATGCAAGCAGCAGAACAACACGAAGCAGTGAAATAACTCTAGCAGCAGAACAGCGGCGACGGTGATGAACTCCACTCAACAAGGACTCTGGCTGGAACGCTTATCCTAGCTCGCAAACTAGGAATCCACGTCAAACAAGCAATCAAATGCGGCATGACCTGCAAACTGGCATGACACGCTAGGTCAGTACATTGAATGTACTTGCAAGCTCACAACAACCAAGAGCAATCAAGACAGACAACAGCATGGCAATTACAGGTTAATAAGGATTAACATGATTTTATCATATCAACCATAGCATGAACAAGATGAACACGATACAGGTAGAACAATATGAGCATGACATGGACATATGAACTTGATGATACTAACATGCAACATGATGAAGCTATCATGCACTGACCTACTCTGCTCGGGTTATCTTGTAACCATCACATACATCATCTTACCATCACACGATCATCTCAGGATCCAATCAAGCTTGGTATTACCATACCGTAGTAACCATTACATGACCACGCTTGACCTTTACCCGTGATTCTCGCACAACATGACAAATAACCATCAACTCGGTATCCACGATACCACGATGATCCTCTCACGATCACATAAAGATCAACCAACTTCTCTCGTCATCGAACCAGGGTTGTTATTAAGCACATTATTATTATTACTGTTGACCCATAGTGTGACCAACTATGAATTGGGCCCTTATCTGCGGGCGCGGCTATCATAGATTAAATACACACTCTGCAGAGATTAGCACACTATACCCACACCATGGAACCCATGGCCTCGCACTCCCATTCAGGTGGACCAACGACCTTCCGAAAAAACTGCTCTACTGCCATGACACTCTCCCAGCCACTCCGACCAACTCCCCTTTGGGCTAAGTCATGGGTGGCCCCGTGCCTACCAAAGGCATCAACGGCCACCGTCGTGGCAAACATAAACGGTCCCAAATGGGGACAAGGATCCTTACAACAACAATGGGCACACAAGTCTTATGTCGTCCTACCCGGCCAAGGTAGCGCCCGCGCATAACCTTCCATCGTTGGAGGCATCAGTGAGAGGCATGACAATAGGACCTTCCCATAAAAGGCAAATGTGGTTGCACTAGTCAGCTCGATGTGGTGGCACCATGACTCAGCCAACAGTTGTTCAAGTTCATTATTATCCGGTTAAACTTGAATGCAATAAGCTGAGCCATATGAAAATAACATGATGCAACTACAATGCATGATACCAACATGAGCATGGATGTGCAACATAATCCTCAAGCAATCATCAACCATACATCATATATCCGAATGAGCATGGCATACTGACTAGCAGGAACATCACAAGTATAATACTACTCATAGCATAACATGACCACTAGCATCAAAAATAAATACTAATCACGAACATATCCAGAATACTACCAAGTAAGCATATAACCAGCTAGATATAAAGGAACATGGATAATCACGGTACTCGGTAGCAGACGATAGTCATGCACCGAAGAACATGACCAACACCAACATGTACTACCACCAAGCATGACATATGACAGAAATACTAGCATCTAGTACATGATAACCAGGTGCATAAAAACATAGCATGAAAGTGAACACAAATCCATAAGCATCACCGAAACAACGATAACCGTATCAAAACAAGCAGACATTTATTAAATATTCAAGTTGAAAACCATGGCTACTGCATGGCCATCATGCAAGTGGGTATTTTGGCTTGCCTAGGGATGAAGAAAACACCGGGAAGATCGTGGAAGGAATCGCCAGAAAAGTTTCTCTCCCGAAGGGGGCTGATTAGGGGCAAGGGAAATAAGGTCATTTCCAGTATGTCAAAACATAATGAAAGTCACACCAACAGAACGGGCTCGACGAGACAAATATGTGGGCTTTGGAATCACCTTAATCGGAGTTACGAGTGAAAAGTTGTGGCCGTTCACTTTTTAAGCAGAAAAGGGGCTAAACAGTGAACGTTCACACTATAAATACGTCTTCAAAGCAGTGAAAGCGTATTCCGGCCTGAAACAGAGGCGAAGTGAGCTTACAGACAGGGGAAGGCGTATTCCGCGAAATATGCCTCCACTTAAGTGACGTGGCAAGGCGGGGCTGGGCTCTATGACGCTGACTGGCGGGTCCCACTCCTCTCTCTCTCCTCCCGCTCCTCCTCTTCTTCTTCCTCGTGTGCGCCTGCAAAGCAGAGGCGAGGCTCGGCGCCGGCGGCCGTCCCGATGGCTCGGGTCACTCCCGGAGGAGCTCCGCACACCGGCGAGCGTGGAGCGAGGCACCGCAGCCATCCCGACGGACCACGCATGCCGACGAAGCCTAGAGCAGCGGCAACTTGAGGTGGCCGCGGACGAGGTTGCCGGCCGGACTTGCAGCCGCGCACAACGGCACTCCGGGGATGAAGCGAAGATATGGGGAGGCTCGCAGGGTCTCGGGGAGTCTTCTGGTGGCGACGGAAAGGAGGGGGAGGGCTCGGCTGGAGTGAATTTAGGCCGAGTCCCGCGGCGGGCACGGGGCTATGGGGGACGAGGAGGGACTCTCCGGCTTGGGGAAGAAGTGGGGTGGGGTCCTGGGAGCGAGTTGGAGCTGATTAGGTGCTCGGGAGCCGCGGGGAGGGCTTAAATAGGCGGGGGAAGGAGCTGTCGCGCTGGCGTTGTCGCGGACGCATGTGCACGCGCTCGAGCTCGGAGGTAGGCGACGATAGAAGCATAGGGAGAAGCTCACGGGGCAGAGGGAGCCAAGGGAGCACGGGGAGGAAGAAACGAACGCCATTAAAGCGAGACCACCACCATTCGCCCGTGGGCGTGCGTCGACGAGCGCCGACGAGGAGGTTTCTTAAGGGGGAGTGGGGTCCAGGAGACGGCGACGATGAGGTGAAGCCACTGGACATGCTCACACGCGCGAAGACGACGAGAGGGAGAGGTGCTGGAGCTAGAAGACGTCCTGGACGCGGCCAACAACAGCAGAGCGCGCGCATTGCATGCCAAAGCCCATGATCACCGCATGCACTAGTGCACACAGTGCCACAAGGTCGGCCAAATGATGTCTGGGGTGAAGTCCTTCCAGGGTAGGTTGCAACTGAGGTGATGGATTAAGAAGTGGCACTGTGTTTGCATTGGAATGAAGCTCTGAAGTTTGCTGCATCAAACTTAATCATGATGCAGCGATCAACAGAGGTGATATTAGAGCCGAATAGAATGTCTGGGGAGTTTATGTTAGGAAACACTACAATCCTGGTAAGTTTAAGATGGTTTGGACCAATAATTAATATAGTTGTTGTTCAACTTCATAATCTGGTCCAGAAACAAGAACAAGAAGAAGCACTCACTAGGAGTGATGACTTGGGCTGAAAATGAACATGGCAGGGTTATTTGGTCATATTAGAGTGCCATAAAAATTTCATGCCATTTGGCCGAGCCAAAATGGTAGTTCCTTCATACAGCACCTGTCTGGACAGAAACTTAGGAAAAATCCTGAGGGAAAATGGCTAGATTAAATGAGCCCAAATCTTGTGGGTATAGGTTATATGGTTAGGAGAAGGTCCTGGAAATTTTTCAGCTATAATGAAGCAATGTAAAATGTACTTGCTTCACAAACAAAAAATTTGCGCAGAAACGAAGATTTGAAGCTGTGCTCACATGGATGCATTGCATGAGCTCTAATCTTGTGGAGAGCTTGGATTTGATGATATGAAGGACCATGCACAAATTCAACTCAATTGGATTAACCTAGCTAGTACTTCCTTCGCAATGAATTCCCTCAGACAGGAACTTTGAAAAATTGCTCGGGAATATTTACTAGGCAAATTAAGTTGAATTTTGGCATGAGGCAATGATACGGTCATGAAAAGATGTCCACAAAGTTTGGGGTCAATTGGGAAAAGGTAAATGGCACTTGCTTCACAAACTGCCATTCAAGATGGAATAGGAAAGTAATTAATTGAGCATGATGAGGAACACGACAAATGAAATATTTTTCCATATTTGGGGAAGATATGACCCAAACAATTTATGAGAATTATTTGGGAATTTTGTGAGTGATATAAATATAGGTTGCTTCACAACCTAGGGCAATTTGAGTTGTTCCTTTAATAGAAAAAGGAATATTCCCAAGGAAAAGAATATTGGGGTTGGTCCAAGATGGAAATGGCAAAGTCTTGGGATGGATATGGGGATGGCAAGCCACTCTGAAAAGAAAGAAGAGGTCATCTTCTTCAGTTTCCAAACCACATAGCCACGGAAAAAGAAAACTCAAGCAAAAACCTCAGAAAATCAAAAGAAGAGGAAAGGGCCAAAAATCAGGGTGTGACAACTTTTTATCCACGGCCGACTTCCTCCAGCCTCCACCTCCTACTGTTCACCCACTGCGACCTTCCTCCTGCCTCCACCAGCTACTGTTCATCCACAGGCTACTGTTCATCCAACCTCGACCGGCAACTGTTCAACCAGCCCTCGACGGGGTCATGTTCATCCACCCCCACCTCCTCGATCGCGATCCTGTTCATCCAGTGGCAACGGCCTCTACTAGCACGGTGTCCTGTTGATCCAACCTCAACCAGGAACTATTCATCCAACCCCAACAACGGTCATTGTTCATCAAGAGGCAGCAGGTTTGATCGGTTTCAGTTAGCAGCAGTAGCGAAGGAATCACTCGGGTTCAGTTAACAGCCAAGGGATCGATCGCTCGGGTTCATTAACGTAGCTAGTGCAATCTCTCGGGTTCAGTAAGCGAACGCCTCGCTCGGGTTCAGTTAGAGCCCAATGCCTCGTTGCTACTTCTTGAGCTTGCGTTGTTTTTTCCCTTGAAGAGGAAAGGGTGATGCAGAAAAGTAGAGATAAGTATTTCCCTCAGTTAGAGAACCAAGGTATCAATCCAGTAGGAGACAATGCACAAATCACCAATATCTGCACAAACAATCAAACACTTGCACCCAACGTGATAAAGGGGTTGTCAATCCCTTCAAGGTTACTTGCAAAAGAGGGATCTGATAGAGATAGATAACTAAACAAAAGATAAAGTAAATATTTTTGGGTTTTTTGGTTTATAGATCAGAAAGTAAAAGATTGCAAAATAGTAGATCGGAAACTTATATGATGGAAAATAGACTCAGGGGGCATAGGTTTCACTAGAGGCTTCTCTCGAGATAGCAAATAATACGGTGGGTGTTCAAATTACTGTCGAGCAATTGACAGAAAAGCGCAAAGTTATGACGATATCTAAGGCAATGATTATGCAGTATAGGCATCATGTCCGTGTCAAGTAGACCGACTCCTACCTGCATCTACTACTATTACTCCACACATCGACCGACTCCTGCCTGCATCTAGAGTATTAAGTTCATGAAGAACAGAGTAACGCTTTAAGTAAGATGACATGATGTAGAGGAATAAACACAAGCAATATGATGTAAACCCCATCTTTTTATCCTCGATGGCAACAATACAATACGTGCCTTGCTGCCCCTACTGTCACTGGGAAATGACACCGCAAGACTGAACCCAAAGCTAAGCACTTCTCCCATTGCAAGATAAACCAATCTAGTTGGCCAAACCAAACCGATAGTTCGAAGAGAATTAAAAATATATCAAATCATGCATAAAGTAATTTAGAGAAGATTCAAATAATATTCATAGTTAAGCTGATCATCAATCCACAATTCATGGATCTCGACAAACACACCACAAGAGAAGATTACATCGGATAGATCTCCAAGAACATCGAGGAGAACATGGTATTGAGAATCAAAGAGAGAGAGAGAAGAAGCCACCTAGCTACTAGCTATGGACCTGTAGGTCTGTGATAAACTACTCATGCTTCATCTGAAGGGCAATAGAGTTGATGTAGAAGCCCTCCATGATCGAATCCCCCTCCGGCAGGATACCGAAAAAGGCCCCTAGATGGGATCTCACGGGAACAGAAGGTTGCGGCGGTGGAAAAGTGTTTTTGTGGATGCTTCTGGTGGTTTGGGAATATATGTGAATATATAGGAGGAAGATCTAGTTTAGGGGGTCAGCAACGGGCCCACAAGGCAGGGGCGTGCCCTACCCCCTTGGGCGCGCCCTCCACCCTTGTGGCCGCCTCGTGGCTCTTTTGACTTGCACTCCAAGTCTCCTGGGTGTCTTCTGGTCCAAGAAAAATCATCGCGAAGGTTTTATTCCTATTGGACTCCGTTTGGTATTCCTTTTCTGCGAAGCTCAAAAACAAGGAAAAAATAGAAACTGGCACTAGGATCTAGGGTAATAAGTTAGTCCCAAAAATAATATAAAATAGCATATTAATGCATATAAAACATCCAAAACAGATAATATAATAGCATGGAACAATAAAAAATTATAGATACGTTCGATACGTATCAAGCATCCCTAAGCATAATTCCTTCTCATCCTTGAGTAGGTAAATGATAAATACATAATTTTATGTGGAATGCTACCTAACATATTTATCCATGTAATTTATCTTTATTGTGGCATGAATGTTCAGATCCATTAGATTCAAAACAAAAGTTTAATATTGACATAGAAACAATAATACTTCAAGCATACTAACAACGCAATTATATCTTCTCAAAATAACATGGTCAAAGAAAGCTTATCCCTACAAAATCATATTGTCTGGCTATGCTCCATCTTCATCACAAAAAATATTCAAATCATGCACAACCCCGATGACAAGCCAAGCTATTGTTTCATACTTTTGGTGTTCTCAAACCTTTTCAACTTTCACGCAATACATGAGCGTGAGCCATGGACATAGCACTATAGGTGGAATAGAATATGGTGGTTGTGGAGAAGACAAAAAGAAGGAGAGAGTCTCACATCAACTAGGCGTATCGACGAGCTATGGAGATGCCCATCAATAGATATCAATGTGAGTGAGTAGGAATTGCCATGCAATGGATGCACTAGAGCTATAAGTTATTAAAGCTCAAAAGAAAACTAAGTGGGTGTGCATCCAACTTGCTTGCCCATGAAGACCTAGGGCAATTTGAGGAAGCCCATCATTGGAATATACAAGCCAAGTTCTACAATGAAAAATTCCCACTAGTATATGAAAGTGACAATATAGGAGACTCTCTATCATTAAGATCATGGTGCTACTTTGAAGCACAAGTGTGGAAAAAGGATAGTAACATTGCCCCTTCTCTCTTTTTCTCTTATTTTTTTCTTTGTTTTTTTTGTTTGGCTTCTTTGGCCTCCCTTTTATTTTTTACTCACGTGGGACAATACTCTAATAATGAAGATCATCACATTTTATTTACATACAACTCAAGAATTACAACTCGATACTTATAACAAAATATGACTCTATATGAATGCCTCCGACGGTGTACCGGGATGTGCAATGAATCAAGAGTGACATGTATGAAAGAATTATGAAAGGTGGCTTTGCCACAAATACGATGTCAACTACATGATCATGCAAAGCAATATGACAATGATGGAACGTGTCATAATAAAATGGAACGGTGGAAAGTTGCACGGCAATATATCTCGGAATGGCTATGGAAATGCCATAATAGGTAGGTATGGTGGCTGTTTTGAGGAAGGTATATGGTGTGTGTATGGTACATGCAAAAGTTTCTCGGCACTAGGGAGGCTAGCAATGGTGGAAGGGTGAGAGTGCGTATAATCCATGGACTCAACAATAGTCATAAAGAACGCACATACTTATTTCAAAAATATATTAGTCATCGAAACAAAGTACTACACGCATGCTCCTAGGGGGATAGATTGGTAGGAAAACACCATCGCTCGTCCCCGACCGCCACTCATAAGGAAGACAATCGAAAATACCTCATCCTCCAACTTCGTTACATAACGGTTCACCATACGTGCATGCTACGGGAATCACAAACCTTAACACAAGTATTTCTCCAATTCAAAATTACTCACTAGCATGACTCTAATACCACCATCTCTATATCTCTAAACAATCATAAGGAATCAAACTTCTCATAGTATTCAATGCACTTTATATGAAAGTTTTATCATATCCCTCTTGGATGCCTATCATATTAGGACTAAATTCATAACCAAAGCAAATTACCATGATGTTTAGAGACTCTCAAAATAATATAAGTGAAGCATGAGAGTTCAATAATTTCTACAAAATAAAGCCACCGCCGTGCTCTAAAAAGATATAAGTGAAGCACTAGAGCAAAATTGCCTAGCTCAAAAGATATAAGTGAAGCACATAGAGTATTCTAATAAATCATGATTCATGCGTGTCCCTCTCAAAAGGTGTGTACAGCAAGGATGATTGTGGCAAACTAAAAAGCAAAGGCTCATATCATACAAGACGCTCCAAGAAAAACACATATCATGTGGTGAATAAAAATATAGCCTCAAGTTACCGATAGACGAAGACGAAAGAGGGGGTGACTTCCGGGGCATCCCCAAGCTTAGGCTCTTGGTTGTCCTTGAATATTAACTTGGGGTTCCTTGGGCATCCCCAAGCTTAGGCTCTTGCCACTCCTTATTCCATATTCCATCAAATCCAACTTGAAAACTTCACAGCACAAAACTCAACAAAAAATCTCATAAGATCCGTTAGTATAAGAAAATAAATCACCACTTTTGGTACTGTTGTGAACTCATTCTTTATTTATATTGGTGTAATTTATACTGTATTCAAACTTATCCATGGTTCATACCCCCCGATACTACCCATAGATTCATCAAAATAAGCAAACAACACAAAGAAAACAGAATTTGTCAAATATAGAACAGTCTGTAGTAATCTGGCTAATTCGAATACTTCTGTAACTCCAAAAATTATGAACAATTAGGAAAACATAGGCAATTTGTATATAAATATTGTGTAAAAATTTCAGAATTGTATCACACTTCTGTGATTTTTAAAAATTTTGTGACTGGGCGCAAAAGTTTTTGTTTTTCAGCAAGATCAAATCAACTATCACCGTAAGCCATCCCAAAGGTCTTATTTGGCACAAACACTAATTAAAACACAAAAACACGTCTAACCAGAGGCTAGATGAACTATTTATTGCAAAACGGCAAGGAAAATATTGGGTTGTCTCCCAACAAGTGCTTTTCTTTAAAGCCATTAAGCTAGGCATTGAGATTTCGATGATGCTCACATGAAAGATAGCAATTGAAACACGAAGAGAGCATCATGTAGCATGTCAAAAACACATCTAAGTCTAACATACTTCCTATGCATTGGCATCTTATAGGCAAACAAATTATCAAGACAAGCAAAAACCACCATATGCAAGGAAGAAGAAAGAAACAATAGCAATCTCAACATAACGAGAGGTAATTTTGTAACATGAAAATTTTTACAACCATATTTTCCTCTCTCATAATAATTACATGTAGGATCATAATCAAATTCAAAAATATATCTATCACATAAAACTTTCTCTTCATGATCCACATGCATGCAAAGTTGACACTCTTCCGAAATAGTGGGATTATCATAAAATAAAGTCATGACCTCTCCCAACCCACTTTTATCAAAAAATTCATAAGATTGAATATTCTCCAAATATGTGGGATCTAAAGTCTACACTCTTCCAAACCCACTTTCAATATTATTGCAAACATTATTATCAATCTCATATTCATCATGGGGCTTAAATAAATTTTCAAGATCATAAGAAGAATCACCCCAATCATGATCATTACAATAAGTAGTGGACATAGCAAAATTAGCATCCCCAAGCTTAGGGTTTTGCATATTATTAACACAATTGACATTAATAGAATTTATAATAACATCATTGCAATCATGCTTTTCATTCAAAGATCTGTCGTGAATCACTTCCTAAAGTACTTCATCACAATTTTCAGATTCACGGATTTCAAGCAAAACATCATAAAGATAATCTAGTGCACTCAACTCACTAGCAATTGGTTCATCATAGTTGTATCTTTTAAAAAGATTAGCAAGTGGATGAGCATCCATAAACCTTTGGTTCTCTGATTTTCAATAAACACACAATTACACCAAGCGAACAAGCAAACGGGCTAAGTAAGACATAAAGGCAAAGGAAAAGACGAACGGAAGAAGGGCGAAAGAAAAGGCAAATATCTTTGAAAATCGTTTTAAAAGTGGGGGAGAGGAAAATGAGAGGCAAATGGTGAATAATGTAATGCAAGATATGAGAGTTTTATGATAGGTACTTGGTATGTCTTGACTTGGCGTAGATCTCCCTGGCAACGGCACCAGAAATTCTTCCTGCTACTTCTTGAGCTTGCGTTGGTTTTTCCCTTGAAGAGGAAAGGGTGATGCAGCAAAGTAGAAATAAGTATTTCCCTCAGTCAGAGAACCAAGGTATTAACCCAGTAGGAGACAACGTGCAAATCACCAATACCTGCACAAACAATCAAACACTTGCACCCAACGCGATAAAGGGGTTGTCAATCCCTTCACGCTTACTTGCAAAAGTGAGATATGATAGAGATAGATAAACTAAACAAAAGATAAAGTAAATATTTTTGGGTTTATAGATCGGAAAGTAAAAGATTGCAAAATAGTAGATCGGAAACTTATATGATGGAAAATAGACCCGGGGGCCATAGGTTTCACTAGAGGCTTCTCTCAAGATAGCAAATAATATGGTGGGTGAACAAATTACTATCGAGTAATTGATAGAAATGCGCAAAGTTATGATGACATCTAAGGCAATGATTATGCAATATAGGCATCACGTCTGTGTCAAGTCGACCGACTCCTACCTACATCTACTACTATTACTCCACACATCGACCGACTCCTGCCTGCATCTAGAGTATTAAGTTCATGAAGAATAGAGTAATGCTTTAAGTAAGATGACATGATGTAGAGGAATAAACTCAAGCAATATGATGTAAACCCCATATTTTTATCCTCGATGGCAACAATACAATACGTGCCTTGCTGCCCCTACTGTCACTGGGAAAGGACACGGCAAGATTGAACCCAAAGCTAAGCACTTCTCTCATTGCAAGAAAAACCAATCTAGTTGGCCAAACCAAACCGATAGTTCGAAGAGAATTATGAAGATATCAAATAATGCATAAAAGAATTCAGAGAAGATTCAAATAATATTCATAGATAAGCTGATCATAAATCCACAATTCATCGAATCTCGACAAACACACCGCAAAAGAAGAATACATTAGATAGATCTCCAAGAACATCGAGGAGAACATGGTATTGACAATCAAAGAGAGAGAAGAAGCCATCTAGCTACTAGCTATGGACCTGTAGGTCTGTGGTAAACTACTCACACTTCATCGGAAGGGCAATAGAGTTGATGTTGAAGCCCTCCGTGATCGAATCCTCCTCCGGCAGGATGCCGGAAAAGGACCGTAGATGGGATCTCATAGGAACAGAAGGTTGCGGCGGTGGAAAAGTGTTTTCGTGGATGCTTCTGGTGGTTTGGGAATATATGTGAATATATAGGAGGAAGATCTAGGTCAGGGGTTCCCCGAGGGGCCCACAAGGCAGGGGGTGCACCCTACCCCCCTGGGCGCGCCCTCCACCCTTGTGGCCACCTTGTGGCTCTTCTGACTTGCACTCCAAGTCTCCTGGGTGTGTTCTGTTTGGACTCCGTTTGGTATTCCTTTTCTGCGAAGCTCAAAGACAAGGAAAAATAGAAACTGGCACTAGGCTCCAGGTTATTAAGTTAGTCCCAAAAATAATATAAACTGGCATATTAATGCATATAAAACATCCAAAATAGATAATACAATAGCATGGAACAATTAAAAGTTATAGATACATTGGAGACGTATCACTCGCACTCACGCGCGTACGTGTTCGAGAGAAATGCGCAAACCTATGTGCATCGCTTGGCCCGACCACCCACCGTAACCAGGAACTCCATGATATTTTCCTCGCCCTCGCTTCTACCACGATTTTTTTCGTCATGGACGTCCCAAAGAATGTCATGCAGGTGCGTCCCCGGCCCACCCACGATGAAAAGCCCATTTCTTTTCATGATTTTTTGTCATAGAAGTAGGAGCCCACCACATGTATGATGACACATGCTTTTGTCACAATTATCGTCATCGAAGTGTCATCAGCATCATAGAAAAAAAATTGTTTGGCCCATAATGTCACGGATATGTCCTTTTTTTGTAGTGATAACTATTGACTTTCGTGCTTGCATAGGGAATCACAAACCTTCACACCAATATTCTTACTCAAGCATAATTACTCACCAATATGACTCACATATCACTATCATCATATCGCAAAACCATTACGAAGAATCAAGTTTATTTTGTCCAATGATCTACATGAAAGTTTTATTATATCCCTCTTGAATATCTATCACTTTGGGACTAATTTCATATGTTGCTTTTGATAAGCTCAAACAAATTTAAGTGAAGAACATGAGCATAAAAATTTTCATCTCTCAAAATAATATAAGTGAAGCATGAGGGAATTTCTTCAAAAATTACTAACTCTCCAATAAATCTAGGTGAAGTAAGAAGCATTTCTACAAAAATATTAAAGCACACCGTGCTCAAAAATATATAAGTGAAGCACTAGAGCAATTCCATAGCTCAAAAAATTTAAGTGAAGCATAAAGAGCACTTCTAACAAATCATAGCATAATTTTGGCTATCTCAAATAGGTGTGTCCAGCAAGGATAGATGACACAAACTAAAAAGCAAAACAAGAAAATACTCACATAATACAAGATGCTCCAAGCAAAAATCACGATATGTGACGAATAAAAATATAGCTCCAAGTAAAGTACCGATGATTGTTAGACGAAAGAGGGGATGCCTTCCGGGGTATCCCCAAGTTTAGTTTCTTGGTTCTCCTTGAATAATAACTTGGGTTGCCATGGGGAATCCCCAAGCTTAGGCTCTTTTCAGTCCTTATTCCTTCATCCATCGTGATCTCACCCAAAACTTGAAAACTTCAATCACACAAAACTCAATAAAACCTTCATGAGATCCGTTAGTATAAGAAAGCAAATCACTACTATAAGTACTATTGCAAACCCATTAATATTTTATTTTTGCATTATAACTACTGTATTCTAACTTTACCATGGCTTATACCCCCTGATACAATCCATAGATTCACCAAAATAATCACACAACGCAAAGAAAACAGAATCTGTCAAAACAGAACAGTCTGTTGTAATCTGAAAACTTCGTGTACTTTTGGAACTCCAAAAATTCTTAAAAATTAGGACAACGTAGGCAATTTGTATATCAACCTATGTAAAAAAATCAGAATTTTTTGTCGCTTCTGTGAATTTAAGCAATTATTTTACTGGATGCAAAAGTTTCTGTTTTTCAACGAGATCAAATCAACTATCACCCAACATGATCCCAAAGGCTTTACTTGGCACAAACAATAATTAAAACATAAAAAACAATCATAATAGTAACATAATTGTGTAAACACTCAAGAACAGAAATAAAAAGGCAAAAATAAAATTTATTCATTGGGTTGCCTCCCAACAAGCACTATCGTTTTATGCCCCTAGCTAGGCATAATGCATGGATTCAAGTATTGTCATCATTGGTTGTAGATCCACAGGATGCCCTCATGATTGATTCATATGGTGGCTTAATTATTGTTCTAGGGATGTGTTCCATACACTACTGCAGGTTGCTACTAACGCGACACTATGATCAGAGACCCATCGACGAAGCTGTGTGCGATGCCATAATCGCAAACGGTGGTGTAAAATAACCGTCAAAAAAGGTGCAAAACGTTTGCGATGGAGGATGCATCAAACACGATTCAGATTTTAGTTGCGTGTGCGATGCAGGGCATACGGTTCAGCTCAATTAACTGTTTGCGATGAGGAGGAACAAAAGAAACGGGCAGCCAGATGAAGGTGTGTGCGATGTACATCATACGGTTCACTCGGATGAACTGTTTGTGATTAGGCAACACAAAAGAAATGGTCAGCCCGATCAAGGTGTGTGCGATGTACAACATACGGTTCACTCAGATGAACTGTTTGTGATTAGGCAAGAGAACATAAACGGTTCAATATAACAAGATGTGTGTGATATGCGGCAAACAGGTATGTAATCATAAATGTGTGCGAAGACCGATAATAACACAGACGATTGCTTCTAATAAGACGTATGTGATATGCTCTGTCTACACAACATCTATTGGCCATTTTGGGACGGGCGGTCATCCGGATAAGCCATAAGGATGCGAAGAGGCATTCCTATCAGCAAGGACTAGATGTTCCACCAGTAGCTCATGTAAGAAAACTATCAAGTTAAGTGTGCTCGGGCTGGAGCAGCCATCAGATGGGTGATTGGATGGGAAGTTGTGTTGATGTTAAATTAACTGATAGGATGGGTCATTTTGGTCAAATGACCGAAATGACCCATTCCTTCAGCTAATTTAACCTAGAGGTCCTTTTTTTTATTTTTTTATTTTTAACACATGTTAAAGAAGGTCTACCGCATTACTTTTTGACAATGTGCGATACGTGGCATACAGTTGATCCATCCAACCTGTTTGTGATGGAATAGGCCGTATGTGTTGTGGGCAAACGCTTGCTAGTATTCAACCGTTTGGAATTGATGAATTCATCACCGACGGGTTCCCTAGTGTGGCCCGTGTTCATCTGATCATCATCTACTTCTTGTGCTAGCTCAATGTTCCTTCTATGCTAAGTTTCCATTAATTGATGGTGTTTTATGAATACGCCACCGTTTCCCGCCATTTCCTCACCTGTTTCCCGCCACCCTCCAATATTGGGCATAGGCGCCGCGCGACACACGGAGGAGACAAGCGCAGCCTGTAGCACATCCACCTTTTCCAAGCATGCCAACCCACCAAAGCGCCACCTCTACCATCAACCTCGTCGACGAGGAAAACGAGCAGGCGCCACGGCCCGTCAAGGCCGAGGTGCTCCCCAGCAATGTGATGGACGACGCCGTGATGCGCATCATCCCCAGGGTTGGCGAATGGCGCTTGAGCGCCGCGGATCAAGATAGGCATGTCAGCACCGACAGGCTGCAGCTCGCCGCACAACATGGTCGATGGCGCGCCGCAGAGCAAGCTAGGCGCGTCCGCGCCGATAGGCTGCGGCTCGCCGCACGGCAAGAACATTGGAGCGCCGCAGAGCGAGAGGCACGGCGCGCCGCACAGTAAGAGCGGATCCATCGGTGCTTGCGTGCTGTCAACACGGCGTCGCAGCTGGGTACACGTCCCGTCAGTACCCCCATTCTTTGCCAGGAGTGGGCAGAGGCCCTCAGCGCCGTACTTGCACCAGAGTCCGGCCGCGCCGTACTTGCACCGGACGACCGCCGCGCCGTTCGCATGGGTGCCGCCGTTCGCCTTATCCGTGGCCCGGTGGATGCCAATGCGCTGGTCCGTAGGCTCGACCGACTCCTTGGCCCAGGTGTCCACCTGGGCGCAGTAGAGGAACATGGTCGTCGCATCCTCAAGCTGGTGATCTCCGATGAAATAGCCAACTTGGAGCTCGAGATCGCGCTCCAGATGTACCGCGAGCGTGTCGACCACTTGGACGAACGCCTACACGAGTTCAGGCAGAGCCAAGAGCTACCCTAGGCAAGGGCTCCCAGTCATGGTCTCATGGACGCATTTTATTTTGAAAAGTCGTTTCGACGTGGATAGCTATGTATTCACAGCAATCATAGTATTGCTCTGTTTCAATGTGTGTACTCTGTTTTCCATTCTTATATGTTCTTTTTCAATGTGTGTATATACGCTTTCCATTCTGTATATGTGGATGATAACAGCTAGATTCAAATTAGTATACAAAAACAGATAGAAAATGGAATTCATAATATATATATACATATACATACATATATATATGTATTAATTGTTCATTAGTTCATCACAGAATATATATATAATATCATCACATATACGTGATGATACTTAACTACTAGGTACAATGCATAAAATTGAAAACGAACAATACTAAAACTAATAATCCCTTCTGGGGCCAGTATTCCGGCAGCCCTTCGCCAGCAGCTCCCTGGTGCGCGGCGTCTTCCCAGTGCAGAGGCAGTACTTCGACTCCTCCGCCTCGCAGCGCTTGACGTACCGATCTACCTCTTGCTGGCGGACGCGCGCGGCCGATCTTGCCATTTCATTGGGAGCCCACCGAAGCTCCTCGTCAGTGGCACGCTTGAGCTTATCGGCCCACCTCCACGCAGCGACGAGGCGCCCAACACCTATGACCTTCCTCGCGAAGTACCCGTCTTCGTACACCTCCTCGGCACGACGACGCACCCGCCCCCAAAGCTCCGCCGCCTCCTTTTTCCAGGCGGCATCACGGGCTTCACAGGCTGCCTGGTACCTGGCTTCCTCCTCCGCCATCTCCTTCTTGAACGCCACTTGCCTTGCTTTCTCAGCCGGCGGCAGCGACTTCCACAGACAAAGATTGTACTAGCCCCAAAACCAATCCAAAGTTGGGGGGTCCGGCGCAACCTCGTCAGGCAGCGCGTAGGGGTCCTCGCCGCTGCTAATCGAGTGAGCGTCCTCCGGGGCGGCGACTCCTCGTCGGTGTGTGGGCACACCGGTGGCGCCATGGCAGAGATTTGAGAGAGAGAGAGAGAGGGCCAGCGAGGGGAGGATGTAGATGAGAATGCGGGCGGGATGACATGAGCAAGGTAGTATTTATTGGCGGCCGGAATCTAGATCGACGGGGACAGTACACACGCCGGTCACCGGAATTTACAAGTACTGTAGTTTGAATTACACACAATTCCTGCAGCAAAATCCGTGTGTGAACATAATAGCTGACGGTTTCCAATATAGAACCGTGTCTGATTAATGATCCCCGCCAATCACCTACTAAACCTCGAGCCGCGAGATACAGTGCCAATCGTGTGGGGGCCGGTTGTCTTGCTAGATCTTTACATTTTCTTTTTTGAACACCAGATATTTACATCGTCTGATGATTTTTTAACTCACACATAAGTACACAAAAATATGATTTTTAAACCGTTTTGGTTAGGCGTTGCATGTAGATGTAGTTCAAATTTGAATTACGGTCATTAAATGGTTAGAAAATCACTTAAATGTCTTTAAAAGGTCAAATGACCCCTAAAATTTTCCAAATTTTCACATGACAGTTGTATTAGTGCACGTTAAATGTAGGAAAAAATTTGAAGGCCGTAAGAGGAAGCTATCTCCCGTCCGTCATCAAACATGCATTGTTCCCTCTTGGAACCACGAACCTTCTAGTGAGTTGCTCCGGTTTGTGAGGGGTGTGTGTCCAAACTTTCGTCAAACAGGCCAATTTTTTTACCACATCATCTTGGTGGCATGAGATGAAATCAAGCAAGGTTTCATGTTTTTCTGATCATTTTTCATTTTTTTGGAATTAAAATGACATGGCATGCACTCCATGCTTGTGCCCATGCCTTGAGACCAATATGTTTGAAAATTCCTTCTAATTTACTGCACATGGAATTAACTCGCACACAAGTACAAAAAAATACAGTTTTTCAAACTGTTATGGTTAGGCGTTGCATGTTGATGTAGTTCAAATTTGAATTACGGTCATTAAATGGTTAGAAAATCACTTAAATGTCTTTAAAAGGTCAAATGACCCCTGAAGTTTTCCAAATTTTCACATGACAGTTGTATTAGTGCACGTTAAACGTAGGAAAACATTTGAAGACCGTAACAGGAAGCTGTCTCCCGTTCGTCATCAAACATGCATTGTTCCTTCTTGGAACCACGAACTTCTAGCGAGTTGTTCCGGTTTGTGAGGGGTGTGTGTCCAAACGTTCGTCAAACATGCCAATTTCTTTACCACATCATCTTGGTAGCATGACATTAAATCAAGCAAGGTTTAATGTTTTTCTGATCATTTTTCTTATTTTCTTGGAATTAAAATGCTATGGCACTCCATGCATGTGCCATGCCTTGAGACCAATATGTTTGTTAATTCCTTCTAATTTTCTGCACATGGAATTAACTCGCACACAAGTACACAAAAATATGATTTTTCAAACCGTTATGGTTAGGCGTTGCTTGTAGATGTAGTTCAAATTTGAATTACGGTCATTAAATGGTTAGAAAATCACGTAAATGTCTTTAAAAGGTCAAATGACCCCTGGAATTTTCCAAATTTTCACATGATAGTTGTATTAGTGCACGTTAAACATAGGAAAAAAATTTAAGGCCGTAAGAGGAAGCTATCTCCCGTTCGTCATCAAACATGCATTATTCCCTCTCGGAACAATGAACCTTGTAGCAAGTTGCTCCGGTTTGTGAGGGGTGTGTGTCCAAACGTTCGTCAACCATTCTTTACCACATCATCTTGGTGGCATGACATTACATCAACCAAGGTTTCATGTTTTTCTGATATTTTTTTATTTTTTGGAATTAAAATGCCATGGCACTCCATGCATGTGCCCATGCCTTGAGACCAATATGTTTGAAAATTCCTTCTAATTTACTGCACATGGAATTAACTCGCACACAAGTACACAAAAATATAATTTTTAAACCGTTATGGTTATGCGTTGCATGTAGATGTAGTTCAAATTTGAATTATGGTCATTAAATGGTTAGAAAATCACTTAAATGTCTTTAAAAGGTCAAATGACCCCTGAAATTTTCCAAATTTTCACATGATAGTTGTATTAGTGCACGTTAAACGTAGGAAAAAATTGATAAGAGGAAGTTATCTCCCGTTTCATCAAACATTCATTGTTCCCTCTCAGAACCACGAACCTTCTAGCGAGTTGCTCCGGTTTGTGAGGGGTGTGTGTCCAAACGTTCATCAAACATGCCAATTTCTTTACCACATCATCTTGTTGTCATGACATTACAATAACCAAGTTTCATGTTTTTCTGATCATTTTTTATTTTTGGAATTAAAATGCCATGTCACTCCATGCATACGTATGCATGTGTCCATGTCGTGAGACCAATATGTTTGCAAATTCCTTCTAATTTACTGCACATGGAATTAACTCGCACACAAGTAGACAGATATGATTTTTCAAACCGTTTTGGTTAGGCGTTGCATGTAGATATAGTTCAAATTTGAATTACGGTCATTATATGGTTGGAAAATCACATAAATGTCTTTAAAAGGTCAAATGACCCCTAGAATTTTCCAAATTTTCACATTACAGTTGTAGTAGTGCATGTTAGACGTAGAAAAAATTTGAAGGCCGTAAGAGGAAGCTATCTCCCGTTCGTCATCAAACATGCATTGTTCCCTCTCGGAACCACGAACCTTCTAGTGAGTTGCTCCGGTTTGTGAGGGGTGTGTGTCCAAACTTTCGTCAAACATGCTAATTTCTTTACCACATCATCTTGGTGGCATGACATTACATCAACCAAGGTTTCATGTGCTTCTGATATTTTTTGAATTAAAATGCCATGTCACTCCATGCATACATATGCATGCATGTGTCCATGTCGTGAGACAAATATGTTTGAAAATTCCTTCTAGTTTACTGCACATGGAATTAACTCGCACACAAGTACACAAATATGATTTTTCAAACCGTTTTGGTTAGGCGTTGCATGTAGATGTAGTTCAAATTTGAATTACGGTCATTAAATGGCTAGAAAATCACTTAAATGTCTTTAAAAGGTCAGATGACCCCTAGAATATTCAAAAATTTCACATTACAGTTGTAGTAGTGCATGTTAGACGTAGAAAAAAATTGAAGTCCGTAACAGGAAGCTATCTCTCGTTCGTCACCAAACATTCATTATTCCCTCCCGGAACCACGAGCCTTCTAGTGAGTTGCTCCTGTTTGTGAGGGGCGTGTGTCCAAACTTTCATCAAACATGCCAATTTTTTTACCACATCATCTTGGTGGTATATCAACCAAGGTTTCATGTGTTTCTGATTTTTTTTTATTTTTTGGAATTAAAATGCCATGTCACTCCATGCTTAATTGTGTCATAGCTGTTCGACCAATATGTTTGAAAATTCCTTCCAATTTACTGCACATGGAATTAAATCGCACACAAGTACAAGAAATATGAGTTTTCAAACCGTTATGGTTAGCTGTTGCATGTACATGTAGTTCGAATTTCAATTACGGTCATTAAATGGCTAGAAAATCACTTAAATGTCTTAAAAAGTCAAATGACCCCTGAAATTTTCCAAAATTTGACATGATAGTTGTATTAGTACTACAAAATTTCTCGTTCATTTAAAACACCATCCGTTGGCACTTTACTCCAAATTCGTCTTTCACAGCTAATAAAAAATATCTACAACATCACACATAGTTGTTTTCTAGGAACCATTTGTCGGAGTAAATGGCCACGGGTAGCCTAACCGGCTGCCCCTTGTTCTTCTGCAAAAATTATCAGGCCTTCGGGCCTGCAAGCACTCCAAGCATTGGGTCGCCTTCCCTGGCCGGCTACCTCTGAAGCCGACTCCCGGAAGGCGACCCAGCCTCAGCAACCTCTCCCCGGGACGACTACGGGGTGGCCGACTCCAAGAAGCCGGCCAAGAAGAACGCCGACTCCAAGAAGCCAGCCGAGACCACAACCACCAAAGCTACTCCCACATAACGGCGACAAGACGGGGTGCGGCCACAGTGCGACCCACTACCCCCGAAACCCGAGGCGGGCATGGCTACAGGAGGCCGTACGGGACAGCCGTCTCCCGTGCGGCTCGGCACTGTAGCCATGCTAGCCTCAACGTCATCCACGACAGACTCCCGTACGGCCCACCGGCGGCGGGCCCCTTCAGCCAGAGAGAGGCGTGGAGGCGGCCCGGCCTTTCCCAGTCGGCCAAGGGCGTAGCCGGCCTCCAGAAGCCGGCTACTCCCTTCCTCGAAGCAGGAGCCCCATTAAGGAGACAAGACGAGGTAAGGCTACAGTGAGAGCCCCCGAGGCGGCCCACTGTAGCCACGCTTACCTCGACAAAGCCCTCGTCATCAGAGGCGAGGCTACAGTAAGCAGCCGCCGACAAGATCCTAGGCGGTGGGTCCGGCCTGTCGACCAAGAAGCCGGCAGCCGGCGGGACCCACCAGTCGGCGGGACCCAACAGTCGGCGGAGAAGCCAGCGAGCGTAGACACTGACGGCTGGGACCAGTGCCCAGCCGGATTACCATTGTACCCCCGGGGGGTAGGCCTATATAAACCCCCCGGAGCACCCGTGCAAAGGGTTAGCTTCTGAATACAGCACACACACCATAGAGATAGAGAGAAGCAAGAGCTAGCCTTGTTCTTCTTCTCCCTTGAACCCAACAGCTCTAGGAGCGATTGTAGCTACCTTTCCTTGATCTAGTGATCATGCGGAGACCCCGCAGAGCAGGACTAGGGGTGTTATCTCCTCGGAGAGCCCCGAACCTGGGTAAGATCCACCGGCGTGCATGTCTTCGCCTCATCCCGTTTCCAGGCACCGACGACGTCTTATTGGCACCCACACAGATAAGCCATCCGTTGGCATATGTCGCACCAACCACCCGACATTTGGCGCCCACCGTGGGGCCAGGTGCACCGTCGTCCGGAGACCTGTTCTGGACGGGAACCCTCTTCCTCCCCCGCGAGCGCAGCCAGCCTGCTGCGCCCGATGGCGTTTGCCTCGACGCGCTGCAAGGCGTCGACGACGCCTGCGCTACGAGCTGCCTCGCCGATCTGCTCGGCGAGACTCGCATCTCCGACGAGCCTGCGTCCGACGCAGGCACGGACTACCCCGAGAGCCGCCTCGTCAGCCTCCGCGACCAGCTTCACGTCTCCAGCGAGCCTGCTGCAGATGCGGAGTCGGTCGGCTCCACCGACCCGATGCTTGTCGACTCCGACACTGCATCGCTTCACGCCTACCCCTCCGACGTGGTGGTCTTCGACGACCCCCTCCCTCGAGCTGACAGCAGCAGCAGTGCTGTCACCGAAGTGCTGGTCATCAGCCACGTCGCCAACTCGGGCGAGAACGCCCACGAGGCCCTGCAAGCGGCAATGCACGACCTCTCCGTCCACATCCCGGCCGATGCCGACGCCGAGACCCTGGAGGCACGCCGCCTCGCCCTCATCGCGGAGGGCCAGAAGATAGCCTCCATGAGACGCCTCACCGAGGCCCACCAGCGCGAAGTCGACCGCGCCGCCTTCAGTACGCCGCCGCCTAGCGGCCCGAGCCGAGCCGGCTTCGTCCGGAAGCGCGGCGCGGCCGTCGCCAGCATGCTGGGGGCAAATCGCCCCGTCTACGCCACCCCGCTCGAGAATTTGCGAGCCGCCCAGGCGGCCGCAGAAGAGCTCAATGGGCTGGGAGCCGATGAGCTCCCCTACATGACAAGACGGATCCAGCAGCTGATCGACGCGGCTGCAGAACGGCACAAAGCTGGCGCCCGTGCTGATAGTCATCCCCCGCGCCGGGAGCACGCCGCGACGTCCCGCTCGCCGACTGCGAGCGGCGCACGCCAGAAGAAAGACAAGGAGCCGGCTGCTAGCCGTAGCCGGACTCGCATCACCATTGAGCGCGACGCCGAGGGCCGCCCTCGAGCAGTAGAGCACCAAGGAAATCTGCCTCCTCCCCCACCTCGAAGAGAAAGACGCCTCACTCCGGCACCTATCACACACCCGACTCTTGGCGACCGACTCGGCCGCCGAGAAGGAGTCGGCGAGAACGACGCCCGCCACAGGATCGACCGCCTTGCTCGATCCTTGGCGTTAGAAGAAGAAGACGATGTCGGCCCGCCAAGCTTTGGCCCCCGCATCCGCGGCGAGCCCTTCCCTAAAGGGTTCTCGCCCCCCAGAGACACGCCCAAGTACAACGGCTCAGTGAAGCCGGAAGATTGGCTCATCGACTACTCCACGGCCGTCAGCATAGCCAACGGCAATCGGCGCGTCGCCGTGAAGTACGTCCCCCTCATGCTGCAAGGCACGGCGCGCACATGGCTCAACAGCCTCAAGCCCTACAGCATCAACAGTTGGCTGGACTTCACCGAAGTCTTCGTCCGCAACTTCACCAGCACCTACAAGCGGCCTCCCAAGCCTCGCCAGCTCTCCCTCTGCGTCCAAGGGCCCAACGAGTCGACCCGCGACTACCTCACGCGGTGGGCCGAGCTCCGCAACTCCTGCGAGGGGGTGCACGAGGTCCATGCCATCGAGTACTTCACCGCCGGGTGCCGAGAGGGCACCCTCCTCAAGCACCGACTCCTCTGCGACGAGCCGGCTACCCTCGACGAGTTACTGGTCATCGCTGACAAGTACGCCACCACCGACTCCTCAATGAAGACCGAGCTCCGAGTAGATGCCTCAGGGAAAGTGATTGCTCCGGCTCCTAAGACGCCGGCTGGCGACCCTAATCGGCGCCCCTACCAGAACGACCACAAGCGCAAGGCCCCCATGCCGACTTCCTCCAATCGGCAGGTGGCCACAGTTGAAGACGAGCAGCCCGAAGAACGGCCCGCTCCCAAGAAGAAGGGTGGAAGGCCGGCTTGGTAGCCGTCTTTCTCCTACGAACAAGCTCTCGACGCCCCCTGCAAGTTCCACACGGCGCGAAGCCGTCCAACCACACAACCCGGAAATGCCACTGGCTCACGCGCATCACCAAGGGCGAGGGGATGCTGCCGCCTCCGCCTCCCGGCCCGCCGCCTCCAGCCCCCCAGCAGTCGGCGGCTCGGCCGGCAGTCGGCGCCATCCAAGACGAATTCCCCGAAGAGCATGCCGCCTACGTCGTCTTCACCAGTCAAGCCGATGACAAGCGCAGCCGACGCCGACAGCATCAAGAAGTGAATGCAGTCGCCACTAGCACTCCCGAGTTCATACACTGGTCAGAAAAACCAATCAGCTGGAGCCAGGCCGACCACCCAGAGGTGATGCCTTCGCCTGGCTCCTATGCAATGGTCTTGGATGTCACCCTTGCGACGAAGAGGCGAGCTGCCAGATTTTCCCGCGTCCTGATAGACGGCGGAAGCAGTATCAACATACTGTACCGCAATACCATGGAGAAGCTGAACATCAAAGCAAAGCAGCTCATGCCGAGCCGCACCGTCTTCCATGGTATCGTCCCCGGCCTGTCTTGCTCCCCAATCGGCAAGATCAAAATGGATGTTCTCTTCGGAGACAAAGATCATTTTCGCCGAGAAGCAATATGGTTCGAGGTAGTGGATTTGGAGAGCCCCTATCATGCGCTGCTCGGCCGACCTGCCCTGGCCAAGTTCATGGCTGTGCCCCACTACGCCTACCTGAAGATGAAGATGCCGAGCTCGAAGGGGATCATCACGGTAGCCGGCGACTACAAGAAGTCCATCGAGTGCGCCATGGCCAGTAGCCGGCTGGCCGAGTCCCTCGTGGTGGCAGAAGAGAAGAAGATGTTGGAACGAGTTGTGGCCATGGCCGGCAAGCAGCCGGCCTTGTCCCCCAACCCCAAGGATTGTGATGCGCAGGGCTCCTTCCAGCCCGCCAAAGAGACAAAGAAGATACCTCTGGACCCGGAGAACCCGGAGAGGTTCGCTATCATTGGGGCGAACTTGGACAGTAAATAGGAAGGCGAGCTCGTTGACTTCCTCCTTGAGAATCGAGACATCTTTGCATAGTCCCCAAAGGACATGCCGGGTGTCCCGAAGGATTTCGCCGAGCACAAGCTACATGTCCGAGCTGATGCAAAGCCGGTCAGCCAACCCCTCCGCCGACTGTCAGAAGAGAAGCGAAGAATTGTGGGAGAAGAGATAGCCCGGCTCCTTGCCGCTGGCTTTATCATGGAAGTGTTCTTTCCAGAGTGGCTTGCCAACCCAGTTCTGGTTCTGAAGAAGAATAACAAGTGGCGTATGTGTATAGACTACACCAGTCTAAACAAGGCCTGCCCAAAGGATCCGTTTGCTCTGCCACGGATTGACCAAGTGATAGACTCCACAGCTGGATGCGAGCTGTTAAGTTTTTTGGATGCGTACTCAGGGTACCATCAGATCAAGTTGGACCCAGCGGGCCGCCTGAAGACTGCCTTCATCACACCCTTTGGAGCTTTCTGCTACCTGACTATGACATTCGGCTTGAGAAATGTCGGTGCCACTTTTCAGCGTTGCATGCAGAAATGTCTCTTTAAACAACTCGGCAGAAATGCCCACGTCTACGTAGACGACATTGTGGTGAAGACAGAGAAGCGCGGTACCTTGCTGGAAGACCTGAAAGAAACATTCGCCAACTTGCGCCGATTCCAGATCAAGCTCAACCCCGAGAAGTGCGTGTTCAGAGTGCCAGCCGGCCAGCTGCTAGGCTTCCTGGTCTCCGAACGCGGCATTGAGTGCAACCCCGTCAAGATCAAGGCCATCGAGAGGATGGAGATTCCCACCAAGCTGCGAGATGTGCAGAAGTTCACTGGCTGCTTAGCCTCCCTGAATCGTTTTATCAACCGACTAGGAGAAAAGGCTCTCCCCTTGTACCGACTCATGAAGAAGTCCACTCACTTCGAGTGGAATGATCAAGCCGACCAAGCCTTCCATGAGTTGAACAAAATGCTGACCACTCCGCCTGTCCTGGCTGCGCCGACTGAGAAGGAGCCCATGCTCCTCTACATCGCCGCGACTAGCCGAGTCGTCAGCACTGTTGTTGTGGTCCAGCGCCCGGAGGAAGGCCGAGCCCAGCTAGTCCAGAGGCCGGTGTACTATCTCAGCGAAGTGCTGTCCAGCTCAAAGCAAAACTACCCGCACTACCAGAAGATGTGCTATGGGGTGTACTTCGCTGCCAAGAAACTGAAGCCCTACTTCCAAGAGCACCCCATCACGGTCGTGTGCACTGCTCCGCTTGCCGAGATCATAGGCAGCCGGGATGCATCCGGCCGGGTGGCCAAATGGGCCATTGCATTGGCGCCCTACACGATCTTCTATCAACCCCGCACCGCCATCAAGTCGCAAGCATTGGCCGACTTCCTCGTCGACTGGGCCGAGACCCAGTACCTACCACTGGCTCCCGACTCTACCCATTGGCGGATGCACTTTGACGGGTCCAAGATGCGCACCGGCTTGGGAGCCGGCATCGTCCTCACCTCTCCCAAAGGCGACAAGCTCAAGTACACGCTGCAGATCCACTTCGCCGCCTCCAACAACATGGCCGAGTACGAGGCGCTCGTACATGGGCTCCGGCTAGCCAAAGAACTTGGCATACGCCGGATCCTGTGCTACGGCGACTCAGACTTGGTGGTCCAGCAATCGTCTGGCGATTGGGACGCCAAGGACGCGAACATGGCGAGCTATCGATTCCTCGTCCAGCAGATCAGCGGATACTTCGAAGGGTGTGAGTTCCTTCACGTGCCAAGGGCCGACAACGACCAAGCAGATGCCCTAGCACGGATCGGCTCCACCCGACAAGCCATACCGACTGGCGTCTCCCTCCAGCGCCTCCTCAAGCCGTCCATCAAGCCGTCTCCAGAGTCGGATTCTATCTTCGTACCGCCTGCGCCAGATACAGCCGGATCCGACTGGAGAAATCCCGCAGGCGGCACGGGGACTTCGACAACTGGCCCGGGGACTGCCGTAGTTGCACCCTGCCCGGGGACTTCAGAACCCGGCCCGGGGACTGCAGCAGTCGGCCCGGGGACTGCAATGACACAAGAAGTGGTGGCCGACTCCAATTCAACGCCACCCAACCCACCCACCCGAGTCATGGTGGCTACCTTAACAGAAGAAGAAGTCACAGCTCCCTCATGGGCCCAGCCCATCCTCAAGTTCCTAGTCAGCAGAGAGCTGCCGGCTGATGAGATCTCAGCAAGACTAGTGCAACGACGAGCCGCAGCATATACAATAATCAACAGACAGCTTGTGAAGCGCAGCGTCACTGGAGTCTTCCAGCGTTGCGTCGAGCCAGAAAAAGGAGTGGCAATCCTCAAAGACATCCACCAAGGCGAATGCGGCCACCACGTAGCCTCATGATCCCTTGTGGCCAAGGCTTTCCGCCATGGTTTCTTCTGGCCGACTGCCTTGGAGGATGCTAAGTTTTTAGCTCCAAGCAACACCTGCCGGCTTCTGCACTCAAGACCATTCCCCTCACCTGGCCTTTTGCCGTCTGGGGACTGGACATGGTGGGCCCTTTCAAGACAGCCCGTGGCGGCTTGACACATCTACTGGTCGCTGTGGACAAGTTCACAAAGTGGATCGAAGCAAAGCCGACTAAAAAGCTGAACGGGCCGACTGCCGTGACATTCATCACCGACATCACTACTCGGTACGGTGTGCCGCACAGCATCATCACCGACAACGGCAGGAACTTCGCCAAAGGAGCACTGGCACGTTTCTGCGTGACGCAGGGCATCCGACTGGACTTAGCGTCCGTTGCCCACCCGCAGTCAAACGGCCAGGTCGAGCGAGAAAATGGACTCATCCTCTCTGGCATCAAACCCCGACTGGTTGTACCACTGGAGCGATCGGCCGGCTGCAGGTCGAAGAGCTGCCGGCTGTCCTCTGGAGTCTGCGCACTACACCCAACAAGTCAACCGGCTTCACTCCATTTTTCCTCGTGTACGGTGCCGAGGCTGTCATCCCAACATACATCGAGTTCGACTCGCCTCGGATCACCATGTACATGGAGGAGGAGGCCAAAGAAGCAAGAGAAGACGGCGTGGACCTACTGGAAGAAGGCCGGCTGCTAGCACTCAGCCGGTCCGCCATCTACCAGCAAGGGCTGCGCCGCTACTACAACCGCAAGGTCAAGCCAAGATCCTTCCAAGAGGGCGACCTTGTGCTCCGGCTGATCCAGCGAACAGCCGGCCAGCACAAGCTCTCGGCCCCTTGGGAAGGCCCCTTCGTCGTCAGCAAGGCACTCGACAACGACTCCTACTACTTGATCGATGCGCAAAAACCAAGAGCACGCAAGAGAGATGACTCTGGCAAGGAGTCGGAGCGGCCATGGAACGCGAACCTCCTGAGAAGATTTTACAGTTGAAAGCAGTATGTATCATGCTACCCTTTTGATATTAAGCATGAACCAACAGGCCCCCCGAACAGTACTCGGGGACTGCCTTTTATTTATCTATGAATGACAAGCGTCATATCCATGAATGTATTATTACATTTGAATTCTTGTCTGGCACCGGGCTCGACTAGTCGGCCCGGGGACTGGCCGCCTTGAGCTATATTGAAAGTTCTACCTGAAGTCAGAAAAGTAGTGTGCGGGCTCCCAAGTCCCCTCTTGTTGAAAGTCGCAGCTCAAAGAACTGACTGTCCGACTAGCAAGAGGCAAGACAGAAAGGACGCCCACATGAAAAATGGCTAAGGAACAACGAACCTATATAGCAAAGAGACGGCCTCCAAACATGCCTGCCGGCTGCCAGAGCAGCTGGCTGGCCGGCTTCCTGAAAAACTTAGCTTTAGTCCAGCAGAGCTAGAGTACTTCCCCCCAATCGGCCAGGCACTCCTCCGGCTACAGATTGCAGAGCAACTGTTTGACTGGGGAGGCGGCAACCAAGGGAGGGCGGCAAAGGAAACAGCAGAAGGACAAAAAGCAAAAGTACAAGGAAAGGCCAAATGCATAAGTTATATATACACATAAAGGCCCCAACAGGCTGGCAACAGACTTAAGTTCGAATACACCCAGTGGGTGGAATTGTGCAGACTTAACCAAACATTGTTCCAAAAGTAACTAGACAGGGAAACAAAAGAAAGCAGACTAAGGCGCGATGCGGATGCCGAGCTGGTCGGTGAAGGCGGCCTCGTCGGCTGAAGGAGTGGCCGCCTAGCGGGTCTCGGCTTGATCACCACCCACGGCAGGCGACACACTCGCTCGCGACGTGGTGCTGGAGGTGCGGTCAGGCTGAGGCTGGCCGGCGGCTCCACCAGCCGGCTCGGCGTCTTCACCATCCTCCTCCTCCTCTTCTTCACCCTCGTCGCTGGAGTCGATCTCCTCTGCCGAGTCTTCGCCGTCCGCCCGGTTTAGACCGAACCACTCCTCCAGCTGGGCGACACCGTTGTCGTCCACCTCGGGGGAGAAGACGCTGGTGTCGGTGTAGTCGGCGATTGCCAAAGCCCGCCGGATGATGGCCGGCCGTGCCGGCTCCAGCTCTGTGTCGGCTTGCTGCCGCCAGGTAGCCAGCTGGTCCAGGCTCAGGCCGGGATACCAGGCCTTGACGAACCCCAGCGCCCGCCTGGCACCGGAGCGAGCCGCCGAGGCCTTCCAAGCTTCGAAGCGGCCGACTGCCACCTCCAGCCAGTCGGCAGTCCGACTGGGGGTGCGAGGAACCACTTGGCCGGGCCAGAGGGCGGCCAATACCTGTGCCCCGGCACGCTGAAGCCGGCGGAGCAGTCGGTGAGCCGGCTGGATACGGGCCTGGATCGCCAGAAGCTGTTCCTCCAGCGAGCGGCCGGCGGTTGGCGAGATTTCAAAGCCAGCCTGCCTTCACGCTTGGCGACGGGCCTCGATGGTCTGGTTGGCGGCAGTAGAATAGCCAGGGAAATACTCTGCGCAAGAAAGAAGAAGAAAGGAAGAAAAGAACACCAAAATCAGAAAACAAGCCAAAGTGGCAGATGGCAAGAAAGGACGAAGAGGTAGGCGGCTTACCGTCAACCAGATCTTCGATCTGGCCATAGCCAGAGACCAGAGTCTGCCTGGCCTCAGCCCAGCCAGCCGCCTCCGTCTCGTACTCGGCCTGGAGGGCGGCTTCGCGGTCCTGCACCACCTTCAGGGCCGCCTTGTGGCCTTCCTCCTGGTCGGCCAGCTTCTTGACCAGGCGGTCGCGCTCCTGCACCAAGGCGGCGAGCTCGGCATCCTTGGCACGAAGGGCAGTCTGAGACTCTCCCAGCTGTGCCCTCAGACTGGCGTTGGCCGCTGCAGGGACGGCAGAAAAAGAAGAACAGTAAGAAGTCGTCAAGGAAGATCCGACCCGACTGCTCAGCAGTCGGCCCGAATCTCGGGGACTACACCCAGTGGGTGCGCTGACGCGCCCCCACATGAGATAAAGAACAAAGCACGTACCTCGGCTCTCAGTAAGGTCGGTGGTCTTCTGAGTCAGTTCCCGAGCCTGGGAGTTGAAGGCGGCCGCTCGAAGGTTGTGGTAGTCCTGCAAGATGGACAGAAGACCGAAGTAAGAACAAAAATAGCAAAGGCAAATCCACCAAGAAGTTCCAAGCCGCCTGCTCAGCAACCGACTGGGAACTCGGGGACTACACCCAGTGGGTGCGCTGACGCGCCCCCACGGAAGAAATCAAGATCAAGAAGAAATCACGATCAAGAAGAAGCAAGATGGGAATACTAACCCGGATGGCCGCCCGCGTCGCGAGGAACTCGTCGGTGAACTGCCTCAGCGCCGCAGCTTGGCCCTGGAGTGGGTCCGGACGTCCTGTGCAGCCACGTTCACCACGGCCGTCCCTCCGCCTAGCGTCCACCCCGAGGTAGCGCTGGCCGCCTCCGCATCCCGGGCCGACGAGCTGGAGCCCACGGCCGGCTGCGGCTCCGACGCGGCCTTCTATGGCTCCGACGCGGCCTTCCCCGCGCGCCGGCTCGACGGAATCCGCACCGCCATCTCAGCCCTCGCGGCCGGCTCACCCCCCGCCGACTTTGCAGGCGGCGGATCAGGCCGGCTGCCTTGAGCCGCCCCAGTTGGCGGGGTCGGCACCGGCGCTCTCTCCAGGATGATGACCTCGTCGCTTCCCCCCAGCCCTGGTTGGTCGCCGCTGGCTCCCTCTGGCGAGGGCTCCATGTCCCCAGGCGCCATGACGCGCAGCGGGGTGACCATCAAAACCTCCCCCGCTGCCGCCGCGGCCGCAACCTCTGCTTGGGCCCTGGCTGCGGCATCGGCGAGTGCCTTCGCCGCCTCCTCCTCCCGTGCCGCCTGGGCGGCGGCTGCCTTCCGCGCCTCCGCCTGTCGCACCTCCCGTTCCGCCCACGCCTCCCGCGCGTTTCGTTCTGTCGCCTCCTGAAGATCGGCACGGGGGTCCACGCGGCGAGTGGTACTCCCAGATGCCCTTGGCGACTCGACGACGGAGCCGGCAGCCGCCCGCTCAAGCGACAACGGAGCTCTGATCATTTGGAGAAAAAAGACAAGGTTTCAGGAACCACCAAAGAAAAGAAAGAAAGAGAGTACACAAAGAAAGATTCGGACTTACGCCGACACGGTCTGCGGTTGCTTCACCGTCTTGCGGAAGCGAGCCGCCTTCGCGGCCGCCTCCTCCCGCCTGGTGGCTGCCGCCCCGCCTCTGGGCTTCTTCGTTCGGCTGCCGAACAGACCCTGGGCAGCGCGACGCTTGTGCCCTCCGCCCCGAGTAGGCGGTGCAGCGGAGGAGCCCGCGCCGCGCCCAGAAGCCGGCTGGCGGCGCGGGACGACCTCGGCTTCGTCGTCGTCCGGCCAGTTGTCGAAGGTGACTCCGAGCCCGGAGCCGCCTGCTTCGCCGGCGGCTTGGCCGCCACCCGGCTCGATGTTGTCGTCCATGCCGGCCGCCCCCAGGTCGGGGTCCTCCAGATCGTGTTCCGTCCGGTCAGGAACGAATCGACGCTCCGTGTCTGACCCGCCGGCCGGCCGAAGAAGAGGACTCTGTCAAAGAACAAGCCGACTAAGTTAGAGTCGGCCAAGAGGAACTCGCAACGAAGTTGAGAGAAAAAGAAGACACAGGGAGAGCATACCATGGGCGGTGGATTGGCTCGGCTGTATGGCTCCTTGCCGAATTGCCACTCTTCGGAGAGCTTGCAATTCGCAAGGTAGTTCACCATATAGGCGACCTCCTCGTGCGGCATGTCCTTGGTGCACATCCGGCTCGGATCGAGCTGGCCGCTCATCTGACAGATCAGATGAGGACGGCTCTGGAGCGGAAGAACCCGGCGCGTGACGAAGGCGGCCAGAAGGTCAGCCCCGTCAAGCCCTCCGATTGGGTCATCACTCGCACTCGGGCGACGGCTGCGGACCCGGCCGGCGTCAGAGTCACAGCCCGGAAGGACCACTAGGGCAGCCTGCCCGCCGGTGGGCCGGCTACGTAAGCCGGCAGGTTGACGTAGTCGCCCCGTGGGGCGATGTTCCGCACGTAGAAGTACGACTTCTGTCACTTCTTCACCGATTGGATTAGCGGGATGACGGGGAAGGGGTTGTCGGCGACCGACCTCCGCGACGCGATGAAGGCGCCAGTCTGAGCCGGCACGCCCTGCCTACGCGTGCCCAGCTTGGTCTGGAAAAACTCCCCCCAGAGCTCGAGGGTGGGGAGGACGCCAAGGTAGCCCTCGCATAGGGTGACGAAGTCCAACAGCAACACCACCGCGTTTGGGGTGAGATGGTGTGGCTGGAGCTGATAGAATTCGAGCCAGGAGCGGAAGAAGGCACTCACTGGAAGGCCGATGCCATGCAAGAAGTGCGAGCGGAAGACCACCCGCTCGCCCTCCTGCGGCTCCGGCGTGATTTCCTTCGCCGGCTCGAGGCGGACCTCCACCTTGTCCGCGCCGGGCAGCCGCCGCGTGTTGCGGAGAAACTCGACGTGGTCGTCGTGGACGTTGGAGCCATCCCAATCCCCGCCATGCTGCTCCGTGGCAGGAGGCATGGCAAAAACTAGCGTGGCGGCGGAGGAATGTGCGGTGGAAGAGCGCGGCGGCGAGGCGCTGTTGCAAGAAACGGCGAGCGAAGAAGATGGTGGAAGTAGGAGGAGCGTGCGAGGGCCTGCCGCCCTCCACCTCCCCCTACTTATAGCTTCGCGAGGCGAGGCCGAAGAGGCCGGACGTGGGGGGAGACGTGGGATTAACTGCGCCCATTCCCCCCACGCCCCGCGATTATTGCGCATAAATGCAAGCCGAAACTGCCGCACGGGACGTGCGGGCGGTTTCGGGATGTAGACAATCCGCGCCTAGGCCGGGGCGCGGACGTGGCGGGCCCCCGCCCTGCGGCGACGTCCCGTCACGCGCGTGGGCTGGCAGGCTTTCTGGCCGAGGGAGGCCACGTGGTTCGCAGACGGCAAGTGGCCGGCCCGCGGCCCGGAGCACACGCCAGCGAGCTCCCGCCCTCTGACTCCGGAGTTTTCGACCAAGGCGGCACGCCTAACTCAAGCTGGCTCCCAGCTGCCGACTTGTCAAGATAGGAAGCTGATCGAGCTTCTCAACCCCTACTCCACCTCGAAGCCGAATCAGCTTCGGGGACTACTGTCGGAGTAAATGGCCACGGGTAGCCTAACCGGCTGCCCCTGGTTCTTCTGCAAAAATTATCAGGCCTTCGGGCCTCCAAGCACTCCAAGCATTGGGCCGCCTTCCCTGGCCGGCTACCTCTGAAGCCGACTCCCGGAAGGCGACCCAGCCTCAGCAACCTCTCCCCGGGACGACTACGGGGTGGCCGACTCCAAGAAGCCCGCCAAGAAGAACGCCGACTCCAAGAAGCCGGCCGAGACCACAACCACCAAAGCTACTCCCACATAACGGCGACAAGACGGGGTGCGGCCACAGTGCGGCCCACTACCCCCGAAACCCGAGGCGGGCATGGCTACAGGAGGCCGTACGGGACGGCCGTCTCCCGTGCGGCTCGACACTGTAGCCTCAACGTCATCCACGACAGACTCCCGTACGGCCCACGGGCGGCGGTCCCCTTCAGCCAGAGAGAGGCGTGGAGGCGGCCCGGCCTTTCCCAGTCGGCCAAGGGCGTAGCCGGCCTCCAGAAGCCGGCTACTCCCTTCCTCGAAGCAGGAGCCCCATTAAGGAGACAAGACGAGGTAAGGCTACAGTGAGAGCCCCCGAGGTGGCCCACTGTAGCCACGCTTACCTCAACAAAGCCCTCGTCATCAGAGGCGAGGCTACAGTAAGCAGCCGCCGACAAGACCCTAGGCGGTGGGGCCGGCCTGTCGACCAAGAAGCCGGCAGCCGGCGGGACCCACCAGTCGGCGGGACCCAACAGTCGGTGGAGAAGCCGGCGAGCGTAGACACTGACGGCTGGGACCAGTGCCCAGCCGGATTACCATTGTAACCCCGGGGGGTAGGCCTATATAAACCCCTCGGAGCACCCATGCAAAGGGTTAGCTTCTGAATACAGCACACACACCATAGAGATAGAGAGAAGCAAGAGCTAGCCTTGTTCTTCTTCTCCCTTGAACCCAACAGCTCTAGGAGCGATTGTAGCTACCTTTCCTTGATCTAGTGATCATGCGGAGACCCCGCAGAGCAGGACTAGGGGTGTTATCTCCTCGGAGAGCCCCGAACCTGGGTAAGATCCGCCGGCATGCATGTCTTCACCTCATCCCGTTTCCAGGCACCGGCGACGTATTATTGGCACCCACACAGATAAGCCATCCGTTGGCATATGTCGCACCAACCACCCGACACCATTTGCGATGAAAAATATCTGGGTCTATTTAAGTCTCCCTCCTTAAGCTTCGCCGGCTCGTCTGCTCTAGTGCCGGCAACCCCCGAATCCATGAATCCCGATCCCCATTCCCACACTGTGACGCCCTCGATTCAATCATACACTAATCATACACGCAAATGTGTACGATCAAGATCAAGGACTCACGGGAAGATATCACAACACAACTCTAGACACAAATTAAAATAATACAAGGTTTATATTACTAGCCAGGGGCCTCGAGGGATCGAATACACAAGAGTCAGCGGAAGCAACAATATCTGAGTACAGACATGAGTTAGACAAGTCTGCCTTAAGAAGGCTAGCACAAAAGCAACAACGATCGAAAAGGCAAGGCCTCCTGCCTGGGAGCCTCCTAACTACTCCTGGTCCTCGGCGGTCTCCACGTAGTAGTAGGCATCGACAGTGGCATGAGCCTCCTGGGCTCCGACATCTGGTTGCATCAACCGGAAAGAAGAAGAAAGGGGGAAAAGGGGGAGCATAGCAACTGTGAGTACTCATCCAAAGTACTCGCAAGCAAGGATCTACACTACATAAGCAACATTATCAAAGGAAGGCTGTATATGTGGACCGGGCTGCAGAAATGCCAGAATAGAGGGGAGAACCTAGTCCTATCGAAGACTAGCATCTTCTGGAAACCACCATCTTGCAGCAACAGGAAGGAGTAGAGTAGCATAAAGTAAAGTAGTAGAAGTGTTATCAACCTTGGCCAGAGAACCTTTCTCGACTCCCTACGAGAAAGCAATCCCAGAGCCATACTATCGAGTTCTCATCATAATCCAATTCTCATCACAATTATCCAGTTCTAGTTGTATCGACCGGGATATTCCAAGTGTCCGTTACCGTAGGACAGGCTATCAATAGATGTTTTCTTCCCTGCAGGGGTGCACCAACTTACCCACCACACTCGATTAACTCCGGCCGGACACACTTTACTGGGTCATGCCCGACCTCGGCCAAACAATACGCCGCAACCCGACCTAGGCTTAATAGAGAGGTCAGCACGCCAGACTAAACCTATGCCCCCAGGGGTCATGGGCCATCGCCCCGGGAACTCCTACACATGCGTACGCGGCCGGTGAGCAGACCTAGCAACCTCCTTCAAAAAGGCAGGTGCTTACGCAGTCCAACCCGGCACGCGCCGCTCAGTCGCTGACGTCTACTAAGCTTCGACTGATGTACACGACGCAGAACGCCCATACTATGCACACGTGATGGTTAGTGCTATCAGGCCAGAGGCCCCTCAGATCAAATATCCAAATCGTAGTGGATTAGGAGCACGCGGTAACAAGCAGAGACTCACGAAAGATGTGACCCCGTTGCCACGTCTCGAGGACTTGCGGCAAGGGCTAGGAATGCCCGGCCACACCTCATAATTATCTCACGGGCACCCTCCAGGTCAACCCGTCTCCACATCACTCGCGGGTACCCCTCAGGGTTGACCCGCCCTTCCAAGTAACAGTTGTAAAGTCCAAGTATCTGTGTGTCCAAACATCAAGGGGAAAACTCGAGGAATCACCCCTAGTGAATTCCACTCGATGTAATCATCAAGGTGAACGTAAGAGGAACCACCCCTGAGGTTCACACTTGAGGGGTTGCACGACAGAGTCGTATCGGAAGTGGTTAAGGAGGAAATCACCCTCGATGACTAAGACTGAATAGCTACACTACAGAGATCCTCATAAGGAGTGATGTATAGGTTCCACCCTCGGCACTCGATGGTAACTCTACAGAGTCGAGCAACAAAAGGGGAAAGTGATGTGCGGTGTCGAGGCCTGGTCTTCGATCCCGTTGATCGGGTCTTCGATGATGAAGCAGGGGCAACAAGGACAAGGTAGGTGTCACTGATGGATCACTAACCAACCTATACTAAGCAGTTTAGGATAAGCAGGTAAGGTACAATGAGCAGGTTACAAAAGCAGGCTATGCATCAGAATAGGAGCAAACAAAAACAGTAGCAAAGTCTAATGCAAGCATGAGAGAATGGAATGGGCGATATAGGGATGATCAAAGGGGGGCAATATGTTGTGCCGGGTGTGACCTAACGTTTGGCTACACGATAAAGGTGAAGGGGGAATTCAACTTTCCCAGTTCCGGGACCTATGCCAGACAGATGACCGGAGGGGAAATGTTCCATGTTAAGGTAGTTAGGCGCACCTGACAGGCTTGAGGTTAATGTATCCGGGTTTGTCTCGTTTTTCTGATCAACTTTGATGTATAAAGTTTTTCCATTCGAGTTTCGGATGAATTTCTACGAATTTCCAAAGATTTAAATAGTTATTTGGAATTCCCTGAAAATTGGCCAAGTCTGAGAAATCCTCAGTTTTAAACATCACTTGGCTGATTTCAAAAGGCTTTAATTATTGTTGTGTTCATCCTATGGCTTAGTGCCTTTTACCAATATTGATCACTTTCATGTGATCTACAAGATGGTCTCAATTGCATCTCTGCTAGATCCATGCGACTAGTTTATTTTT